>NC_064617.1:223850842-224158699 GCF_023898315.1 Schistocerca nitens
TTGTATGTGTATTTGCCAACATATCTATGCAAGCTTGTTATGGATGCTCTTTTTTTAATGATTGTTGTATGAATTGCTTCAAACCATAATCACTTTATTTGAAACTACATTAAAACAACAGGTTTCAATTTATAAATTTTGCTGAACAATATGTAAACCCTTTCAGTCCTTAATTTTTTCTGGAGGAAGGAAAATTTTTCTTTATGCCATAATGCTCTTTGATGGTTTTATAATGATTTTAGATACAAGATTTATACAAAAATATGTACCCATTTTCAAAATATACTTTGTTTTCTTTTTATTGACTAAAATTGCTAATGTTGGAATATTAGCTTTTGTAATAAATAAACTGATCATTCAATAATTACCACGCAAAATAACAATAATAATAATCAAAATATCCACGGGTGTACTGCTGGTCTACAGTGTCCAACGGGCACAATATTTCGGCGATCATACATGTCGCCATCATCAGGTGAACTGACGGACTGAGCTCCTGTGAACGTGCCGGCACGGAGATCCGTACACTATGGCTGCTCAGGTGGAACTGGGTTCGGTCGCGGCGGCGGCGGATTTAAATACCCTCCGCCCGCGGCGCGCTCACTCCGCCGTCCGCGCCCCGCGCCACGGTCGCGCGGTGGAACAGATTGCGACGGCGTCTGAGATGACGTCGGTGTGATGGCTCCGTCCGCCGTGGTCGTCACAACTATACATTTGCTCGATTTACTCTTGATTAACCCAATCGCTGGTTCCCAAGCCTTGCTAAGATTATAGCCACAGTCACGATTTATGAGGTCGTCATTGGTGCGAATTTCGATGGCCTCTCTAACAACGCTGTCCCAGTATCTCGACGTCTGTACCAGAATCCTCGTGCGTTCATACTCCATAGCGTGATTTTCCGACAAACAATGTTCAGCGACCGCCGACTTGCTCGGATACATCAGTCGAGTGTGCCTTTGGTGTTCACGGCATCGATCCTCGACGGTACGCATCGTCTGACCAATATACGACTTGCCACATTGACACGGAATCTGGTACACGCCGGCCTTCCTCAAACCGAGGTCATCTTTGGCGCTCCCCACCAGTGCACGAGTTTTATTCGGAGGACAAAACACCGTTCCGACCCGGTGTTTCTTCAAAATGCGGGCGATCTTTCCCGAGAGTGCGCCTGTATATGGGATAAACGCAGTGCCTACCTCCTCCCTCGTGATTTCATCCATATCCACAGGTTGTGCTGTAGTGGTTGGGCGGAGAGCACGTTGAATCTGCCGCTCTGAGTACCCAATGACGACCTCATAAATCGTGACTGTGGCTATAATCTTAGCAAGGCTTGGGAACCAGCGATTGGGTTAATCAAGAGTAAATCGAGCAAATGTATAGTTGTGACGACCACGGCGGACGGAGCCATCACACCGACGTCATCTCAGACGCCGTCGCAATCTGTTCCACCACGCGACCGTGGCGCGGGGCGCGGACGGCGGAGTGAGCGCGCCGCGGGCGGAGGGTATTTAAATCTGCCGCCGCCGCGACCGAACCCAGTTCCACCTGAGCAGCCATAGTGTACGGATCTCCGTGCCGGCACGTTCACAGGAGCTCAGTCCGTCAGTTCACCTGATGATGGCGACATGTATGATCGCCGAAATATTGTGCCCGTTGGACACTGTAGACCGGCAGTACACCCGTGGATATTTTGATTATCAAATACGCCGGGAGAAACTCAAGAATCACAACAATAATAATGTTTATTTATACAGCGGAATGCATCTAACCAACCACTTATGTGTATTGTGTCAGTGAAAAGCTGCTGCGCACTGCTACATTCATTTGTTGATATTTTTATGGTGAAACCCAACAGCTGGCAACACTTGTACATGATAAAAAGATTGAAAATTCTCATATGTGTACATGAGGTTTCCACTGTGAAAAATATTTTTGCTGCAACTAAGAGAAAGTAAAATTTAATGTGGGTCTGAAAGGGTTAATGAGCTGTCTTCTTGCTTTATGCATCGTAAATGCCTTTGCAGCAATTTTAAGTTAAGATACCATAATGTGTCTTGTTGGTATGAAGCTGGACAACTATCTTGTTTAGAAAGAATAATTACAGTTGTCTTTCTTGAATTATGGAGTTACAATTTTTTTTACACATTCATATCCATTGGAGTTAGAAATTTTTCTTAAATTTTCAAGTGGTTCATAGACTTCTCTTGAAACTGCACATGTACATAGACTTCTCTTGAAACTGCATGCAAAAAAATTTGATTAATTGAGACTTGCACATAATCTGATATTTCTTGCCGCTTTGTGGCTACTTTTTCTATGGACTTGACTATACTTAGACATGATAATGTGCTTCATTGTTATTAAAAATGTGCAAGTTTTCCATAGACTTCTCATTTATCTTGTATTTATATATGAAAATTAAAGTGGTAAGGAAAGTTCTGGCAGACTGTAAATAATTTAGGAGTAAAGGAGACAGTTCGCCAAATAGTTGATACACTGAGTCTTCAATAGGTACACCAAAAGCATTAAAAACTTTGTTAGCATTTGGATGAATAACAAACCAGAGTGTGAAACGTATGTGCATCTGCGCATGCCACACACTCTTCGCCCCCGCCTCCACCCTCCACCCCCCCCACCCCACCCCCCACTCCTACACACAGACACCTGTGCAGCCGCATTGCCCCAATTGAATCTGTTCAGATTAGTAAATTCTGCACAGTCAAAAGTCAAAATTTCACTGTTCAGTCCAGGAGTACACCTGAGGAGTGCATAAACAGACTCTGTTGGCATGATTTTAAAAAAATCACTCAATTTACCAAAAACTATCACATACAATGATTATCTAAAGTGTTGTAGCTGCATCTTATAGTTCACAAGTTAAATGCACTGAACACAATAGTACATAAGACCAAGGCCGAGGTTGCTTCAGCAAAGAACATCCTCGGAAAGGCCTGATATGCCTGTAAACTACATTAAGGATTAACAATACAGTTTAAGTAGCTTTGCACTGATGTGGCTGGCAAACATGTTGCAGACATATGACATTTGCAGGAAATAGTGATTTTCTTGAAGAAAAATATCTAACAAGATTGAACTCGTACTAAAAATAAAATGCCAATTTTTCAGCCTGTATTTCTTTTTAGGGATGTGCTATACCTTGTAAAAGATTGTCGACACCTCTGTACACTAGATGTTTGCAGTATGCCTTGAGAACCAGACCAGACAGACCATACCAGACAGGTCACATGTTTATGAGCTGCTATGTTGAATACTCTCAAAATATGCAACTGCAGATAACAGTCTAACCAACAGAAGATGCAACCAGTTAAAGAAAGCTAAATTTGTTGAAAAATTTTTTGGTTAGGATTCCAGTGTCAAATGATTTGTCAAAATTTTCATTGTCATAATCATTTCAACATGAATTGTGGGTATTCTTTGAGTAGCGCAAAACAAGGAGGATAAGCTCAGAGAAATACCAGCAATGGGACCACACTATCTACAGTGATACTGCCAGTGAACCTAATCTCTTTCTGCTTCAGAACTCCTACTTGATAGAAGAATTTTTGATACATCACCAGTAAACTGGAAGTGTAAACAATACTTACATAAAATCTACATCTACACCTACATGATTACTCTGCAATTCACATTTAAGTGCTTGGCAGAGGGTTCATCGAACCACAATCATACTATCACCCTACCATTCCACTCCCGAACAGCGCGCAGGAAAAACGAACACCTAAACCTTTCTGTTCGAGCTCTCATTTCTCTTATTTTATTTTGATGATCATTCCTACCTATGCAGGTTGGGCTCAACAAAATATTTTTGCATTCGGAAGAGAAAGTTGGTGACTGAAATTTCGTAAATAGATCTCGTCGCGACGAAAAACGTCTTTGCTTTAATGACTTCCATCCCAACTCGCGTATCATATCTACCACACTCTCTCCCCTATTATGTGATAATACAAAACAAGCTGCCCTTTTTTGCACCCTTTCGATGTCCTCCGTCAATCCCAACTGGTAAGGATCCCACACCGTGCAGCAATATTCTAACAGAGGACATACGAGTGTAGTGTAAGCTGTCTCTTTAGTGGACTTGTTGCATCTTCTAAGTGTCCTGTCAATGAAACACAATCTTTGGCTCACCTTCACCACAATATTATCTATGTGGTTTTTCCAACTGAAGTTGTTCGTAATTTTAACACCCGGGTACTTAGTTGAATTGACAGCCTTGAGAATTGTACTATTTATCGAGTAATCGAATTCCAACGGATTTCTTTTGGAACTCATGTGGATCACCTCACACTTTTCGTTATTTAGCGTCAACTGCCACCTGCCACACCATACAGCAATCTTTTCTAAATCGCTTTGCAACTGATACCGGTCTTCGGATGATCTTACTAGACGGTAAATTACAGCATCATCTGCGAACAACCTAAGAGAACTGCTCAGATTGTCACCCAGGTCATTTATATAGATCAGGAACAGCAGAGGTCCCAGGACGCTTCCCTGGGGAACACCTGATATCACTTCAGTTTTACTCGATGATTTGCCGTCTATTACTACGAACTGCGACCTTCCTGACAGGAAATCACAAATCCAGTAGCACAACTGAGACAATACCCCATAGGCCTGCATCTTGATTAGAAGTCACTTGTGAGGAATGGTGTCAAACGCTTTCCAGAAATCTAGAAATATGGAATCAGCTTGAGATCCCCTGTCGATAGCGGCCATTACTTCGTGTGAATAAAGAGCTAGCTGTGTTGCACAACGCGTTGACAGAAGAATTTTTGATACATCACCAGTAAACTGGAAGTGTAAATAAAACTTCCATAAAATAAGTTGGTTGGTACCATAACTCAAAGGATTTACCCATCTACCATCTTCTGTTGCCAAACAAAGACAATTGTACACATGTGCTGATTTTTAGGATCACTGAATTATGAATAAAATACATTGAGATCAGTTTCAAACTGTATTTACCTGTATCGTGGATGGCTGATGGCATACACGTAAGGATCCAGACAGGCTACTGCTTTACATGTACAAGCTGGAATCATTGTAACTCCTGGAGTCAGCAGTGCTCTGTAAAAATGGATCGTATGTGTTTACCTTCTGCAGTTCAGGTTTGCCTTAGATCAAGCTTTTAATCACAATAGTAGTGTGCATCATTGTTGTTTGTAATTTAAATGTACTTACTTATTTCCAAAGGCACCAATAAGGGCCATTACAGCATATGGAGTCCATGAAGCAACAAAGAGGAAGCATATTCCAATAGCAGCTTTGGCTATCCTTATTTCAGCAGATGTCTGATTCTGTGCTGTGTTGCTGCGTAGAGATTCTACATTCATCTTCTTAGCCTGTGAAATTATTTCAAGTGCAGTAAATATTTGGAAGTTGTGTTATTTGTGAATCTCTTGTTACTTTGCTTTTGTAAATATACTACCACTACTACTACTACTATGTTCTCAAGGTTGCACTGTACCTATAAAGGACAGGAGGGAACAGTTTCATACACTGCAGGAGGATTCTAGGATGAATCACATGAGTGTTTGGAAAGCAAATTTCCTAGTATCCTGCCAATAAAACAAAGTTTCCCACCTGCTTTATCCACAATTAAGCCCCCATGATCATTTAATTTAATTGTTGTTGTTGTTGTGGTCTTCAGTCCTGAGACTGGTTTGATGCAACTCTCCATGCTACTCTATCCCATACAAGCCTCTTCATCTCCCAGTACCTACCGCAACCTACACCCTTCTGAATCTGCTTAGTGTATTCATCTCTTGGTCTCCCTCTACAATTTTTACCCTCCACACTGCCATCCAATACTAAATTGGTGATCCCTTGATGCCTCAGAATATGTCCTACCAACCAATCCCTTCTTCTAGTCAAGTTGTGGCACAACCTTCTCTTCTCCCCAATCCTATTCAATACTTCCTCATTAGTTATGTGATCTACCCATCTAATCTTCAGCATTCTTCTGTAGCACCACATTTGAAAAGCTTCTATTCTCTTCTTGTCCAAACTATTTATCGTCCATGTTTCACTTCCATACATGGCTACACTCCATATAAATACTTTCATAAATGACTTCCTGACACTTAAATCTATACTCGATGTTAACAAATTTCTCTTCTTCAGAAAACAAATTTCTCTTCTTCAGAAACGCCATCCTTACCATTGCCAGTCTACATTTTATATCTTCTCTACTTCGACCATCATCAGTTATTTTACTCCCCAAATATCAAAACTCCTTTACTACTTTAAGTGTCTCATTTCCTAATCTAATTCCCTCAGCATCACCTGACTCAATTCGAGTACATTCCATTATCCTCGTTTTGCTTTTGTTGATGTTCATCTTATATCCTCCTTTCAAGACACTATCCATTCCGTTCAACTGCTCTTCCAAGTCCTTTGCTGTCTCTGACAGAATTACAATGTCATCGGCGAACCTCAAAGTTTTTATTTCTTCTCCATGGATTTTAATACCTACTCCGAATTTTTCTTTTGTTTCCTTCACTGCTTGCTCAATATACAATTTGTTTGAATTTATTGATTCCAATTGAGACTCGTTGATTTTCTTGTCATAGGGTTTTTCATTTCTGCATTTTGTGAAGTGCACAATATTACATTTGTGAACATTTAAAAGAAGTTCCCAGACTTTGCATCAATTTGAAACCTTTTTGATATCTGAATAGCTTTTTTTCAGATATCACTTCATTATAGATAACTGTATCATCTGCTAAAAGTATTAGATTATTATTAACATTGTCTGCCAGGTCATCAGTATACAAAATTGACAGCAAGGGTTGCAACACCCTTCTCTGGGGCATGTCTGAAGTCACTTCCAGATCTTGTCAATGACTCTCCAGCCAAGATAATGTGCTATGTCTTTCCTACCAAGAAATCTGGGAGTATGCGTGCGGAACGATTTGAAGTGGAATGATCATATAAAATTAATTGTTGGTAAGGCGGGTGCCAGGTTGAGATTCATTGGGAGAGTGCTTAGAAAATGTAGTCCATCAACAAAGGAGGTGGCTTACAAAACACTCGTTCGACCTATACTTGAGTATTGCTCATCAGTGTGGGATCCGTACCAGATCGGGTTGACGGAGGAGATAGAGAAGATCCAAAGAAGAGCGGCGCGTTTCGTCACAGGGTTATTTGGTAACCGTGATAGCGTTTCAGACATGTTTAGCAAACTCAAGTGGCAGACTCTGGAAGAGAGGCGCTCTGCATCGCGGTGTAGCTTGCTCGCCAGGTTTCGAGAGGGTGCGTTTCTGGATGAGGTATCGAGTATATTGCTTCCCCCTACTTATACCTCCCGAGGAGATCACGAATGTAAAATTAGAGAGATTAGAGCGCGCACTGAGGCTTTCAGACAGTCGTTCTTCCCGCGAACCATACGCGACTGGAACAGGAAAGGGAGGTAATGACAGTGGCACGTAAAGTGCCCTCCGCCACACACCGTTGGATGGCTTGCGGAGTATGAATGTAGATGTAGATGTAGATGAATCCTCAATCCAATCATTTGATTCTGTCTATGACCTTACTTAGTCAGCAAGTGTTGATGTGATACTGAGTCAAATGCTTTTTTGGTAATCAAGAAATACTGCACTTGTCTGATTGTCATGATCCATAGCTATCATGATGTCAGTTGAGTTTCACATGGCCAATATTCTTGGAGTCCATGCTGGCTGGCATGAAGGACATAATTCTGTTCAAGGTACCTCACAAATATTTGAGGCCAGAAAATGTTCAAAGATTCTTTAACAGATGAATGCCACTGATATTGGATGGTACTTTTGTGAATCATTTCTGTTACACTTGTTTTGATGGGTTTGATCTGTGTTTTGTTTCAACTACTGTGTACATATTCTTACTGAAGGGCTCTACTATATATTATAACTAAGTGAGGGGACAACTCAGCCACACATTCTCTATAGAATCTGAAATAGATTTTATTGAATCCTGGTGTGTTGTTCAATTTTAGTGATTACATATGACTGGAACTTCTATGGGTTTTCTGAGAGGTCTCACAATTAGATACTGGTATGGTAGTAATTTGATATATAGATGTGCATATATGCAGAAATGTATATGATGCATGGACAACTATTCTTGCAAACTTCAGCCACAGTTCCTATAGATGTTCCTGTCCAGGGCTAAATATTTTAAGTTCCGCCTAGAGATGTGTGGATACTGCCCTTTATCTATTTTACTAAGTATGTAAATCTCCCTACTTGTTTTAGTTGTTCTTGGAACATTAGCAGTCATTTTTACTACAACTATCTCATGGTTACTGATACCAGTTGCAATGTGGATATCCTCAAAGTGGTCAGGTCTGTTTCTTGTGGTGAGATCTAATCTATTTACAACCTGGCTGGGCTTCTAAAGTATCTGCTCTAAATAGTTTTAAGAGAAAGCATTCTGTATTATTTTACAGGATATCTTTTTGTACCTATTATGTAAAAATCTGTAGTTTTTGCAATTGATAGTTGTATGATTAAAGTCTCCTCCAATTATGACAGTATAATTGGGACTCATACAGGGAATGGACCAAAATATGGAAACACAACAAACTCAACACGTTTCCATGCCTAATATAATGTAGAAAAGCTGCTGGCATTCAAAACAGCTTCCAGTTGTCTTGGAATACATAAATGCATTCTACCTGCAAAATAGTGGCATGTTCAGGTAACGAAGATGGAGATGGATAATGATCACGCACCCTTCCGTCCAAATTAACCCACAGAGGCTCAATAATGATGAAATTTTGTGACTAATGTGGCCAGGGCAGATTTGACAATTCATCCTTGTGCTCACAAAACCAGTTCTGGACAACGTGAGTTGTGTGAGCAGGGATCCTGTCATCTTGGAACACAGCATCACCATTTGGGGAAAATGTACTATCTTGGGATGTACCTGATCAGCCAAAATGATTACATAATCCTTGGCAGTAATACAAACTCACAGAGTGACCATGAGGCACATGGAATACCATGATATGGCTGCCCAAATCATTAACGAATCCCCACCATGATTCATTCTTGGAGCCTAAACTCAACCAGAAGTTGGAAACAGTGTGAAACAAGAATCATCCAATTAAATGACACTGTTTGTTGCTCCATAGTCCAGATTTTATGGCATTGGAACCACATTCCTGTTACGGGCATTTTTATCACTATTGAAGTTGTTTTGGAATTCCAGCTTGCACTGCAGTTGCCTGCTTCTGGAGCTCCCTCTGTGTTTTTATGGTGCTGACAGGGTTTATGAGTGTGATATTTAGTACTGCAGTGTCTTTTGCAGCTGTCATCCTCTTATTATTTGCCAAAAACCTCTTCAGTGACCACATATCACAGTCACTCAACACACTCTTTCATCAACATTGTGATAGTGTGGATGAAGTTTTTCTGTTTTCACTGTATGTGGTATAAATCTTTCATATGGTTCCTCTCGAAACACCAAACACTTCGGCTGCCTTGGTCATGGTAGCACCCACCATACGAGCACATACAATTTTCCCATATTCAGGTTCATGTAGCTCCAACGTAATGCACTCACAACTACAGAGAAAACTGTTATGACCATGACTAACACTTGCAAAGTATTGAGGACATTGCACAGGCACATTTGTAGTCAAATTCAACAGTGCAACTTGCAGGCTTGGCTAGCATCTGCATTTATGTTCAAGCATGCACTGCTTGCAGTGTTTCCATTTTTTTGTCCAAACCCTGTATGTACCAGTGAGGTTAGGTTTTCTCAGAAGATTTTGTTACAGTTTACAGTTACATAAGTGTGTATGTGAGAAGGTGGGGAGGGAAGGTCTGGTGTTTGGTGGGAGGATACCATTGCTACTGAGTCTCGCCCAAGCAATTCCACATACACCTTAAATTTCTCTCTTGGTAGATATGAGTTCCTTGTCTACTGTAACGAATACACAATTTCTGTTTCCCATGAGCCTATATTTTCAATATACACTTATATGTACCTAGGAATTGCACTGGAGTTAGTCTGGGGCTTTAATCAACATATATGTGTAGTCTGCTTCTTTTTAGGAGCAGTTCTAAAGCTGTTACCTTGTTGAGAATGTTTTGGCAGTCAAACACTAGGATTTAAATAGTCTTATCTGTGGAGGGACATTTCTTCGGATTTTACATTACTATTTTCATGTTTCCTACAGCTATCTGGACTGGACTGGATGGTGAGTTGTCTAATCTAGAAAAAAACCTTGTGTGCAGTACCTGGGCCGTAGCCTTTGATGTGTTGTGTATGCCTGAGCTGTTTTGAGGGACCCTACAGTTCCCAACCAATGGCACAAGTCTTGGAAGTGGCAGCCTAGCCTGTTACAGACCCTTAGAAGTCTGTAATTCAAATCTTCTGCTCAACTCAGAGCCAGGAGGGTGTGATCAGTTCTGGGAACAATGCTAACATTACATGAAAAAGGCAGGTGTGTCTGCCAGTTCTGGAATGATTGAAGTATGACTTCAGAGCCCAGATGAGAGGCATCATCCATCTGGAATTCATCGTCCTGTTTCCTCAATGGCTGCCAGCATAGCTTCTTGAACATTTGAAATGAGGCCTACAGGCATACACACTGAATGCACAATGTGATTCTTCTTACCTTTTGCTGCTTCTTCACTAAGGGATTCTGCTGTTTTCCATATGTTTGAACCACTGGTGATGAACAGACCATCACCCACACTTTTGCTCTTACTTCATTATTACATGGAACACAACAGGCTTCTCAACGGGTGACATGTGTTGCACTGGTTCAGATTCAGTGGGAGACAGTATTGCAATCTTGTGAATTCTCCCTGGTCTCTGCATGTCTTGTGCATAGCCATAGATCTACCACTGACACAACATTCACAGTCAAGGTGAGTGGTAATAGATTCCATATTTCCTGGAGAGGAGACAATAACATTGAAAAGACATACCTTAGATATATTTGCTACTTGTTCTTGGAATCCTGCCTGAAAAATCCATTTGCAGCAGCTTCAAATCACTAGACAGTTCTCAGACTGATTTCCAACTGTGTATGAGCAGCAGCTAACATATGCTAAGCCAGAGAACAGCATTCCCAATAGGCTAGCTTTCCTGCTGGAATCATGGTAATTAGAGATGGGTCACTAACTACAAGAGGACAATATGGGGAAGAAACCAACCATTGCCTTGTTGAAGGAACAAATTTGGTGCACCGTGTGCATATGGAAAATGTATCAGTAGCATGCAAAACAAGCTGTTTGTTTCACAAACTATTTACCCTTCAAAAATGACAGGAATTTCTTCCCAGTGTATGCAGTTTTTTATGTATATAATAACGGGAATATTTTGACTGATTAACAATGGACAGACCAGATGAGGAGTCTCTCAGAAGTAGAGCATTACCATCTGCCACTTCCATTAAAGGACTTAAAACTCAGAGAGAAGAAACAAGAATTTTGAAGAACTTAAAAGTTCAAGAAGAAGAAATAAGTGCTTTATGGGTCGCTAATGTCAGCAAAAGATTTGGAAGATCAGTTGAACAGAATGGATAGTATCTTGACAAGGGGTAGTAAAGTGAACATTAACACACATGGAGTGTAGTCAAATTAAATCAGATGGTGCTTAGTGAATCTGATTAGGAAATGAAATACTAAAAGTAGTAGATGAATTTTGCTATTTAGGTAGAAAAGTAGCTGATGATGGCAGAAATAAAGAGGATATTAAGTGCAGACTGCCAATAGCAAATGAAGCAGTTTTAAGAAAGACAACTAGGGAAGGGAGGGGGGGCAGCAGCCAGAAATAGTAACCAGGTGTGTGTGTGTGTGTGAGAGAGAGAGAGAGAGAGAGAGAGAGAGAGAGAGACTTGTGCTTGCGTGAATGTGTGTGTTTTTTTTCTGTTTTTGAAGAAAGACTTTTTTGCTCAAAAGCTTAAATGTTGCATTATGCCTGTCTGCAACTCAGTGCCTCCTCTATGTAGTGAGTAGCAATCTACCCTTTCCATATTGATTTTATTCTATCCTGGACTTTCCATTGATTGTTTTGTTCCAAGAAAGAGAATTATATCAAGATAAAATACAGATTTAAGTGTTAGGAAGTCCTTACTAAAAGCTTTCCTGGAGTACAGCCTTGAATGAGATATGTATGAGAAACAGTAGACACTAGAAGAGAATAGCTCTTGAAATGTAGTGTTATAGAAAAATGCTGAAGATTAGATAAGTGGAGGTGAATTGAATACCTAATGAAAAGATGATAAATGAAACTGGAGAGAAAAGGACCTCATGGTGTAGGACACAATCTGTTGCATCAGAGAACAATTAACATGGTGATGTAGGAAAGTGAGATTGTAGAGGGAGACCAAGACTTGACTGCACTAAGCAGGTTCAAGTGGATGTGGGTATTTGGTACTCATGCACAGATGATGTGACTTGCTCAGGGCAAACTAGCATGAAGAGCTGCATCAAGCTAGCCTTTGGGTTGAAGGCTACAATGATGAGAAAAAAAAACAACAATAGTATCAATAACTTATTTAATAATTTGGCTCACACATAATGACCTCTTGTTAATAATTCTGATTCAACAGTCCCATCATCATCATCAGTGTTCTGCCAAAAGGCAGGTTTTCACATGGTAGTTCTCCAGGCTGTCTGGTCTTCTTCTTCTCAGTATTCTCCCACAAACCGATCCTTCCAAAGCATCTGCTAGCAAGCACTCCCTTCTCAATGCCCCAGCCAGTTCTTTTTCCTTTCTCTTACAACATTCAGCAGATATCTTCTCTCACCAACCCTTTCCAATACTCTTTCATTACTCACTCTTTCCACCCAGCTTATTCTCTCCATTCTCCTCCACATCCACGTCTCAAATGCTTTTCATCCTCTCGTCTCAGCGTCCATGTTCCTGCAACATATAGTGCCACACTCCAGGCAAAACACTTGCCAAGCCTTTTCCTTAGACCTTTATCTAATTTGCCACATAAGAGTATGCCCTTTCTGTTGAATGCCTCCGTCACTATGGCAATTCGAGTTTTCATCTCCTGGTGGCATTTCAAGTTTACAGTTATTGTGGTTCCAAGATATTTAAATGCACTTACTTAGCTAATGGTAGATTGTCCTATTTTAATATTGGCCAGTTTGCGTCTTGTACTGATGACCGTACTCTTTGTTTTTGCTGTGTTTATTTGCATCCCATATTCCACACAAGCTTCATTCAGATCTTTCAGCATGTTATTCACTGTCCCCTCACTTTCTGCCACTAATACCATGTCATCAGAAAATCTTATGCATTCTATTCTCTTTCCACCCTTACATATTCCTCTTTTCCCATCTAAGCCTTTCGCAATAACCTCTTCGTGGTAGGCATTAAACAACAGTGGGGAAAGGCAACAATCTTGTCTACCACCTCATCCAATGCTGCTTCCTTCTGACATTTCATTTCCAATCCTTATCCTTACTTTCTGGTGTAAATATATATTCTGTATCAGTCGTCTCTTCTTCCAATCTACTCCTTTCCTCTTCAACATATCTATCGGCTTATTCCACTGAACTCTGTCAAAAGCCTTTTCTAAATCTATAAAAACAGCAAAGATTTCTCTACCTTTTTCCATATATCTTTCACCTATAGTTCTTAACAGGCCAATAGCATCTCTTGTTCCTTTTCCTCTTCTAAATCCGAACTGCTCCTCTGAAATCCCTCTATCCAGCTTGCCATATAGCCTTCTATTCAACACTCTCAGCAAGACTTTAGCTGCAAGAGAAATTAGACTGATGGTCCGATGCTCTTCACATTTTTTAGTGTTTCTCTTTTTCTCTATTGGTATCATAATTGTTGCAAGTAGAGATAAATAATAACTCAAGATTTTAAACATGACTGAAACAGCAACTGTTCAAATTCTTCATGGTAAATGATGACAGTCAAAACAGTTATCATTTACCATGATATAATAACTCACCAAATAGTGGCAGGAGAACACACACACAAAAAGTATTAACTTATGCAAGCTTTCAGAGGTAGTGGCTTCTTCATCTGGCAGAAGAGTTGAAAGAGAAGGAAAAGGACAGGAGAGGTTTAGGAAAATGGGTACAGTAAAGGAAAGTTACCCAGAACCTTGGATCAGGGAAAGATTACCGGACAGGATGGCCTTTTCCTAAACACCTACAGTTTCACACCTACAGTTGTTCCTTCACCCCTCTTCCTTCCCCTTCAACTCTTCTGCTGGAAGAAGGAGCCACTGGCTCCAAGCCTGCATAAATTAAACCATTTTGCGTGTGTATTGTCCTGCAACCGCTTGGTGAGTAGATTTTTGTATGTATCCAATTACATTATATTGTAAATAAATGATTATTTTTGTTGTTATAAATAAATCATAAATGGTTCATACATGTGTGTGTGTTTCACAAACACACTTCACAAAAATCTTGATGTATTTACCCAGTATCGTACAATGTATGACAGGTGCAAATTATAAAACTAAATTGATTTTTCCCTTTGTAACAACTTCTTCATGACACATGACTTTTTAAATGCATTGGTAGCATGTGCAAAGTACATGACAAACATATTTTTGGTAAATTAAGTATTTTCATTAGCACATTTGTATTGTATAGGAATAATGTGTAAATTTGCTCTTAAATTGAAATTTATTTCCATAGATGCAAGTGCTGTGTAGTAGATGAACTTACTTATTTTCATTACTGACTGTTTTATTGAGGTATGTAATAATTTGTAATGAAGTGCATACATCCAAATGCATGGGCATCATGTGGAAAACTTCCTCTAATGGATATGATGCTACAGTAAATTGTAAGATGAAACATGCTGAAGCAGTATTGCATTTCTTGCTAAGAAGAACCATGGATAAATTTGAGCCCAATCACATGGGGACTTAATCGACAAGTTTACTTTTCAAATATACCTACATTACTTAATGGCTAAGTGACTGATGACTGTAGCAGTCTGGTCCCTTTAATCCCAACCAACCAACCAACTTAATGGCTGAAACAATCATCCAGTCCCAGTTGCAGGTTGCCCGTTTCACAGCTTCCAGGGGCAACAAAACTTTGATTGCCAGTATTTCAGGCAATTAATGAGCGAATTTAAGAATTAAAAATGGTGTCACAATCTACACATTAAGAGGCGTAACCTGATGTTAAAAGATTTAACACAATAAGTTAACTATGAAATTCAGATACTGTGTATATTTCTTGAAGCTGCATAATTCATGACATGCAAATTACCCAGAGAATATTCGTCCAGTTTTTTCGTAACGAGAGCACTTTGTGAACTTCAACAAACTTTACAAATAATTTCAAACCTTCATGAAACTTTTTATTGCACTAAAGGTTCCGATTGTGTCTAGCTGCTGGTGTACTTTACGTACATGGTATGACTAGAATCTTGGATTTTCTCCCAGATTCGGAGGTAGAGTTTTGCTGTGGAAACTGTGACTTTGCATTCTTATAAATTTGGCATGCTTCTTTCATTGCTTCTACAACAGGGTTCTGACCTGTTTTGTGGACCAAGGGGAATCATTTCTGCGTCTTATTAATTTATTTTGTGTAAATCTCTCTATTGCTGTTGATACTATTTCTTTGAATTTGAGCCACATGTAGTCTACACTTACGCATTTAATTCAGACAGAATGGAGGCTATCTCTTAGGAAGGCATCAAGCAAATTTTATCTGCTTTTATAAGCAGATACATTTTGCATTTATTTTTAGTGGGTTTGGATGTTATGGCATTCAGTCTCTCTACAGTGACTTTTTGGTCAGTAATCCCTGTGTCAATCATGATGCTCCGTATTTGCTCTGGATTATTTGTTACTAAGAGCTCAAGTATTCACAATCATTTTCATTTCTGTTAGGTTCCTAAGCTAATTGCTCAAACTAATTTTCAGAGAAAGCAATTAGGTTAATTTCAATTGTTGTTTTATGGTGGCGACTAGCTTTGAACATATATTTTTGCCAAGATATTGTGGATAGACTGAAGTCACCACCAGATGAAATTGTATGAATTGAGTACTTATTTGAAATGAGACTCAAGTTTTTTTTAATCCTGCAGCAACCATAATATCTGAGGTGTGTGGTGTGTGTCGGGGAGAGGGGGGGGGGGCAAGGGGAGGAGGGGAGGAAACAAATTTTTATTTATTCTGGTTGTCAAGTCTAACCTGTGCCCATATTAACTCACAGCAACTATTTGTGTTAATTTCACTACAAGATAAACTACTTCTAATATCACCAAACAGGTCAACACCAACTGAATTTAATATAGCCTCTCTGAACATCATTAGATCCTCAGTAGAAACAGCACCTGAACTTATCTCCAACTTTAGCCAGCTTTCGGTACCTATAACTTCAAAGTCAGTGCTTTCTATTAACATCTGGAGCTCTAGTTCTTTCCCAACACAGTTTATAATTATAATCCTGATGTTTCTTAAGACTATCGTCGTTCTCTGTTTGACCTGCATCCTCTGGGACTGAAGTCATGCTTGTACTTTCCCTACCCCATCTAACCTAAAAATAGCTGTCCAGTCCCCACCAAACACTCCCCATGACTGAGTCTCAGAACTGTCTGAGCCTTTTATTCAGACCCTCCACTTGTCTCTGTATCAAAAGTCTGCTACAGGTCTTATCAACAGTGCTACAAATGGTGAACTCTGCCTTCATCTTGCAAGCAAGACAGGCTGTTTTTATCACTTCAAATAGCCACCTGGAACCAGAGAGAATCTCTTCTTATCCAAAGGGACACACATCATTAGTATCAATATGGGCCACATGTGGCAGTTGGTTGTACCCTGTGCTCTTATGGCATCCAGAAGGCCCTGTTCCACATCTAGGATGACTTCCCTACCCCCACCCGCCCTATCCAGGTATTCCCACAGAGTGCGTACTGAATTTTGTTCTCTCCTTGAGAGCTGTCACTCCAAGGGGCTCCGTCACATGGCTGATATTGGAGCTCCCAGATACCAATAATACAACTCTCTGTGAATTCCCAGACCTTGCACACTGAGAGGCTTTCACTTAAAAGGGAGAATGATAATAGCTGGCTCAGGATCTTTATCAGCCACATATGACATTTGAAAACTGTTTGCCGGACAAACCAGGGAGGTTTCACAATTGGTACCCTGGAAACACTTTTTCTGCCTATCACACCTTGAAACAATCTTCCTCAAGCAAAGGTGAGGAGTCAGCCTCAATGTGGTCCCTTCACAGTGGTGCCCACTAGCAACTGTCTCAAGCTGTGTGACCGAAGACAGCATCGCCTGGGGCTGTAAGTGAAGACCCACCAGCTCAGCTCACAACTGAACGTAGTATGTCAGTTCATGATAGTAATCATGATACAATCTGTAGATGGCATATTATTATCATGACAGGCTGCAGCAGTTGGGCTGATATGAAGTGGATAGCTACCAAGTGACAGGAACAGAGAAAAACATGAAAACAAACTTACAATTGATGACCAAATCACCAGTTGATCACTATGTCTTTCGATTCACATTTATTTCAAATGTTTTCCTGATGTGTTGAGTTTATGGAATAGGTTACAATTTTATATTGAGAAATATGGCAGAATAAGTTCTTGTAGTTGATTACATTTGTCCATGAAACAGACTGCCTCCTAATGTTATGTCCACTACTGTGATGAACCTCTTCACAGCAACCATCCA
This sequence comes from Schistocerca nitens, assembly GCF_023898315.1. Taxonomy (NCBI): domain Eukaryota; kingdom Metazoa; phylum Arthropoda; class Insecta; order Orthoptera; family Acrididae; genus Schistocerca; species Schistocerca nitens. Next base: position 223,868,490 of record NC_064617.1, read on the forward strand.
TAAAGTTTCTGGAATGACACTGTATAGACTTTATTTTTTCTTTTTCTAATATTTCAATGGTATAACTTTCAGCCATCTTCACACTGAGCTAACTGAAGCTACAGGACACTACACTGCTTGTTCCATCATTTTAAACCACTAAAAATATAAGCACCAGAGACTACAATCAGTGGCAAAGAGTATGTATAAATTGAATCTGTGGTTATGTGGTTAATTCATGCTGGAATATCAATGTGTCATTATTAGCTGCACTGGTGCTTAAGTTTCCTGTTGTTTAAAACAACTTAACAAGTACTATATCATACTGTAGCTTCCGTCAGCTCACGCTGAAGACCAGAAGATGTATGGCTGAAGTATTATAAAAAGGAGATATAAAGTTTATGCAGCTATACTCCCAAAATTTTATGGAATGAACCTGGATGGTGTTTGCTGCAACTGTGAACACTATGTTATGAATCAGTATGTCTCATAGAAAATGGGCACTAAACCAGAGAAGCATCTCACTTTCTATAGAAATGAACACTGCTAGCCATGAAAATCGCGATCAATTACTCATGAAATATCAGATTTTACAATTATGAAAATAACTTTATATTGCAACAGTATGCTAGAAAATTATTAGGAAATTGAGAAAGTAGCATCAACAACTAACTACAAATAGTAAAATAATAAAAATTAAGATAAAGAAGGTAAATAAATTTTAATGAAAGGAATCAGAAAATTAAATTTCCCTTCCTGTGCTTTTAGAGAGCTGTGAACAACAATCTAATCATAATTTAATATTAAACAAATATTTTTGTTTACTAAGCTATCTTATCAATGAACATACCTGTTCTCGAAGAGATTTCTCATGGCTTACAACATGGCTAACAATTTGAGAGTAGAAAAACATGATCAGACTCATGGGAATTACATATGAAAACACGAAGATTGTTAGAACAAACATTTGATTGCTTGGTGAGCTGGTTAGGTAATCAAATGTGCAGCTAGTAAGGTAGCCCTCTGTAAATAAAGAACATATGATATAGCTTTCCTGTCTGTAGTGATGAAGAAGTTAATAAACAAAAAGAAAAGTAACATCACATCTTATACTAATACTAATATCATAACTGCAGCAAGCAAGCGCCATTAAAATATTTTATTTCATTGTAATAACTGCATAAGTGATAGTAACAATTTTCTTTTTTGTGGCTACCTCTCTTTCCTCTCTGACAAAGAAACTAACATTTCTGAAAACTAGTAGTAGTTTTCTAAAAAAAAGAACTGGAATTTTGCCTCCTGGTAGTTTTAAATTTTCTCAAGTGTGTTCTCCTTTTAATACAATATAATATAGTCTCCATGGTTTCTGAGATACAGCTATTTCAAACCTTTGTGTGCCATACTGGACAGCTGAATTAATCTGTTGCTGAAGTATTTGGAGAAAATCTTTCTGACAACAAGGACAGGAATGCACAACCAGTATTCTGCATATTTCTCAGCCTATTATACTATACCTCAATGAAATGTATTTGTGTGTTTAGTTAGTCATGGTGATGTTTGCAGAATTATTTGTTGCTGAAAGTCTAAATACAAATAATTTAAACAAGGGAGTAATTGCTTGCTTTCATTAAAATGTGCTTATGCATGTGTCAAGGGAGAATACTAAACAAATACTTGGTATGAAAGCTGCGAACGTCATTTAATTCAGAGTGATGGTGACAGTATGACCACAAGTTTTGATGGGTAATTGGAAGGAAAACACAATAATTTACAATCTGTTGTAAGCATCATTCCTGCATCACAGGTCATTTCCAATTGATGTAACTGAGAAACCATTGTGAACAGAGCATATATTTATATTAAATTTTTCCTTTAGGAGGAATACTCATAACATTTGTTAACAATGCTCATCTGCAAGCAATATGAACTATATACACACTGAATAAATGGACACACATACACTTCTCTACTGTAGAATACTAGCTGATGGTAAGGCCAAACATATGTTCCATATTTTTTGCTGGCACAGCATCCTTCTTAATACAACCTTACAAGAACAGAAACATGTTATGTTCAAATTTATTAAAATGATCAGTTTTAAATGTGAAAACAGACAAGTATGTATTTAACAACATATAAACAAGTATAGTGTGATACGATACAAGAGGCAAGTGTACCAAATGCATCTCTGTAATTTATACCACAGGAAGCATTGAATGATTTACCTGGTGCAAATCTGCTCCATATTTCAAGAAGTGGCACTATCGCCCAAGGTAGGGTGTAAGCCCAGATGAGTAGTACAAACAGAACAGCAGTCCCAGTTGTTAGTTTACCATCAAATGGCCTTGCTATTACCCTACAGTAAAAAAATTACACCCCTCTTATTATTTAAATATCATACCATTACAAAAGAACTGTGTGAATGTTTAGAAAGTTAATACTAATTATTGTACAGTACCCAGATATTATCATCAGTCTTTTATCTGGCTTATGACTGCTAATATAAAGCAAAACATGAACAGTTTTTTTCTTATCAGAGATTACTACAAGTTGTTAACAACACAGATTTGTCTAGAGCAATTGCTTGGACCATTAAAACTCTGCTAAATCCAAGAAATATGGAAATGGACTATGAACACAATACTTTTATAAATCATCGAGTGGAACACTTCAGAAACTAGAAAGATAATAGATTTGAATTACCATTCACCAAACAGGACCCAAACTTGTAACCACATCTTGAAATATAACTACTTCAGTTAGGTTGTAAGAATGTATTTCTATAGCTTATCTTCTCACTTTTTTGAAATTTTAATATAATTTTTGTGGATAAGTGACATTTTTATTATTTTTTATTTTATTTTATAATTGGGTATTAATAAAGACTGTTAAAAATACACAAGTATGACTACAGATCATTGTCATTACAACCTACACTCCAAAAATGATATAGACAGAAAAAAATTGTAAGTGTTCTGTTCTCTTTTTGTCTGTGCTCATATGATGTCACACATGACATCATCATTACGTCATAGGATGAAGGCGATATCCCACATCGTTAGACTCAGTTGATCTCCCCTGCCTCCGGGCTACCCTACAGATCTGTCACTACAACCTGCATTAAAAATATATGTACAGATGCAAAAGAATATTGTCAGTTTTCTGTTCTCTTTCTGTTCGTGCATGTAAGACATCACATCCCACATCATTATTATCCACAGAACAAAGTTGACAGCTGGTTTCAGTTGACCTGCGTGGAGCTCTTCAAAGATCTGACTGGCAGATCATCCCCATGTCTAAGTTTTATCTTTTATTTTGTCATACACCAGACATATTGAAATGTATTATGTTTACTATTTTTTATTTTAATAATTGTTTTTATTTTATAATAGGAGAATCTTCTTTACACTTTATCAGTATACTTGCACTGACTTGTGTATGTCACATGATTCCTTATGTAACCTTTCCCATTGCATCTTCTGTACCTTTTGTCATAGTTTTCTGATCCATTCTTACAACTATTGATTAACAGCAATAATAATAACTGAAAACACCAATCTAGAGAATGTTTTTAATTCACTATGAAATTAGTAATTGAAAAAATGTATAAATTTGAATTTTGGTATATCAAGACTATTTTGTGAGAGGAAACATGTCCTAAGGTGAAAGAACCAGGCTAAGAAATGTAATAAGAGGAATTATGCAAAAATTATTTAAAACAATGAAACTAATTATGATGAATTTCTAACAATGAAAGATTATGAACTGCATATTAAGAAAATGTAAATATATGAGTGGCAGAGGTCATGAGGTTTTGTTGCTGGTCTTGTCTTGTCTTTAGTGCCTATTGTGATTTGGAACATTGTTCTTTAAAGCACAAATGGTATAAAAAAAAGTGTCTTGTTATTGAGCAAGGCAGTGGAACAACATGTCTTGATACGTAAGATAAATATTTCAGAATTACCTCTAACATTTCTTTCTACTCATTGATGTAGTATTGCTTTTGTGCTCCAAAACTCACCTTGTTGAATAAATTATTTCTAAAATTATTAATTTTGTTGAAACTTCCTGGCAGATTAAAACTGTGTGCCCGACCGAGACTCGAACTCGGGACCTTTGCCTTTCGCGGGCAAGTGCTCTACCAACTGAGCTACCGAAGCACGACTCACGCCCGGCCCTCACAGCTTTACTTCTGCCAGTATCTCGTCTCCTACCTTCCAAACTTTACAGAAGCTCTCCTGCGAACCTTGCAGAACTAGCACTCCTGAAAGAAAGGATATTGCGGAGACACGGCTTAGCCACAGCCTGGGGGATGTTTCCAGAATGAGATTTTCACTCTGCAGCGGAGTGTGCGCTGATATGAAACTTCCTGGCAGATTAAAACTGTGTGCCCGACCGAGACTCGAACTCGGGACCTTTGCCTTTCGCGGGCAAGTGCTCTACCAACTGAGCTACCGAAGCACGACTCACGCCCGGCCCTCACAGCTTTACTTCTGCCAGTATCTCGTCTCCTACCTTCCAAACTTTACAGAAGCTCTCCTGCGAACCTTGCAGAACTAGCACTCCTGAAAGAAAGGATATTGCGGAGACACGGCTTAGCCACAGCCTGGGGGATGTTTCCAGAATGAGATTTTCACTCTGCAGCGGAGTGTGCGCTGATATGAAACTTCCTGGCAGATTAAAACTGTGTGCCCGACCGAGACTCGAACTCGGGACCTTTGCCTTTCGCGGGCAAGTGCTCTACCAACTGAGCTACCGAAGCACGACTCACGCCCGGCCCTCACAGCTTTACTTCTGCCAGTATCTCGTCTCCTACCTTCCAAACTTTACAGAAGCTCTCCTGCGAACCTTGCAGAACTAGCACTCCTGAAAGAAAGGATATTGCGGAGACACGGCTTAGCCACAGCCTGGGGGATGTTTCCAGAATGAGATTTTCACTCTGCAGCGGAGTGTGCGCTGATATGAAACTTCCTGGCAGATTAAAACTGTGTGCCCGACCGAGACTCGAACTCGGGACCTTTGCCTTTCGCGGGCAAGTGCTCTACCAACTGAGCTACCGAAGCACGACTCACGCCCGGCCCTCACAGCTTTACTTCTGCCAGTATCTCGTCTCCTACCTTCCAAACTTTACAGAAGCTCTCCTGCGAACCTTGCAGAACTAGCACTCCTGAAAGAAAGGATATTGCGGAGACACGGCTTAGCCACAGCCTGGGGGATGTTTCCAGAATGAGATTTTCACTCTGCAGCGGAGTGTGCGCTGATATGAAACTTCCTGGCAGATTAAAACTGTGTGCCCGACCGAGACTCGAACTCGGGACCTTTGCCTTTCGCGGGCAAGTGCTCTACCAACTGAGCTACCGAAGCACGACTCACGCCCGGCCCTCACAGCTTTACTTCTGCCAGTATCTCGTCTCCTACCTTCCAAACTTTACAGAAGCTCTCCTGCGAACCTTGCAGAACTAGCACTCCTGAAAGAAAGGATATTGCGGAGACACGGCTTAGCCACAGCCTGGGGGATGTTTCCAGAATGAGATTTTCACTCTGCAGCGGAGTGTGCGCTGATATGAAACTTCCTGGCAGATTAAAACTGTGTGCCCGACCGAGACTCGAACTCGGGACCTTTGCCTTTCGCGGGCAAGTGCTCTACCAACTGAGCTACCGAAGCACGACTCACGCCCGGCCCTCACAGCTTTACTTCTGCCAGTATCTCGTCTCCTACCTTCCAAACTTTACAGAAGCTCTCCTGCGAACCTTGCAGAACTAGCACTCCTGAAAGAAAGGATATTGCGGAGACACGGCTTAGCCACAGCCTGGGGGATGTTTCCAGAATGAGATTTTCACTCTGTTGTATATACTCCTTTTGATGTTTAGATGACACACAATAATAATGTAAATTTGGTGTATCTCTGACAGTGTTTTACATGGTGTATATCATGTTTGACATATACATAAAGTGAGATGGTCCCTGATGATATGGGTTAGCTTAATATTGGTCTGGCCATAAAATTTATTATTGTGACATTAATCCTACTTATGAATATTGTAAACCACCTATGATATGAGACACAAATTATTAGGAATTAAAAACAGTATATGATATCATGTCAGGTGAACATGCAGGCCCATGGAAATAGCTGTTCCTGACATGTTTTGAAGGAGATTTGCATAAATCTCACCACATGTGGCCAGACATCATTCTGCTGAAACATGCAGGTGGAGTCACCTACCTAGGGGTAATAGATTAGGCTCTAAAAGTTTCTTGATGAAGTTGTTGTCATTCATATTGCTCTCAATATTTATAAGTCGAAATTTAATGTTGGATCCAATGGCTCATCAGACAATCACACTTACGCTTTTTCTGGTATGCCACACAAGAATATCACCAGACTGCAGTCACCTAGGTGGTGCAGTGTTTAAGACAGATGACTCATTTGCAGAAGGAGATTTAGATTTTCTATGGCTTCTCTAAATTACTTAATTTCAACACCAGCATGATTCCTGTGAAAAACCCATGACCTAATCACGATACGGTCTTGTCCAGCCTGAAGTCATGCTCCATATCTTAAAGACTATTTTGTTGATGAGCTGTTCACCCATAATCTTCTTTACATTTTATCCCATTTTTGTGATTTGTATTACTGAAACAGTTCATAATGCATAAAAAACTCTGTCCTCTCCCAAGAAACCAAAATACTTTCTGTGCAAGGAATGACATAAAATATATGTTGCTGCATTTCAGAATTGATAAGCTTTAATCTAAAACAAGGTTTTAGCTGGTTTTGGTGTAGCCTCATATCACATTACCTAAGTTTACAATCATAATTATTTAAACTTATTTTAATGCTTTATATCAGACAAATATTTTTGAAACATAACTATCAAAGCTTCTTGTTTTCTGTATATCTCAACTCCAATTAATACATTTTAAAAATATTTCTTACCTGTATCTGTCATATGCTATAGCTGCATTAGTTGTAGCAGCTCCAATCCCAGATATTGATCCTATAAATGCAAACACTTGACATCCAAGATGTCCTAAAGCATATCCAGTGTTGAATGAATTGTAGATGAAGATAGGTGTTTTCAGCATCATTAGAAAATCACAGATTGCCAAATTGACTACAAACATGTTCGATGGTGTGCGTAATGATTTTGCACTGAAAGAGAAATATGTTTGCAAGTCTGTAAAACAAGTCTTTATTAAGAAAACTAACATAATTACTGGAAAAAAAGTCTGATTGTACTTAATTTAGTAAAATAATATTAAATAGCTATTAAGCTACTGTTACCAATAATTACATGGGCTTTTTATGATATCTAAAATGATATCATTTTTATTTCTTCCTTAATGAATTGTAACTCTATTGACTTTCAGAGACACTCTCTTTCTGCCAACATCCTTGTTAAAAAAGAAGATGGAGGAAATAACAGAGATTTGGGGCACCATCTTGCCTCTGCAATTGCAATAATCAAAAGCAGTAGGATGCAGAAGGAAATGGAAACTACTACACTAAAGACACATAATACATATTTAGATACAGTGTGACCAGTAATCGTAAAAGTGTCATGAAAATATGAAGGGCTTATTTCAATAGTGGTACAAGTATATTTTTGTTCATATTGAGATACAGAGTCCTAAAGTTAAATGAGCACTGAAAAATCTGGAGTTGAGATACCAGAAATATTCAAGCATATGGCTTCTTGCTAGAGATGAACCTTTCTTTCTGTTTGTTTGGCTCATTAATTTCATAAGCATTGTAGACAGAAAAGTGGAGGTAATGGACTTGTACCACTATTGAAATAAGCCCTTCATATCTCCAATGGCAAAAGATTGCAGCTTAGTCCACCATTTGAATTCTGAGGTCTGCCAAGGCAGAAAAGACCAAGACAAAAAGATTCAAACATCAATGAACTGGTATTTGGGAGAAAATGTGGAGTATCAAAAATCTGAATGTAGTATGGAAGCTAGAAAATATGAAATGGGGAATGCAAAGACTGAATCTAGATATAGGAGGGATCAGTTAAGTGAAATGGAAATGGGATAAAGATATATGGACAGATAAATATAGAGTAATATCAACAGCATTAGAAAGCAAAAGGGAGAGGAACTGCTTATTGCCTTGAGTGAGGATGAAATGGATGTCTCTTTGGAAGGTGTAGGGTCAAAGTTTAACACAGCTTTGGAATACTTGTGGTAAAATAAGACAGACGGAATATATAACTCATAGTTCTAGAATCAGTGAGGGTAGTGGCAGCTAAATGATCATACCAGTAAATGAGTGTCATCAACACAATCCAAATTATAGAAACAGAAGATAAATGCAAGAACTATCACACAATTTGCTGGACAGCTAATGCATTCATGTTGCTGACCAGAATAATATACAAAATAATGGAAAAGAAAATAAAGAATCTCTAGATGATGCTCAATCTGGCTTTAGGAAAGGCAAATGTACTTAAAAAGGCAGTTTTGACATTACACTTGATAATGAAGATGCCTTCATAGGATTTGCTACCCTAAAAAATGCCCAACAATGTAAAACAGTGCATGATGTTTGAAGTAGGTATACACTACAGGGAAAGATGGACAATATACAAAAATCAAGAGGGAACAATACGTATGGAAGACAAATAGTGAAGTACTCAGACTTATATCAAAAAAGCAATTTAGGAAATAAAATAAAAGTTTTGCAAGTGTGATTATAATTCATAATGACAGGCTATCAATAAGGTTCACATACAGTATTGCTGTGCTTTCTGAAAGAGAGGCAGGATTATAGAAGCTGTTGAATGGAGCAAACAATTTACTGATGAGAAAAACATGGCAAGTGCCATAAGCAAATTTTCCAGAAACTTCCCTCAGTGAAAGAGGGATCAAAATAAGTGGACATGTATCACAGCTTATCTGTATATACTCAACCATTCCTGAGAAAATTATGGTCAAAGTTTTTGAAATACTTTATGTGCTTTTTATCAAGCAAATAGTGCACCTAGAGCTGTTGTGCAGTAAGCATCATGTCTTCACACTTTTGCACCCCATGTTCAAAGCATGATTATCATTTTTATTTTTGTTTTCCATTTATTTACCAATGTCCATAGAAAATGACTACGCAAATGTTTTCCAATGTACATTAAAATAATATTGTTCTTATTCATCTGTTGAGTGAATTAATAGAAAAAACAATAAATGGAAGGAAAAATAATTTGAAATTGTTTTTGGTGAAATTCATGTAGTGTATCTTGATTCACCATCCACGAGAATGTACCAAATCTTCCAGAAGAATAAACGTGAAAATAAAATATATAAATTAAAATTTGATATAAGACTGAAACATAAGAATATAAGGATTTAAAAAGATTGTATAGCCTGAAAATGCCATACACACATATCATGTAATAAATGTTTGATGCTTATTGTGAAACCCAATTGTAATTTTACTATTAACATAACAACTCAGTTGTAATTTTACAATTAATATAACACCCTTGTATCCCCTAACTTGACAAGAAACTTTCATATAGTGGCCTTTTATGGACATGGGTAGATAAAGGAAAAAATAAAATAAATAAAAACAATAATCAGGTTTCAAACACAAGACACAAATGTAAGAGGGTGCAATGCTAGCAACTGTGCCACCAGTTGAGCTAAGCTTACTGCATGCTAAAACGCATCAAAATTACATTGAAAACTTTGACAGTCATTTTCCCAGAAATGGTTGAGTGTCACTGGATAAGCTGAGTCATGTGTTCACTTATTTTCATTCCTCTGGCACTGAGCAAAGTTTCTGGGAAATCAGGTTATGGCACTTGACATGTTCTCCTCATGAGTATAGATTATGAACTGAGACTAAACCAAAGACAAATGAATGTATCAAGGACCAGCAGAAATGAGACTAGCGATAAACCTAATGTGAAAATTGGGGACTAGGTATATAACAAAGTGAAGAAAAACTTCTACCTTGGAAGCAAAGTAACACATGAGCAACAAAACAACAAGCAAATTAGAAGCAGATTAACACAGGAAAAGGGAGAATTCACCAAAAGAAGTCTACCAGTAACAAACTGTAGCCACTACGTAGCTCCATTCTATTAATGATGGACTCGTTCGTATTCTTAATGTTCAACTTTATTGTGAAGCAATGAGCCAGACATTAACAGAGAACATCTAAGACAAAAACAAACACAAAGCAAAGAGTAAATGATTATGTGCACACTAGAGTCTTTGCTGCTACCCCTGTACTGTGCACACCTAACTATTCCTCTGCATGCTCCCACAAAACATATGAGAAAGAAATTTCAAAGAATGTACATAAGTACCACTGCATTCTATGGAAGTGAATCAGGGAGTGTCGGAAACTGAGAAAAGAAGAGACTCAAGGCATTTGATAAGTGGTATTACAGATGGATGTTGATAATTAAATGGACTGGGAGGATCAGCAATGAGAAGATTTTTCACAAAATTGATGAATAAATAAACATATATAAAAGACTAACTGCAAGAAGAAACAGTATGATTGGACTTGTAGTAAAACATCAAAATCATGGACTACAGGAATTTGTAGAGGGCAAAACCAGAAGAATGATAAAAATTACAGGTAGTTTGGAGGTGACTGGGGCCATTTGTAGTGTGTTTTCAGATGAGAATTTAATTTCTCAAAACTTATCAACATTTCCCGAAGAATAGTTAATTACTTTTAGCTGCTCAGAGTTTATTATTCTTGAGCATTTGTGGTCCTTTGTGGCCACGTTGTGGGACAACAAGGATTTACAATAATTGTTACAACAGAAGTGCATTTCAGATTTTTTCGACACAATTTATGGAATAAAATAATGAAAATAAAATTTGTAATAAAAACTTTGGGGTGGTTAGTGTTCTGATCGTCACTAGAGTAGCATAACATGTTTACTGGCTATTTCTTTCTATTAACATTCCACACAATCTTAAAGAAGAATGAAGGCTTTTTATGATTTATTTGACTCGTAAGTGTATGAAAAGCTAAGAAGTCACATGTTTCACCATAAGCTGCAACTACAAGATTTGACATTATCTATGTGGTACTTGAATGGGAAATGTAAGCCCTCTAAAATAATATAAATCCATAAAACGGCAAAATTAAACAGAGATGAAATTACTCATATTCAGCGGTAGTTTGCCCATGTCTTCTTTACACCATAAAATTGCTGCTTGGTTGAATACTGATAGTGGCTACCATTCATAGTTTTCATAACAATTTACATTTGTTCTAAGTGCATTGTATGTATTAATTAATATTTTGAATTTTTTATAGATTCCAGAGTGTTAAAATTTGTAAGTAAAGAAAATCAAATTTCAGATTTCCACATTTACTTTTAGACAATTAATTGTAATTAGTTTTTCATACTCAGAAATTAAGCATTATAATTTTTATTACATAAATACTGGTGCTTTAGCGCAAAAACTTGCAGAGCATCCTATTAACACAGAGTTGATCATGCAATTTGATTTTTCTAACCATGACACAACTTTAAGGATCATTGAGAACAAATTTATTGTTGAATTCTTTGAATTGGCAATAACAATTTTGCAGAAAATTTAACTGCACCCTACATTCAAAAAGTAAATTGAAGTTTTACTTAAACGAGGGAAAGAGCAGTACGGAATAACATCAATATGGAATGGATAGATTGGTACTCACCACATAGAGAACGTGTTGAGTAACAAACAGGCACAGTGAACTAGAACTCTAGTGGCCATGTGTGTATGAGTCATTACTGTGTGCTGGGATGAGCGTTCTACTTCTGAAGAAGAACTTTGTCCAAAAGCTGAAAATATTTCTAATGTTCTTTTTCACTGTGACTGTATGCAACTCAATGCCTCCTCTGTGCAGTGAGTAACAATGTATCCTTCCCATATTGTTGAAGTTTTAGTTAAATAGATATGAACTTTGAAGTTCGTTGTTAGACCTTACCTGCTGAAGATCCAAATGACAAGGCCATTGCCAAGGAGAGCAACCAGCATGAACATAATATACAGTAGGCCAAGCACATAGTTAAGCAATGGGCTAGGTTCAGGGTAGGATAGCCAATGGTCGGGGATGTGGATTAGCTCCTCAGCAGGCACATTCCACCCCAGTAGCCGTGGTGCAACCCTAAAACAGAAAATGCACTTTTTAAACTTTATATATAGATTATTCATATAGTAAATGAACTGTGTCATGAAATTTTAATCAGAGGAATACTTTACTTGAAGGCACAAATAATTACAAAAAATAAGTATCCACTAATTCTACTGTTTGAGTATTTTAAATAACAGAACTTTAATGCCTAACACTGAAAATCAAAACAACTTAATTTCAACCAATCCTTAACCCATTCATTAATAGGGCAAGATAAAGTACAGTCAAGAATGCTGAGAGAGGCTCCATAGTCATTTATAGATTATATACTCATGTAAAAAACAGTGCAGGACACCTTTGACTAGAGATAGGACGTTCACATTCACAGGCATGTACAGGGTGTTTCAAAAATGACCGGTATACTTGAAACGGCAATAAAAACTAAACGAGCAGCGATAGAAATACACCGTTTGTTGCAATATGCTTGGGACAACAGTACATTTTCAGGCAGACAAACTTTCGAAATTACAGTAGTTACAATTTTCAACAACAGATGGCGCTGCGGTCTGGGAAACTCTATAGTACAATATTTTCCACATATCCACCATGCGTAGCAATAATATGGCATAGTCTCTGAATGAAATTACCCGAAACCTTTGACAACGTGTCTGGCGGAATGGCTTCACATGCAGCTGAGATGTACTGCTTCAGCTGTTCAATTGTTTCTGGATTCTGGCGGTACACCTGGTCTTTCAAGTGTCCCCACAGAAAGAAGTCACAGGGGTTCATGTCTGGCGAATAGGGAGGCCAATCCACGCCGCCTCCTGTATGTTTCGGATAGCCCAAAGCAATCACACGATCATCGAAATATTCATTCAGGAAATTAAAGACGTCGGCCGTGAAATGTGGCCGGGCACCATCTTGCATAAACCACGAGGTGTTCGCAGTGTCGTCTAAGGCAGTTTGTACCGCCACAAATTCACGAAGAATGTCCAGATAGCGTGATGCAGTAATCATTTCGGATCTGAAAAATGGGCCAATGATTCCTTTGGAAGAAATGGCGGCCCAGACCAGTACTTTTTGGGGATGCAGGGACGATGGGACTGCAACATGGGGCTTTTCGGTTCCCCATATGCGCCAGTTCTGTTTATTGACGAAGCCGTCCAGGTAAAAATAAGCTTCGTCAGTAAACCAAATGCTGCCCACATGCATATCGCCGTCATCAATCCTATGCACTATATCGTTAGCGAATGTCTCTCGTGCAGCAATGGTTGCGGCGCTGAGGGGTTGCCGCGTTTGAATTTTGTATGGATAGAGGTGTAAACTCTGGCGCATGAGACGATACGTGGACGTTGGCGTCATTTGGACCGCAGCTGCAACACGGCGAACGGAAACCCGAGGCCGCTGTTGGAACACCTGCTGCACTAGCTGCGCATTGCCCTCTGTGGTTGCCGTACGCGGTCGCCCTACCTTTCCAGCATGTTCATCCGTCACGTTCCCAGTCCATTGAAATTTTTCAAGCAGATCCTTTATTGTATCGCTTTTCGGTCCTTTGGTTACATTAAACCTCCGTTGAAAACTTCATCTTGTTGCAACAACACTGTGTTCTAGGCGGTGGAATTCCAACACCAGAAAAATCCTCTGTTCTAAGGAATAAACCATGTTGTCTACAGCACACTTGCACGTTGTGAACAGCACACGCTTACAGCAGAAAGACGACGTACAGAATGGCGCACCCACAGACTGCGTTGTCTTCTATATCTTTCACATCACTTGCAGCGCCATCTGTTGTTGAAAATTGTAACTACTGTAATTTCGAAAGTTTGTCCGCCTGAAAATGTACTGTTGTCCCAAGCATATTGCAACAAACAGTGTATTTCTATCGCTGCTCATTTAGTTTTTATTGCCGTTTCAAATATACCGGTCATTTTTGAAACACCCTGTACATTAGTATGTTGTGCAGAAACGATTAGCATTTGAACCAAGTAGGCCCACGGGTTCAGGGTCAACATCGATATCGCAGTGCAACGCCATCCACAGGTTAAAATGTGCCTGCGGCTCTCATTGTCACTATAAGCTGAAGGTAATGGATCAGTGTGACTTGCACAGGTGTGCAATATACCTCCCAGATGTAGGCATGAACTGTACCATCTCACCAGTGAGATTGAAAGAGGACACATTATTGGCACGAGAGAATGTGATGCATGCACCCATCCAGGAAATTGCTGCTCATGTAGGACCAAGTGTTTGCATGTGATGGTTGTGCACAGAATGGTTCACAGAAGGCCTTAGAACATGACAAGATGGGTGAGTTTGGACCACCCAGACCACCCCCTGAGAAGATTGACATCTCATCCTAATGGCACTGCCGGACAGATCTGTGTCGTCCTCAGCTCTGGCACAACAGTGGAACATCATACACTATCAGGGGTGACAGTCCATCGCCATTTATTGCGGCAATGGTGGCTGCTTTTTAGTTTGCCCCAAAGAGGGGGAGCAGTGCCTCAGTGACTGCATTTGCACAAGACATACAACACCAACTTAAGACCTTATTGTATGGGGTACTACTGGGTGCAACCAAAAATCACAGCTGGTGTGTGTCTATGGTACTGTGACCAGCGTGACCTATGTGAATGACATCCTGTGACCTGTAGCCATATCCTTCTGCACAAACCCCAGATGCCATTCTTCAGCAAGTTAATGCACAACCACATGTTGCTGCACAAACACATACCTTCGTGGTGTCACAGGATGTCGGCCTTTTTCCCTGGCCTGCCAGATCACCAGACTTGTTGCCAATCAAAAATGTGTGGGATATGGTGAAATTGATGGGTGCAGCACTGTGACTCAGCACTGATCACCACAGATGAACTGTCATGCAGGTGAATGTAGCATGGATGGCTATACAACAGGACCATGTTCATGCCTTAAGCATGTCAATGCCATCATGCATGGAACAAGTAATCAGGAACCGTGGTGGAACCTGTGCCTACTGGGCAACAGGACACATGATAAACCGAGGTGACTGAAATGCTAATTGTTTCTGCAGGACTTGCTAATATACAGGGTGTTCTGTTTTCTCTGAACAAGAGTGTATTAAGTTTTAATATGAGGTAAAGGCTCATTTAAACTCATCGCTCCTTCAGAAACTTATGAAGTATTATCTATTATCTTATTTAACATAGTGTTTTTCATGAGTAATGCATTGTACAGTATCAGCATAGAATTGCTTAAACTGAAACTTGTCTCCACAGGAGCTTGCATTTCATAATGTATCTATGCACATACAGTGTGACTTTATTGCCTTTCTATTATGGTTTACATAAAGAAAAGACAAATGAATGAGAGGGAGAAATAAAGTAAGGAATCTGTGTTTAACACAATTTCTCAATGACACGCCATGGTTTCTGAAAGTCTTTATAATTTTAAAAAGACAAGTGATGCAGTTAAATATGTCTCTTACACGCAAAGGTGGTGACTTTAAAATATGTGATGTGCTAAAACAAGCAACTGTTGTTAGTGTGATAATAAAAATAGTAAGTGGAACACAAAAAATTATGTGATGAAAGAGAACTATGATCAATCCATGGAATGTCAACACAGCTCTCAATGAAAGACTTCGGTGATGATCATGTTACTGACTGCAGTTTTTATACCTAATAGTGAGACCTAACTGCACAGTTGTCACAGATATTCAGTTCTCCTCTACACACTAGACTGCAGAGAATGTATGGATTGTGTGATAAAGATTTTAGGAGAGATTAAATTATAAGATCCTGAGATGTATGCTCACTGATACTCACTCACAAGTTTTGAAATATTTAATGGGATATGGAGCATTTGTAAGGTAAGATAGATTTTATAGTAAGTGGAGCATTTATTGCAGCAAGCAAAATTGTCAGCCCTTGGGAGGTTGGGATTGATTCCAATTGTGAACACATTTAGATGAGATCAATCAGCCAATATCTTAAATTAATAATCAGATGTTTTATTACACCTTCAAATTCATTACCAAGTGAATCTGTGCAATAGTTAAGACATTTGACTAGTATTTTTGAGCAGTGTGACTCAAATCCCTATCTTGCTATCCTGATTTCTCTAAATTACTTCCAGGAAATGTTGGTATAATTCCTTCAACAAGCCCATAGCATCTTTTCTTCCAGTCATCCTGATACAGTCTAGGCCACTACTTCATCTATACTGACTAGTGCAAGGATTAAATTAATTAACATTTTGTATACACGTAGCATACTTACAAGATGTGGTGTACAGAGTGATCATGTGGGAACACTTGCTGGAATTTATTGACACATAAAATTACATGTTTTGTTTTGTTTTTACACAAAATAAAATATTTTAATGATAAAACATAATTATTACAAGTTAATTGTCCCTTTCTAAAAGGCTCCGGTAATGTTGTACCTTCAGTTTATGATGTTTTTTGTGTATTACCAGCCAGTGTTCAAAACTACCAAAAATGTAACTAAAGGTTGAATTTTTATCTATCTACATGTTACATGCTAGACTGCAAAACATATGCAAATCTCACACAAACTATACACTCTCAGTTAAGAATGACATATTGCAGGTAGTATTAATAATTTTAGTGATTAATAGACAATATGTTTCAATAGCTTCTAGGTTTGTCTTCTTCCATCCCTAGCATAGCTCAGGTTCAGGATACACTTTTGTGTAGTACTGATTTCATTTATTGGTCCCTTTTCAACTGCTTTGTAGTATTACCCTTAGAAATTATAATGATATATCATGATACAGAGGTTTACCCCATATCACATAATATGATGCATGTTTTTTTTATTTTTTTTCTCTCTCTCTTTTGATTATGGACAGTATTTCATAGTTATTCACATTTGAAGAGCACTGCCATCCAGGACATGTGGTAATACTGTCAATGTTGTGCTATATTTCCTTCTGATGACACACCTATGTGTATTTGTTTACTACATTTCTTATCGATGCTTGATTTATAAAGTAGGAGGTTCTGGCACTGTGACCTTCCAGAGGGTGTTTTTGAAATCTAGACTTCTTAAAACATTATTTTAATGCTTTTCTGAATGATTTAAAAGTGTGAATACGACAATTGTTTTGCATTACTTCAACAGAGCAAAAGTTGTACCACATCTGAATATCTGCAGTTCTGACTTTTTCTGTCAGAGGTACTGGTATAGCACACCATCACAGACCAAGTACTGGTTCTTATTACCTCAGCAATAATCTATTATTAAGTAATTTTAAGTGTTCTACTGTGTCCTACTTAAGGTGAGTGTAAATGTTATGCAGGTCAAAAATTGCAATTTTGTTTTTGGAGCCTCTATTAGTATTTGGACTAAGCTTTTTATTTCTCCAACTATTTCATTAAATTCTCAGGAAAAATAGTTGCGTCAGATCCCAGTCAAATGATTATTCCATTACTAATTATCTTGTGGACAACTGCCTCATTGTGGGATTGTGCTGCCAGCTCAGAATCTGGGGCATTTTCTAGCACGGATCGTAAATTTTTTCTCACCAAACTCTCTGTTTTATATTACTGCTGCTCACATGGACATATGACAACACAACTTATCACTGTGTTATATGAAGCAATAATGAAGGAATAGGTATCAGCTTGCAATGGTAAAACAACAATGGAATGGTACAAGACAATGTTATTTTTGGTTGGTGCACTTCATACAAAGTCTGCCCCCTTGAGGTTTAACTATGAATGAGCCTAAATGATTGCTTTGTTTAATATCCCCACAAAGTTTTACACTCAGACATTTGTATGAGTTGATCAGTTCCTACTGTCACTCTCTGATACTGTAGTCATAGGATTCTATGTTAGGGGACTGATGACCTCAGATGTTAAGTCCCATAGTGCTCAGAGCAATTTGAACCATTTTTTGATTCTGTGTTTTTATCACTTTCCAAAGTACATAATATTACTTTACTAAACATTTAAAGCAAGCTCCCAATCTTTGCATCACTTTGAAATCTTATCAGTATCTGACTGAATATTTGTGTAATGCTTTTCAGGTAGTTCTTCCTTATAGATAACTGCATCATTTACAAAAAGTCTGACATTATTAATACTGTCTGCAAGGTCATTAATATACTGTGTTAACAGCAAGGCTCATGACACAGTTCCTGCAAGCACACCAGAAGTTACTTCTACATCTGTTAATGACTCTCCATAAAAAATAACATGTTGCATCTGCCCTGCTAAGAAATCCTTATTCAGTCACAAATTTCACTTGGTGACCCAAGTAATTTTACTTTTGACAATAAGCGTAGGTGTGGTACTGAGTCAAAAGCTTTTCAGAAGTCAAGAAATTCAGGATTTCTTGTGAGAAAAATGTGTGTTGGTTTCACATTATCATTGTTTTTTGGAATGCATATTGGTGAACATGGAGGAGGTAATTCTGTTTGAGACACCCCATTACCTTTGAGCTCAGAATATGTTATAATATTCTACAGCAAATAGATGTCAAGGATATCAGATGATAGTTTTACAGATCAATTCTGCTACTCTTCTTGTAGATGTGGGTGATTTGTACTTTCTTCCAACTAATGGGCATAATTCTTTGTTCATAGGCTCTATGATAGCTTATGGAAAAACAGGGGTTAACTCAGTCACAAATTTGGTATAGAATCTGATAGGGATATAATCATTCTCCAGAGCTTTGTTCAATTTTAATGATTTCAGCAGTTTCTCAGCATCTCTGAGATTAATGTCTATATCATTCATCTTTGCATTGGTATGACAATTAAATTGAGGTAACATGCCTGCAATTTCATTTGTAAAGTGTCACTTGAAAATGGAGTTCATTGTTTTTGCTTTTGGTTTCCTAGCTTCAAAATCTTTGCCTGTCTCATCCATGAGCATCCAGACACTAACTTTTGGCATGACTGACAACTTTATATATGACCAGAATTTTTTGGGGTTTCATGAGAGATCCTTCAAAAATATTCTGTTACAATATCCATTAAAAGCTTCATGTAATGCACTCTTGACAGCCAAATGTATTTCATTCAGCATCTCCCTTTGTACAGCCCTATGTTTCATTTTATGCATATTATGTAGTCTGTTTCTTTAGAAGTTTATTTTCAGTGACTGTATACCACAGATGGCATCTCCCATAAGCAACTTATCTACTACATCCATATCTAAACCAAAGGCACAGTTCTTCTAAATGCTCCTCTACAGAGCTAAATGTTTTGATTTCCTTATTGAGATGTGATACTGCTGCCGCCTTATGCAGTTCACTGAACATATAAATCCTTCTACTTGTTTTATTTGCCCTTTTTGCTATGGTAATCAGTGTTGCTGCAACTGACTCATGGTGGCTGATACTAGTTTCCCTGTGAGCTTCTGAACAAACTGTTCTAGGTAATTCTGGGAGAACATATTTAGTAATGTTTCCCAGGATGTCTTATTTGCCCACCTCTTACAAAACAGGAGTTTTTTTGATTGATTGTTGAATGATTTATGTCTCCTATACTGATAACAATATGAGAAACTTAAGTAGTAGTGAACTTAGGCTTTCTCTAAAGTTTTCGTTTACATCTGGAAATGAATCTAGTGGTCAATAGAAGGATCTGATTGTAAGTTTATTCCCACACTTGATACTGAGTCTTATTCAGACGATGCCACAATCTGTTTCCATTTCTGTATTGGTGGCTCTGAATTTCTTGTCTTTACCATAACCCTATCTTTTTGATATGTGCTTCAACTTTCCTCAAAAGTTTCAGTGCTGTTAATGTTGAGTGTTAACCAGCTTTCTGCACTTAGTATTTTGCGAGCTCCACTGTTTTTGAGGAGCACTTCAAACTCTAGCTCTCTGTTGTGAATGCTCTGGCATTTAATGACTCTTGTTTGTTGGGGACATTTCTTTGTGCCTTATGCTGACACTGTGCCCTACAGCTATAATTATTATATTAAACACCTGATGCAGCAGGACCCTACAATTCCCAACTCCATATCACAAGTCCATGAAGTCACACCTGAGCTTCTCACAAAACCTTTGAAGTCTCTGGTTCAGTATTTCCACTTGACTCTGAACCAAGTGGTCACAACCAGTTCTGGGAACAATGCTGCAGATTGTGAGCTTCACTGAAACTGTGTTAGCAAGATTGGTCTTCTCAACCTTCTCTGCCAGTCACTAATGCTTCTGAATGAGACCCTCAGGCATACACACTGAGTGCACCTCACGTTCCTTCCCAGCCCTTGCTGCCATTTCCCTAATGGGTACCATTATTCATCATACATCAGAACTGTCTACAGCTGCATAAAATAAGCAACACTGTAGTATACATGGCCAACAGCTGTCCCCAGTTTCCACAGTTACAATCCCAGTCTCCCTGTTGTACAATTTCATCACAACACTAGTTCATCTTTTCTCCATACGAAAAAAGACCATCATGGCTTGGTGAACTATATTCAGTTTTAAATGGTAGAGCAATTTTAGTAGACACAGAAGAACATCCCAATTTGATACAATCTAGAAGAAAAGTGTAAAACTTTGAGCTAAAAAAATATGTCCTTTCCAAGACTTGGCCTCTTCTCAGCTTGGTGGCTGATACTAGATTCCCTGTTAGCTTCTGAACAAACTGTTCTAGGTAATTCTGGCAGAACATATTTAGTAATGTTTCCCAGGATGTCTTATTTGCCCACCTCTTACAAAACAGGAGTTTTTTTGATTGATTGTTGAATGATTTATGTCTCCTATACTGATAACAATATGAGAAACTTAAGTAGTAGTGAACTTAGGCTTTCTCTAAAGTTTTCGTTTACATCTGGAAATGAATGAATGACAGCAATGAAATGTGTAACCCATTTGGCATGACTGCACTGCGACATATCAAACAGGGGAGAAAATGACCATCCTTTTTCAATCCTAGGCTGTTAAGTTAGGTCTATTGAACAATTTGAGGGTGGGTTTGGAAGGTTTCACTCATTCATCTAGTTTAATGCTTGCTTTGGGTTACACTTTACACAAAGAAACTTTCATAATAAATTTTGTTCAGGTTTAACAACGTAAGTCAATATTATGAAATACAAGACATGAAATTAGTTCAATAAATCCAATGCACAATTTAGTAAGTGAACATGATATTGTAGGTGGCATCATAGTTGTATAAGCACTTTTTTAAAGTTTACTTCCTGTTTCTTCACATGTAATAGTATCAGTCAACAATATTTTTTTCTGATATCCAGCAATATTTCCTCTGTTGTTCTGACTCTTTTTCAGTTTATGATTTTTAATTTTCGCTGTCTACTTGACATTATTGAAATACTTTGAAATATATTTTGTAAAATGTTAACTAGCTTTGTTTCCTAACCCTTCAAATACACTTAATTTAGTGATAGCTATAATTTAAGACTGTTAACTCACAAAGGATGCCAGCCACAATCATATCAATATTGTGAAAAGGCATGCTTTGTAGATACTATTGAAATATGCTTATCTTTTAGGTATAAAAGTTTGAGAAACAGTCATAGAGTTTTAATTATCACCTCAAAAAATAAAGCTATGTAATTAATTTTTTTTTCTTGCTTAATGTAAAAATAATGTTTTAGCTTAGTTTATAGTTAGAATTAACATACACTAATGTAAAATCATTTCACTGTATTGCAGTTAAGTTAAATTAAATGTACATCTTTGAGTTCTCTCCATATCCCACAGATAAATCTGTTGGTTCCCTGCAATATTACTAATGTAATGTAAAATGTGTATCTCTGTTCTTGTTAGCACACCACTAGGGAAACAAGACAAAATGGTGCAGCACAGTAGTACAGTGGAGTATTAAACAATAATTCGTTTTCTGCATTTGAAGTGGAACAGTGCTCTGACAATCCATGCTGAGATGGTAGAACTGTACAATGACACTGCATCATCATACTACAGTAGCTTCCAGTGTGGTCAAACAAGTTTCAATAATGAATAACGAAGTGGCAGATCATCTGTCTGTGAACAATCACAAGAAAAGTGGAAGTCTTGGTGGTTGAAGACCGGAATATCACAATTGAGGCATTACTGTAAAAAGTGATAATCAGTCACGGCTCAGTTGTCCACATTTTGGACAACATTTTGAACATGATGAAGATCACCACCCACTGGATTGTGTATCTGTCCACACCCTTTGAAAAAGCCTGTTGAACTGAGACAGCAGTGAACAGATTGCAGCTGCATCAGGCCAATCCAGGGGACTTCTTTAGCCCCCTAATAATCATGGATGAGTACTGGATGTATCATTATGATCCTTAGACAAAGAACTGAAGCAAGCACTGGAAACATGTAGATTCAACAATGCCGAAAAAGATGAAGACCTAACCACAATTGAGAATGGCGATGCTAAGTGTTTTTTATTGATGCTGTGGTGTGATGCTAACAGAATGCTCATAAGAGACAACCAGTCTCATGAACATACTTCCAAAATCTCATGATGAGGTTCTGGGAGGACCCAGCTTATTCTGTACAGAACATTGCCATATATACTTCTTCTTTGGGTTATCAGTTTTGTCTCACCTCCACATTTTCCTGATGTAGCACCCAGACAAGTCTTCCTCTTTTGTTGGATGAAGAAATCATTTCATGACAGATATTTCTGGAATTACAACAAGGTTACTTTCCAGGTGGAGTGTTTCTTGAAAACATGAAAAACATTCTTCTCTGTCATTGATGTGACCGAATATTTTGTCAGATAACTGGGTCATCCACAAAAAGTCATCCATTGTGGGAGTGTAGAATCAATCAAGGAAAGCCTATGCTCAGTAGTATGGAAATACCAAGATCATGCAGTATTAATTGGTGGTGAGTTTATCATGTATAGACTGGCAGTATGTGGATACACTGCAAGTGATACAGACAATCTTTTGAAGCACTTTGAACACTTTTCCAAAAACTGCCTTAACAACTAGTTAGGCAACTCACTTATGATGGAAATGAACTAATGAAAAAACATCTCCACACAAAGCAATTATCTAAATGGGATGAAATCAGTAGATGTGATGTACATGTAGAGAAAAACAAATGTTTACAGTTCCAGAAAAATTTGATAATATATTCAAGAGAAGGAGCTTTACAAATTGAGCAAGACAATAACGTGTTGACCCACATCTGGCCATTATGCAAGCACATATTCAGCGTGGCATTAATTGGAAGAGTTGTTGGATGTCCTACTGAGGGTTATTGTGCCAAATTATGTCCAACTGGTGTATCATTAGACCATCAAAATACCGAGCTGATTGGAGGGCTCTGTCCATAATGGTCCTAACATTGTCAATTGGTGAGAGATCCAGCAACCTTGCTGACCAAGATAAGGTTTGGCAATCACAAAGATAAGCAGTAGAAACTCTCACTATGTGTGGGCAGGCATTATTTTGCTGAAATGTAAGCATGTAATCCCAAGATCGCTTGCTGTGAATGGAAACAAAACGGGGCATAGAATATTGTTGATGTACCACTGTGCTGTGAGCAGCCATGGATGTCAACCAAAGGGGTCCTGCTATGAAAAGAAATAGCACGCAAGACCATCTCTCCTGGTTTTCAGGTCACATGACAGGTGACAGTCAAGTTGGTATGCTGCTGCTGCTGCTGGAGCATCTACAGACTTATCTTCACTGATCATCGAGGCTAAGTACAAAGTGGGACTCAGCACTGAAGACAATCCTACTTCAGTCAATGAGATTCCTAACTGAAGACTTCTCTGGAGACACCCCAGACAGAAGTGCAATACCAGTCTGACTGTCACCACCATAAGGACCGACAACCAGGAGTGATGTTTTGGTCGTGCCATTTCTTTTCAATGCAGGACTCCTGTGGTTGTCGTCTGCAGCACCCTTGGAGCACAGCAGTACATCAATAATATTGTATGCTCTCTTCTGTTGCTCTTCATGGCAAGACATCCTGGGCTTATATTTCAGCAAGATAATGCCCATCCACACACGGCAATAGTTTCTTCTGCTTTTCTTTGTACTTGACCTTGACCAGCAAGGTCACCAGATCTCACCCCAATTGAGAACATTTGGATATCATGCTTTTTGACAATCTAACGTGCTAGCTGGACAGAATTTTGCATGGTACCCCTCAAGAGGACATCCAAGAACACTATCAATAAATGCCAAGCAGAATAACTGCTTGCATAAGGGCCAAAGGTGAACCAACACATTATTGACTTACTCGGTTTGTGGAACTCTTTCTCTTGAATAAATTAGCTAATTTTTCTAAAATTGTAAGCATGTGTTAGTCAGTACACATACATCATGTCTACCGATTTCCATCTCATTTGGATAATTCCTTCATGATGCATCATCTTTTTGTCTTAGAGTGTATATTAGACCTCATAGCTAGAAACAAGCCTGAACCTATTGACAGTGTCAGTATAGAAAAAAGGAATTAGTCACCATGATGTCATCATAGCAATGATAGCTATTAAAGTTATTATATCTGTCAAGAAGGCTATGAGAGTATTTATGGTTGAAAAGGCAAATAAGTAACTGTTACAATCCCACTTAGGCAATGAACAGACGTCATATAACTCCAATATGCCAGATGCAGAGGAATTATGGGGAAAGTTTAAACCAACTGTAAATTGTTCTCTGGAGAAGTGTGTGCCAAGTAAGTAGATTAAGGATGGAAAGGACCCTCTATGGTTTAACCCTTATTCCATGAGAGAATTTCTGTAACATATACTATGAGGAGGAATCTCTCTGACTGCTATGTTTAAATTGAAGTTTAAGGTGTAAATCATTTGAATTTTTTTTTATTTAAATATTTGTTGTTGACATTATTTCACTAAAATAAGCCTGCAGTATTTGACTTTTTATCACAGAGAAGCTCATACTTTTTGGCAATTTTTTAAATAGTACACATAAATACACTGCTACGGAACTAAATTCTACATTACAAAATATTATAGTATCTCTGTAGCAAGTAAATTTTCACAGGAAACTTGCACATAATGTTGCCCTCAATTGATAGGATCTACATTTCTCTTTAGCACTATTCAGAACACATTTGATTGTGACTTACACTTTATGTATTTTATTCGAGAAACAGGAACGTCTCCATCATAATTGTCCTAAAGTTCTTCCCTAGAATGATTTCTGCAGCAGATCTGTGACTAATAATTTCATCAAACTTAGGCTGATTAAAACTGACACATTCCTGCGAACACATTTTGTATTCCACTGATGAAAACAGGTACACAGTTCACGAGGTGAAGTCTAGGAGATCCCAACATACACTCCTGGAAATTGAAATAAGAACACCGTGAATTCATTGTCCCAGGAAGGGGAAACTTTATTGACACATTCCTGGGGTCAGATACATCACATGATCACACTGACAGAACCACAGGCACATAGACACAGGCAACAGAGCATGCACAATGTCGGCACTAGTACAGTGTATATCCACCTTTCGCAGCAATGCAGGCTGCTATTCTCCCATGGAGACGATCGTAGAGATGCTGGATGTAGTCCTGTGGAACGGCTTGCCATGCCATTTCCACCTGGCGCCTCAGTTGGACCAGCGTTCGTGCTGGACGTGCAGACCGCGTGAGACAACGCTTCATCCAGTCCCAAACATGCTCAATGGGGGACAGATCCGGAGATCTTGCTGGCCAGGGTAGTTGACTTACACCTTCTAGAGCACGTTGGGTGGCACGGGATACATGCGGACGTGCATTGTCCTGGTGGAACAGCAAGTTCCCTTGCCGGTCTAGGAATGGTAGAACGATGGGTTCGATGACGGTTTGGATGTACCGTGCACTATTCAGTGTCCCCTCGACGATCACCAGTGGTGTACGGCCAGTGTAGGAGATCGCTCCCCACACCATGATGCCGGGTGTTGGCCCTGTGTGCCTCGGTCGTATGCAGTCCTGATTGTGGCGCTCACCTGCACGGCGCCAAACACGCATACGACCATCATCGACACCAAGGCAGAAGCGACTCTCATCGCTGAAGACGACATGTCTCCATTCGTCCCTCCATTCGCGCCTGTCGCGACACCACTGGAGGCGGGCTGCACGATGTTGGGGCGTGAGCGGAAGACGGCCTAACGGTGTGCGGGACCGTAGCCCAGCTTCATGGAGACGGTTGCAAATGGTCCTCGCCGATACCCCAGGAGCAACAGTGTCCCTAATTTGCTGGGAAGTGGCGGTGCGGTCCCCTACGGCACTGCGTAGGATCCTACGGTCTTGGCGTGCATCCGTGCGTCGCTGCGGTCCGGTCCCAGGTCGACGGGCACGTGCACCTTCCGCCGACCACTGGCGACAACATCGATGTACTGTGGAGACCTCACGCCCCACGTGTTGAGCAATTCGGTGGTACGTCCACCCGACCTCCTGCATGCCCACTATACGCCCTCGCTCAAAGTCCGTCAACTGCACATACGGTTCACGTCCACGCTGTCGCGGCATGCTACCAGTGTTAAAGACTGCGATGGAGCTCCGTATGCCACGGCAAACTGGCTGACACTGACGGCGGCGGTGCACAAATGCTGCGCAGCTAGCGCCATTCGACGGCCAACACTGCGGTTCCTGGTGTGTCCGCTGTGCCGTGCGTGTGATCATTGCTTGTACAGCCCTCTCGCAGTGTCCGGAGCAAGTATGGTGGGTCTGACACACCGGTGTCAATGTGTTCTTTTTTCCATTTCCAGGAGTGTATATCAGCAATAAACAAACAAGTCAATAATGCAACTAACAATAAAACATTGTAGGTTTGGTAATTTAAGTAGTGTTGGGTGGTGGTATAAAAGTAATCCACCAGAACTGACCTTGAAGAGTGACTGAAAATTCTCACGTGGTTTGAGAGACCGCCCTTCATGCGTTAAGGGATAATAATCAAATTTGGAAAATGGTGAGAAAGCAATGATTGTTACACTCTCACTTCAAAAAAGAATGCTCAAATGTTGACGTATGAAAGTTAGTAGAAATTCATGTGTCTGTAAGAAGATCAGAGCATGAAGCATACAACTTCTACTGACATACCTTAGCAAAAGATCTAAAGTTCTTGCTGAGAAACTGAGAACATTCTGGTCATACATAAAATCATTGTGCAGGTCAGAGCTTCTACTCAGTCATCAACCAGTCTGGGGTGGCAATAGAGGACAGAAAAAGGGAAGCTGAAGTTTTAAATTTCACGTTTAAGAAATAGTTCACAACGGAGAATCATACAAATATACTGTGTTTGACTGTCATACAGATTCCCACGTGGAGGACATAGAAATAGGCATTCTTGGAGTAGAGAAGCAATTGAAATAGTTGAAAACAAGTAAGTTACCAGGTCCAGATGGAATCCCCATTCAGTTTTGCAGAGAGTACTCTGCTGCTTTGCCCCCTTACTTAGATTGCATTTATCACAAATCTCTTGTCCAGCAAGAAGTCTCAACCTACAGGAAAAGACATAGGTGCCTCCTGTAGACAAGAAACATAAAAGAATGCACCTGCACAATTACAAACCAACATCCTTAACATCAGTTTGCTGCAGAATTCTTCAGCACATTCTGAGTTCGAATATAATAATTTTCCTTGAGATAGAAAAGCTTCTGTTCACAAATCAGCAAGTATTTAAAAAGCATCACTCTTGCAAAACTCAGATCACTCTTTTCTCACATGATATCCTACAAACTGTGGATGGAGGGCAACAGGCACACTCCATATTCATCGATTTCTGGAGAATGTGACACACTGCCTCACTGGAGACTGTTGACAAAGATCTGAGCATATAGTTTGTCATATTGCGTAATATTGAAACTGTAACTGGACTGAGGATTTTTGTGGTAGGGAAAATGCAGAAAATTAACTTGAATAGAGAGTTATTGTCAAGGTAGTGGTAACTTAAACTGTACCACAGGGAAGTGTGTTGGGACCCTTGCTGTTCCTGTTGTATTTTAATGACATTACCAAGAAAATTAAACTAACCTCAGACGTCTACCTTTACATCTGCATATATAATCTGCAAGCTGCAATATGGTGCTTGGTGGAGGGTACCACATTCTACTACAAGTCATTTCCTTTCCTGTTCCACTCACAAGTAGAGCAAGGAAAAAATGACTGTCTAGAAGCCTCAGTATTAGCCCTAATTTCTCATGTCATCTTCATGGTACTACACAAAATGTACCTTGGCAGCAGTAGAATCATTCTGCAGTCAGTCTCAAATGCTGGTTCTCTAAATTTCTGGAATACAGCCTTGCAAAAAAAGCATGATCTTCCCTCATAGGGCCCCCATCTGAATTCACAAAGTATGCATGCTGATCGCACGTATTGGTAAAAAATCTAGCAGCACACCTCTGTCTTGCTTCAATGTCTTCTTTTTGTACCTGACCTGGTGGGGATCCTAAATACTCAAACAGTACTCAAGAATAGGTTTCACCAACATTCTATATACCACCCTCTTTATGGATGAGCTACACTTCCTCAAAATTCTCCAAACAAAATAAAGTCTAGCATTTGTCTTCCCTAACACCAACATAATGTGCTCATTCCATTTCATATCACTTTGCAATGTTACATCTAGATATTTAATCACTGTGACTGTGTCAACCAGCACACTACTACTAATGCTGTATTCAAACATTAAAGGACTGATTTTTCTCCTCATCCACATTAACTTACATTTTTATACACTTAGAGCAAGCTGCCACTCATCACACCAACTAGAAATTTTTCCTAAGTCATCTTGTATACTCCTACAGTCACTCAACACTGACACCTTCCCATACATTCCAGCATCATAAATTGCTGTTCACCCTGCCTGAGAAAGAGTGGTCCTATCACACTTCTCTGGGACACTGCTCATGATACCCTTCTCCCTGATGAACACTCATGATTGAGGACAACATACTGGGTTCTGTTGCATTAAGAAGTCTTCATGCTGCTCACCTATCTGGGAACCTAAACCCTATGCTCAGATCTTCATCAATAGCCTGCAGTGAGGCAGTGTGTCAAACATTCTCCAGAAATCTATGAATATGGAATCTACCTGTTGCCCTCCATCCATGGTTTGTAGGATATCATGTAAGAAAAGAGCAATCTGCGTTTTTCACGAGTGCTGCTTTTTAAATACATGCTGATTTATAGAGAGAAGCTTTTCTGTCTCAATGAGATCTATTATATTCGAACTCAGAATGTGCTGAAGAATTCTGTAACAAACTGATGTTAAGGATGTTGGTTTGTAACTATGCAGGTGCATTCTTCTACCTCAGTGGTAATGAGTCAAATGTTTTTCAGAAATTGAGAAGTACTGCATCTACTTGATGCTTTCATCCATGGCCTACAGGATATCATGTGAGAAAAGTGCAAGTTAGGTTTCACATGAGCAAAGGTTACGGAATCCATGCTGCTACATGAGGAGTAGGTCATTCTGTTAGATACACCTCATAGATTTAGGAACCAGGTTTTAAATTGTAAGACATTTCCAGGGGCAGATGTGGACTCTGACCACAATCTATTGGTTATGAACTGAAGATTAAAACTGAAGAAACTGCAAAAAGGTGGGAATTTAAGGAGATGGGACCTAGATAAACTGACTAAACCAGAGGTTGTACAGAGTTTCAGGAAGAGCATAAGGGAACAATTGTCACGAATGGGGGAAAGAAATACAGTAGTAGAAGAATGGGTAGTTCTGAGGGACGAAGTAGTGAAGGCAGCAGAGAATCAAGTAGGTAAAATGACAAGGGCTAGCAGAAATCCTTGGGTAACAGAAGACATATTGAATTTAATTGATGAAAGGAGAAAATATAAAAATGCAATAAATGAAGCAGGCAAAAAGGAATACAAACATCTCAAAAATGAGATCGACAGTAAGTGCAAACTGGCTAAGCAGGGATGGCTAGAGGACAAATGTAAGGCTGTAGAGGCTTATCTCACTAGGGGTAAGATAGATACTGCCTACAGGAAAATTAAAGAGATCTTTGGAGAAAAGAGAACCACTTGTATGAGTATCAAGAGCTCAGATGGAAACCCAGTTCTAAGCAAAGAAGGGAAAGCAGAAAGGTGGAAGGATTATATAGAGGGTCTATACAAGGGCGATGTACTTGAGGACAATATCCTGGACATGGAAGACGATGTAGATGTAGATGAAATGGGAGATATGATACTGCATGAAGAGTTTGACAGAGCACTGAAAGACCTAAGTCGAAACAAGGCCCCGGGAGTAGGCAACATTCTGTTAGAACTGCTGACAGCCTTGAGAGAGCCATTTCTGACGAAACTCTACCATCTGGTGAGCAAGATTGTATGAGACAGGTGAAATACCCACAGACATCAAGAAGAATATAATAATTCCAATCCCAAAGAAAGCAGGTGTTGACAGATGTGAAAATTACCGAACTATCAGTTTAATAAGTCACAGCTGCAAAATACTAACGCGAATTCTTGGTACAAGATGACCTCGGGGAAGATCAGTTTGGATTCTGTAGAAATATTGGAACATGTGAGGCAATACTGACTGTACAACTTATCTTAGAAGAAGATTAAGGAAAGGCAAACCTACATTTCTAGCATTTGTAGACTTAGAGAAAGCTTTTGAAAATGTTGACTGGAATACTCTCTTTCAAATTCTAAAGGTGGCAGGGGTAAAATACAGGGATCGAAAGGCTATTTACAATTTGTACAGAAACCAGATGGCAGTTATAAGAGTCGAGGGGCATGAAAGGGAAGCAGTGGTTGGGAAGGGAGTGAGACAAGGTTGTAGCCTCTCCCCAATGTTATTCAATCTGTATATTGAGCAAGCAGTAAAGGAAACAAAAGAAAAATTCGGAGTTGGTATTAAAATCCATGGAGAACAAATAAAAACTTTGAGGTTCACCGATGACATTGTAATTCTGTCAGAGGCAGCAAAGGACTTGGAAGAGCAGTTGAACGGAATGGACAGTGTCATGAAAGGAGGATATAAGATGAACATCAACAAAAGCAAAATGAGGATAATGGAATGTAGGTGAGTTAACTCGGGTGATACTGAGGGAATTAGATTAGGAAATGAGACACTTAAAGTAGTAAAGGAGTTTTGCTATTTGGGGAGCAAAATAACTGATGATGGTCGAAGTAGAGAGGATATAAAATGTAGACTAGCAATGGCAAGGAAAGCGTTTCTGAGGAAGAGAAATTCGTTTACATCGAGTATAGATTCAAGAGTCAGGAAGTCGTTTCTGAAAGTATTTGTATGGAGTGTGGCCATGTATGGAAGTGAAACATGGACGATAACTAGTTTGGACAAGAAGAGAATAGAAGCTTTTGAAATGTGGTGCTACAGAAGAATGCTGAAGATTAGATGGGTAGATTACATAACTAATGAGGAAGTATTGAATAGAATTGGGGAGAAGAGGAGTTTGTGGCACAACTTGACTAGAAGAAGGGATCGGTTGGTAGGACATGTTCTGAAGCATCAAGGAATCACCAATTTAGTATTGGAGGGCAACGTGGAGGGTAAAAATCTTAGAGGGAGACCAAGAGATGAATACACTAAGCAGATTCAGAAGGATGTAGGTTGCAGTAGTTACCCAGAGATGAATAAGCTTGCACAGGATAGAGTAGCATGGAGATCAAACCAGTCTCAGGACTGAAGACCACAACAACAACAACCCATTACATTTGAGTTCAGAATATGTTCCATGATTATACAACAAATGGATGTCAAGGTCATTGGATGGCAGTTTCGTGGATCATTTTTGTTACCCTTCTGGAAGTGTGGTGTGACCTGTGCTTCCTACCCATTACTGCAAACTTTTTTTTCCAGTGATCTATGGCAGATATAGTTAAAATAGGGGCTAACTCGTCAACAAATTCGATATAGATTCTGAAAGGGATTCCATCAGGCCCTGGAGCTTTGTTCAGTTTTACCAATTTCAGCTATTTTCAGCATCACTGACATCAGTCATCTTTGCAGTGGTGCAGGAATTAAACTGGGACAATACCCCTGGATTTTCATTTGCAAAGTGACATTTGGAAATCATGTTCATTATTTCTCTTTCACTTTGCTTTGCTACCCTCAACTTCAGTTCCTGTGTCATCCAAGAATGACTGAATACTAGCAAAGCCTTTACATATGATCAGAATTCCTTCAGGTTTCATGAGAGGCCCTTCAATAATATTCTGCTACAGTAATAAATGAAGATGTCATGTATTGTCCCCTTGAGAGCTAAATACATTTTATCCAGCGTCTCCCTATCTATAGCCTTCTGCTTTGCTTCACACAAATTATAGAGAAGTCTCTGCTCATTTACAGTTACTGTATACCAATTAAGGGTCCCTCCCATCAGGAAATGCTCTACTTGGTACATGTCTATCAAATACATGATCAACTAGTATTTCAAACTTGAGCCATAGTTCTTCTATATGTGCCTCCCCAGAGCTGAATGTTTTGATTTCCTTATAGAGGTATGATACTACTGCCTTTTTATCTAGTTTATAGAGAATATGCTGCTCAAATGAATTAGGGAACACATGCATCATTGTCTGGTATACTAAATCTATTTTGATGCAGTCAGTACTGTGGTCTTATTGCATAGCCTGAGATCTTTGCTTTCAATGTATGCAACAACTAAATTCATTTGGCATCTATCAGCTGTGTTATGCATTACTGTATCTGGTGACCCCTCAGCAGGATGTGAGTCCTGATGTCCCAGTGTATTGTACACAGATGGTAGTTGTCATTTGTGAACATTGTATTCAACCAACCACATGCAATATAACATCACAATGCAGTGTAAGTTGCAAGGGCAGTCTTTTTGATCCAAGAAGGATGGACTTTCCATTGTATTGCCGCAAATGCCAATGTATCTCTATCTGTTATCCATACAGGTGTGCTACAGGGATACAGTTCAGTACACAAGGTGAGTTGGACAAAACAATGCATTACAATCTCATGTGGAGACTGATATCAGGGTATCTCTGTGCTTCAGCATCATACAGCTACTGCCAGAGTACTGCAAGATGATTTCAGAAGGGCCCATGGAGGCACTGAGTCCAATGAGACTATAAGGAACAGGTTACGAGAAGGACCTTATGACCCACACCTCCTGTTCCCGTACCTTGCTTGATACGACAACATCTTGCAGCCCACTTTCAATCTGCTGTTCCCATGTCAAATTGAAACTTCATCATAGGTAAAACATGTTATTTGCAGAAGAGACCAGATGTCCTCTAATGCAAGATGGCCATGTTTGCATGTGGAGACACCATGGTGAACTGAACCTGCCAAATGTTCTCCAAAAAATCAACCAAATCAGTTAAGTTCTGTGATCGTATGGGGAGGCATCAGTATTGACAGCCAAATGGATCTTGTCATTGTCCATGGCAACCATACTGCCACACAGTACACTGAACAGATCATGTTGGCCCATGTGGTGACTGCTGTGGCTCTGAATTCCTTCTCATGCAAGATAATGCCAGAATCCATGTGATGTGCATCACCAGGGATGTCTTGTGAAACCTGGTTATTGAAGTAATGGAATGGCCTGTAGTGAGCACGTGTGGGATCTCGTTTGACTTTTCTGGACCTCCTAAAGCTTGTTCATCGATCTGCTCGTGTGAGCTGGCTCACACTCATTATGCAGCAGTGAGCAACTGGTTGGTGGATGGCAATATATGGCAGTGACATATATGATGATAAAGGAGGGGTGAGGGAATGTTATGGGAGGCAGGTATCAGAACAAGATAGCTTGACACTGGATCTAAGCTATGGCTGATAATGTCAGGTTATATGAAGGTGTATCACTTCACAATGGCACATAAATGCATTTAATAGCAAATTTGTTTTCTGAGACTGTTTTATTAATTAGAAAAATTATAATGTGGGGTAGTTAACTGATGCAACCTTACGATGGATGCCATTGTAGGGAAAAATTTAAATTGACAAATTTACATTTCATTATCACTTTATTTAAAAGTTAAGTAAAGAAACACAGGATTTCAATGAATGTTATGTATTTTGCTTTTCAGTGAAGCATATTTTCTGGTGCCAGCTTTTGATCACTAGTAATATGAAAACAAGTGCTGAAGTTGAAGTCTGGCAGTGAGCTTCTGTAGGTACATTTCATTCTCTTCACTGTGGAAAAAAGTTGCTTGCTCAAGCATATACATGCATCAAAAAAAGTTTTCGATCACCTCAGTTCCAAGAGTTCCGGAACCTGTACAGAAAATTGGAATAGAGATTAACATAAACATCATTTTTGCCCTTTTTATTGCTCATGAAAACCACACATTGCATGTTGTACCACCGTCAGAGGTGGTATCCAGATTGCTGGGCACACCGGTACCTCTGATACCCAGTAGCACATCCTCTTGAATTGATGCATGCCTGTATTTGTCGTGAAATACTACATACAATTTCATCAAGGCACTGTTGGTCCAGATTGTCCCACTCCTCTACGGCAATTCGGCACTGATTCCTCAGAGTGGTTGGTGGGTCATATCGTCCATAAACAGCCCTTTTCAATTATCCCAGGCTTGTTTGATATGGTTCATGTCTGGAGAACATGCTGGCCACTCTAGTCGAACGATGTCATTATCTTGAAGGAAGTCATTCACAAGATGTACACAATGGGGCACGAATTGTCGTCCATGAAGACGAATGACTCGCTAGTATGCTGCCAATATG
This sequence comes from Schistocerca nitens, assembly GCF_023898315.1. Classification (NCBI taxonomy): domain Eukaryota; kingdom Metazoa; phylum Arthropoda; class Insecta; order Orthoptera; family Acrididae; genus Schistocerca; species Schistocerca nitens. The sequence goes on from NC_064617.1 coordinate 223,903,164, forward strand.
GTTGCACTGTTGGTCGGAGGATGGCATTCATGTATCGTACAGCTGTTACGGCGCCTTCCATGACCACCAGCGGCATACGTGTCGACCCCACATAATGCCACCCCAAAACAGCAGGGAACCTACATCTTGCTGCACTCGCTGGACAGTGTGTCTAAGGCATTCATCCTGACCGGGTTGCCTCCAAACACGTCTCCGATGATTCTCTGGTTGAAGGCATATGTGACACTCATCAGTGAAGAGAACATGATGTCAATCCTGAGCGGTCCATTCGGTATGTTGTTGAGCCCATCTGTACCATGCTGCATGGTGTTGTGGTAGCAAAGATGGATCTCATCATGGACGTCAGAAGTGGAGTAACGCATCATGTAGCAGACATGAACCCTATCGAACATGCCTGGGGTAATTGAAAAGTGCTGTTTATGGATGACAAGACCCAAAACCACTCTGAGGAATCTGTGCTGAATTGCCATTGAGGAGTGGGACAATATGCACCAAAAGTGCCTTGATGAACTTTCACGATGAATATAGGCATGCATCAATTCAAGTGTACGTGCTACTGGGTATTAGAGGTATCACTGTGTCCAGCAATCTGGATTACCGCCTCTGAAGGTCTCGCTGCGTCGTGGTACAACACGCAATGTGTGGTTTTGATGAGCAATAGAAAGTGCAGAAATGATGTTTATGTTAGTCTCTATTCCAGGTTGCGGAACCGAGGTGATGCAAAACTTTTTTTGATGTGTGTATATCTGTTTGTGTGTGTGTGTGTGTGTGTGTGTGTGTGTGTGTGTGTGTGTGCGTGGGTGTGTGTGTGTGCGCGTGTGTGTGTGTGTGTGTCTGTGTGTGTGTGAGGAAAATTATTTGGAAATTTACTTCTCTACTCATATATGGTCATTACTTTCTTTAATTACATGGCTTAATAATGCTCTCTTTAATTTTTCCACATCTGCTTGTCGCTGTTCACCTTCCTGTTGTCCACAATATTTTATATGAAATCAACGGTGCCCATACGATAATTTGTTGTGGGATGGTGGGAGGAGGGGCACGGGAGGGGGGGGGGGGCGACTTGTGAGTAGCCATAAAAAAGTTCCAATTCCAGACCTGCTAAAAACCTACATGATACCAACTTTAAAATTTTTCCCTTTACCCGAGAGTTGGCCGGGGCCCCCATGTCCCCATATGCCCCCAGGTATGAGGAGCTCTCTTGCATTGAAGGTGTTGTAATGCTGTTTTAAATTGAATTTTTTTCATTGTGTTCAGGGCTTTGAAGCACACTGAGCAAACTTTTCAGCGCAACAAATGGCGGAATAAATTTATTTCAAATTGAATAACGAAATAGAAAAGCAAATAAGGAGAAAATTTAAAACACCAAATTGTTTTCAAAAGCATATGGGACAGTTACTTAATATTTCTTCACTTATTTTGACGGAAGTGGATGCTGAAAAAGATGAGATTAGTACTCATTCCAAAAATATTTCAATTGAAACATGAGTGAAATAATATCATAATTATCCAGATAATTTAGTTTGATGCTTCGGCATGTCTCTCATCAGTATAGCATGATTTCTGAATTCCAGGAAAAATTCATTCGCACCAGAAAATAGTTGCACACTTTTTTGGTTGCTCTGGTATATTCAGTTGAGATCTAGTTTAAAATGTTCAGTACATTCTACCTATTTCAACTATTTTTGACCCGGGTTCCCGGGTTCGATTCCCGGCGGGGTCAGGGATTTTCTCTGCCTCGTGATGGCTGGGTGTTGTGTGCTGTCCTTAGTTTAGTTAGGTTTAAGTAGTTCTAAGTTCTAGGGGACTTATGACCACAGCAGTTGAGTCCCATAGTGCTCAGAGCCATTTGCACCATTTGAACTATTTTTGAAAATTTCGAACATTGAGGACAAAAAATAAGAAATTGAGGGCATTTGTTGTCCTCAATCAGTTTTAAAGGAGGGCAAAGCGTAAAACTAAAGTTCTATCCCCAGGAAAGGAGGACGTCTGGTTACCTTAGTTTAGTGATGAAAAGTATAATAGCAGATGTCCATTGCTGTGCCGTTGGATGTTGGTGGCGGTGGAGGGTGCCATATCGGGGAGCTAGATGCTAACAAAAAGGAGGGGGCATCATTTTTCAGTTCTCGCCTAAGGTGGCAAAAAAATCTAGCATTGGCCCTGCCTCTGCGCAACGTAAGAATGTCTGACCGTCCCATTTTACCATGAGCCCGCACTCTCCTGGTCCTGAACAGACTTGCCCTAAAGGGCAGCTAGTAAATGTGTAAAGGCCATTTAAAAAAATCCCTGCAAATCACTGTTTTGAGTGTTGTGAAATGAGAGTAACAAAAGTCAAATGATCAATAAAAAAGTTTGACGTATAAATGCTATGTGCCAATAAGTGAAGATTGCGATATAAATTAATACTGTAATACGTTTTTTTCCTTTTTTTGCTAGGGGATGATTTATATTTCGACTCTAGTGGTAATAAAGCAAAACAAAACGAAAATTGCGGCGAAGATAACCAGCGACCTCCAAGGACAGTAATTCTTAAAAATGTAAGTTATTTACATCGCCACACAAAAAGTATCCTACAGTGTATGTTCTCTTGTCGTTTAATTAATTTAATACCTACTATGTACGGTAATCTTATTAGAGTGTTCTCGTAAATTAACGACGCTGACGAAGTCGAGCGGTTGTTTCAGAGGTAGGCTTAAAAAGAGGCGCAAGCCGCTCGTAGGATAACACAAGTAGTAGAGTTAAATCGAGCGCGCGTGTATGGTTTCTTCTAAGCCAATATTGCCCAGGACCGGATTTGGGCACTGGTCAGCCAGAGCTTATCTATCACTCAGAAGCCCCTTTAGACCGGAGCAAATTCGCATTCGGTGTTCATTACCATTCATTTGTATCTGCGAACAAACGTTTGCACGAGGGGTAAAGGAAGAGAAAACGAGATAACGAACACAGCCTATTTAAGGCGCGTTATTATTAATTGGCACCAATAAATGACACACGATGTTCAGCACTGTAGGCTACATTTAGAGAGAGGGAGAATGTTCGTGTCTCAGTCTGTACGTAAATGTGAAATGCATGTGCTGCTGACACAACTTAGTGACTATTTCTTGAAAATAAGTTCCTAACAGAGACACAACACGGATTCCGAAAAGATCATAGTACTATGACAGCAATTACGGAATTTCTTCACAAAACGTATGGTGCCCTTGATCAAGGAATGCAAACAGCTGGCATATTTCTAGACCTTACTAAAGCCTTTGACTCGGTAAACCATGAGTTACTTTTAAGTAAACTTGAGTCATACAATGTAAATGCCGCATCCATGCAATTGCTGGCTACATATTTATTTAACCGCATGCAGTGTACAATGCTGACTTACAAAATCAATAATCAGATCATTAATTTTCAGTCCAAATATGAGACAGTCACACAAGGTGTACCCCAGGGCTCAATTTTGGGCCCTTTCCTTTTCCTAGTGTACATAAATGATATAGAGCAACCTCTCAACTCCCAATTGGTAACCTATGCAGACGATACCTCACTGTTATTTCTTGGTAAACAAAATGATGAGTTAACGTTGGTAGCCACTGAGGGACTACAGCAAATAACTACTTATTTCCAAGATCAAGGTTTGAAAGTTAATATCAGTAAATCTCAGTTATTGCCATTTAAACTTACAAACTCACACCAAACCTCTATCAGTAACATAGGTGGAATTGAAGTAGTGGACACAGAAGGCTGCAGATTTCTAGGTATTCACCTAGATGAAAATCTAAGATGGGTAAACCATATCAAATTTTTATGCAATAAAATCAGCAGTTCATTACATCTAATCAGCCAGTTATCAAAGGTAGTTCCACATCAGACATTAAAAACAATTTATTATGGAACCATTTTTCCACAGATTAATTACGGGATAGAGATATGGGGTTGTGCTGCCGACATACATATGAACAGAATATTAACCCTACAGAAAAGAGCAATCAGAATTATCCATGGATTAGGGTATAGAGATTCATGCAGGGAAATCTTTGTCCATCATAAATACCTAACAGTCTACTCACTGTATCTTTACAAATTAATTATATTTTTTGTGACACATCAAAACAAAGAAACAAAGTGCTCTGATATGCATGCCTATAATACAAGAAATAAAGACTGCTACTACAGACAAAGAACAAAATTAAAAACAACAGACCATAGTCCATGCATTAGTGGTCAAATATGGTACAACAGATTACCGAGCTCTATAAGGTGCCACAAAGGGAACTTATTCAAAGTGAAACTGAAACATTTCTTGATTGACAAATGTTTATACTCTTTAAGTGAATATTAATATTAAACTAAAATAAGTTATTGTGTATATATATATATATATATATATATATATATATATATATATATATATATATATATATATATATTGTACTAAACTTGTAAAAAAATGCTATGACGTTTGCAAAAGACACCAGTTGGTGTCTCCATGCAAAAAAAATACAATAAATAAATAAATAAAAATGAAGGTAATTCACTTAACACTGAATCGCAGCTCCAACTTTTCTTGGTATTAGTCCAAAAGATTGCACACCGTTGACGTTTTTCGCTGGCTTCTCATTACAAGTGAGGAGGAAATATAAAAGCAGAATACTCGTTACTGACGAGCAACGTACTATAAGCTAAACAAAGGCTAGCATTTACAATCTGGTGGTTAGCAGCTGGAGATATTTCAGTAGCTGCTCTACATCAGATAGTTACAGATGTGTGCAGTGCCTCATGCCAATCATTTCAAGGATTTCAGTAAAGTACGCGTTAGTAAGATAACATCCATAACATATAATTAATGAAATGTGAAATACTGTATACAAAATCTGCCGCAGACGCAACTTGAAAAAAAAATTTACTGCTGTATGGTTTGCTGGAGGGCAGATGGCGTACAATGACTCCGAAAAATTATTTTCATTCATCATACAAAAATCTCTTAACACAACATGATATATTTGCCATGTAATTACAGTTACAATGAACGTAAGCAACGAAACGTCAGATCTTCCGCATATTTTTAATTAATTTTAATCAGCGCGATAGATACATATTTGCCATTGTTTACTTTAAAGAAATTTATAGTGCTTTTTCAGTCCTTTCCCGCTCGAAGCAAGCATTCATAGCCCGCATCTCGTGGTCGTGCGGTAGCGTTCTCGCTTCCCACACCCGGGTTCCCGGGTTCGATTCCCGGCGGGGTCAGGGATTTTCTCTGCCTCGTGATGGCTGGGTGTTGTGTGATGTCCTTAGGTTAGTTAGGTTTAAGTAGTTCTAAGTTCTAGGGGACTGATGACCTAAGATGTTAAGTCCCATAGTGCTCAGAGCCAAGCATTCATGAATTTATCGTCTTTTCACGTCTCCAGTCAGAACACAGTGCTTTGCCAATTTTCTACGAGCCGTATTTCAGTTGTGATGTAGGTCTCTTCAGTATAGAGATGGGCAAACTGAAACACGTAACTGTTTCGAAACAAATGAAACAGTACAATGTAATCTTTCGATACGCTGTTTCGAAACAGTGAATCAGTTTGTGTTTTGTAATCTAATAAATCTACACATTTTATCATCTTGAATGTCTACTGTATAAGTATGTCCATATAAACACAAATGAGGTGCGAGAGCGCTAATCATATCGCAGAAAGTATGAAACTATCACTTAGGTGTCTTGGCAGTTTCGTATTTCCTGCAGCAAATGCGCTGCTTTCGTGTCGTGTGACTTTCATACTTCTCAATTGGTTGAGGAGAGCCATAGCTGAAGACAAAAGAACCACCACGAACGGAACTGGAGGTGGGAACAAACTGCAGAAACAACGGATATGCTACTGGAATTCCCACATTCCGTTAGTATCGGTAATACACCCATCCTACTAATTTCCATGCACACAAAGGGAATCATTGTGGATAATATTGACTGTGGACTCACAAATAGCGCCAAATAATTCGAATAAATAAAATATAACAGAAAAAATTGTGTTTCAAGGTGTTTCGAACCGTTACTATAAATTCACCATGCTTCCCAGCCATTCCCGTACACCATTACAGTATCAGTGATATGTCAAACAGATTGCTTGCAATTATACCTACATCAAATTTATGTATATGTCTAATAACTGTCACTCTACGCCTTTTTTTTTTATTCAAAATGTTGTAGGCTTACTTGCGTTTCTTAATATGATTACTGTACATGAACAGAGAAGCGTATGTTTTAAAAAAGTGTAATTTAACTGAATGATTTTCACATATTTATTATTTTGAATGTGAATAGTATGCGCTGTTTTATTGTTTGGTTAGTGTTTATAAAGGAGATGTTAACGCCACTTCGGAATAGGACAGTCAGCTAGAAAAGAAGCTTTATTTTCGGATATCTTCAGCTTCATGCTATTGCTTGTCAAAAAGATTCCGACACTCTTGAAAGTGTTTCATGAAGTGGTATGTTGTGTTTCAGTACCTGTGCCGAGCCCGAATCTCGTCCGACACAGACCGGAATGAAACATCACTGTTTCGATACAATTAGTCCGTTCCAAGCGCAGGTGGACTGAAACAGCGTATTTTGAAACAACGATACAGTTTCTGGATCTGGCTCGAGATCGAATCTGCTCCGGCCTCCGGTTATCCGAGGCAGGGGAGGAATGAAACACCACTGTTTCGAAACAGCCGTTCCGAAACACTGAAACATGACTGAAACAGTTCCACGTATCGATACACTGTATCGAAACATAGAAACAGTGGCCAAGTCTACTTCAGTATTCTTCTATAATCAACGATACATTCTCTTAAGACCATTAAATGAAACAATAAGTTCACTCTTAAGACCATTCAATCCCTCACGCAATTTACGTCAACAACAACAAAAATAGACAACAAATCGGACGAAACTGAAAGATTTCTATATTCCTAACGCCAAAGCGGAAGACGCGAACTTTCTTCGACTGTTCACTAACAGAGCGAACACGAGCGAGCGCATGCTAATGCGCGTCGAAGACAACCGAATGCAGTCTGCTCAAGCGCGCCTTGAGAGAGGATCACAGATACCACATACGCACACTGCGCGAGCCTGTGGCGTCATTGTACGGAGGTTGCTGTCATGGTGGCACATATATTGGTGGATACTGTTGGGAGAGGCGACACGAAACATGGACTGTGGGAAACTGATACGTTTAGTCGAAGGAGTAATTTGTGGCATCCTGAGGATGAAAAATATTATAACCGGGATATAACTCGGAATTTATGGACTGATATCGCATATTTATTGTTTACCACAAATAGGCAAAATCTTTATTGGCAATTTTAGGTATTGTTTATAACCACGAAAAATAATTTGTTCAAGTCACAAGAATGGTGTATCTTACAACAAAAGTTAAATTAGTGGATCTTTTGGGGTTGTGGTATGTAGACATTAGCTGTCTTCAAATTAATGTTACTACTTACTGGCGTTTTTAGGCCAATAGTCTGGTTATTCTGTGCCATAAAGTGCTTTGTAAATGTGGTGCACGTATGTTTTTCCACTTTACTGTGCTTTAGGTGTGCAGAGCTTCTAATTCCAGACTTCGTGTTTGTCTTTCACAAGTAGCCTATGCTGAATGAAAAGTCATTGGAGGTTAATAGACATATGTCTGCAAAACTTCAAATAAATTCTGGAAAACAGAAATCTAGTCCTTGCCTAGAGGTGCGATTTGAGCTCTGTTAAAAAATCCGATACGTGCGTTAAATATGAAATTCTGGCTCAAGTAAAACTGGAAGTGATACTTTGATATTTGGCATTTGGCGATTACGTCTTTCCAATGATTTATCGGCCTTTCCCGCATTCCGAGAAGCACAGTTTCAAAGTTTTTGTGACATGTTGGATGTTATTTACCGTACCAGTACCCTAAATACTAATTTAAAAGGTAATATTTTTTCTCCTGCATCCCAAATTCTACGAAATTTTGAATTTATTCTTTACCGAATAATGGCCTATGCTTCGTGCAAGTGCCTTGAAAGACACTGTAATATAGTTGATTTTATTTATCAAAAGCTACTCTCAATCTGATGTAATACTGCCACCAGAAATCTTGTTACATCATTCTCAAATCCACTAGGCAAGTGTTTAAAGGGCAGTGAAGTTTCCGTTACTAGAATCTGATTAACTGAATGTAACTATTGCCAGCTTTGCATTACTATAACCATTCTTTAGAATAAAGTGAGTTGCTGTGAAACCGCAAATCAATTTTCATAACTAAATCGTACTTGCTTAATCACATACAAATTTTGTCCGTTCCTCCTATAATAGAAACATCTACTTTCACCAAGTAAATTAACGAATATGTGCACATAACCTTGTTGGCAAAACCTTTATACACGCAAGTCGCCATTGTAGCATAATAAACCACACTCTGAACAACGTGTATTGAAGAGATCCTTGTGTGGCTTATAAATGAAACTACAAGATTTCGTAATACCTGGGTATTTCGTAAAATTTCTCTGGTAATACCAGCAACCCAGCTGAAGACAAAGTGTACAGTACTCGAAACGTTCTTTTCGAGACAGATATAGCTCGTTAGGCATCTTCTTAATAGCAAATGCCGCACTGCAGCACTCGTCTCCAAGCACAGAGGCGTCGTGGTATCCATGATCCATCCCACGCATGGAGGTTACAATCTAACCTACTTCATACCTAGACTAGATTCTAACCTAACCTAATCTGCTCGACCCAGCCAAAAGATGACGAGTGAGATCGGACGCACTGTGACCAAGCTGTCACAAGCTGCACTTAACTGCAGCAATTGTTTCCCGGCGACCATAACAGAAAGTACGAATTTTGCATTTCATTTCTCCAGGATATCGCAGTGGACACTTTTTCCGAACGACTCATCTTTTTGGACGAATCGACGTTTCATGTATGGGATAAAGTAAACTGACATTATGAAAAGAATTTGGGTGTCGGGAAATCCTGGTGTCGTCGAATGTGAAAGAGACTCGCCAAAACTGTATGTGTTCGCGCCGTTTCTATTAGCGAAGTTTATGGGTCTGTCTTTCTTACTGAGACAGAAATGTCACACCTGGATATGCTGCAAAATTGGTTTTTTTCTGCTTTTTTTTCGATTTCACGAAGATTCCAATGATTTCATTTTTGTGCATGACAGCACCTTCCTTTCTCTTTGTGGTGTGGCGTTATCTTAACAACGCCAGAAGAAGAGATGGACAACAAGATACTGTTTGTTGCTTATGGCCTCTCATCTCACCACACCTCAAAGCTTACGATTTTTTTCCATGGGAACGCGTAAAAGACACTGTCTTTGTCCCAGCTAAGGCAGCTGCTTTTCAAGATCTGATAAACTGAATTGTTGAAGCTGTCGATTCAATAAATAGGGACCTGTTGATTCATGGGGTCAATTCTAGTGTCCGAATCCACACGTCGGCTTTGAGCAATGGCGTCAAACTACAGACAAAGCCTGTACACGGAGGCAATCTTTGAAAGGAACCATCGAATGTAGCGTACGAGAAACCGACACAGAAATCCTAAAAGAAACGCCCGTACACAAGTAATGAAAATTCACAAAATAAATATTGGAATCAGTAACTAGGATTAAGCTATATAGGTCAATTCTAGTTACCGATTTCGACTATTGCACTGTTCATTATATAGAATCGTTCTTGCAGCAGGTGTGGGCACTGAAATATAATAGGATCGCCGAACTTGTAATTGCTCTCTGAACTCTTGCAAAAAAATTAACCAATATTGGAATCGGTAACTATAACTAACGAATATAGCTCAGTTCTAGTTATCGATCCAATACTTGTTACTTTTTGTGAATTTTGTTATTTGTGTACTGGCTTTAAGGACTTCTATGTCAGTTTGTCCAAATTTCATTCTACTGTTTCATATATGCTATTATTTATTTTAACTTCCCATAGTTGTATTACATTTTTGGTTCTCCCCACCCAAAAGCCTCTCTTGCCAGCGGTGGCCCCGTTAGAGTCAATAATTATTGTTATAAATTTATGCTATTTTATAGAAAGTCATCAGACACTCTCAGAAAGTTAAATAAATCAGCCAGGAAGAATGTAGTACTGAAAGCACATGTGAAATGTTATAGAAGCCTGTACAAGAAAGTAATAATTGCAGCTAAGAAGCTTGATAATGATACCTATATTGAGAAAGGTGACAACAAAATGAAGTCAACTTGGGAGGTAATAAATAAAAATATAGGTAGACACAAAACAAAAGATAACAGCTTTGTCATTAAAAGTGGGGGTAAAACTGTTAAGGACCCACTTCAGATTGCCAACATATTTAATGAACATTTCACAAATATAGCCATAAATTTAATTAAAACTAAATGCAATTCCAATAGCAAGGTAAAAATCCCCATGAATGACATGACAATGTTCCTTTATCCAGCAACTGATTCAGAGGTACTAAATGCTATAAATAAGTTAAAAAATAAAATGTCATGTTGGTGTGATGGGATTCCTGCAAGAAACATAGTCTCGCATCTCACTGAAATTATAAATGAATCTTTTAAGACAGGGGTGTTTCCATCAAAACTTAAAATGTCTACTATAAAGCCATTTTACATGAATGGTGATAAATATGATGTTAGTAACTTTAGGCCTTTATCAATGTTGTCTTATTGTCTTATTAATAATAGAATATTGGTTAATGCGCAAAATGGTTTCCGAAAAATAAATCAACTGAAACAGCTATCTTCAATTTTTTGCAACTTGTTCTAAATTCCATAAACAGAAAGGAATTAAATTGTGGATTGTTTTTAGACTTATCAAAGCCTTTGATGTCATCGACCATAAGTTACTGCTTAGGAAGTTATATGCCTATGGGATACGTGGAGTTGCCCACAAATGGTTTGAATCATATCTGTCAGACAGGTATCAGAAGGTGGATATAAGCCAGGCAGATAGGACATATTCATCAAGATTCGAGAGAGTTTTGTATGGAGTACCCCAGGGATCTGTATTAGGGCCATTACTGTTTTTAACATTTATCAATGACCTACCAAGTCAACTATCTGAAGCAGAGGCAGTACTGTTTGCTGATGATACAAGTTTGTTTGTTAAAGCAAATAGTGAAGCTGACTTACAGGAAAAAGTCACATTAGCAACAGACAAAGCAGACAGACGGTTTAATGAAAACAGACTCATTGTGAATGCCAAAAAAACAACGTGGATCAACTTCAGACATATTACAAATAAAATAAAAACTAACCTTACAGATTGAACAAGCATCATACACTAAATTCTTGGGAGTATGGTTTGATGAACACTTAAGATGGGAAAAGCATGTAATATCATTGAACAAAAAATTAAGTCAAACATGTTATATACTTAGAATGCTTAAAAGCTCATGTAATATTAAAACAGTGTTATGTGTTTATTTCTCATTCATGCACAGTTTATTAAGATACGGCGTACAGTTTTGGGGGAACATCAGTCTAACAAAACACTCATTTAGACTACAAACGAAGGCAGTCAGAATAATAAAAGGTATAGGATATAGAGACTCTTGTAGGCAAGCTTTCAAAGAATTAAAAATCATGACACTACCGTCTTTATATATATATGAAAGCATATGTTTCTTAAAAGAACACGAGGAATTTTCTACATTAAACAGAGAATTTCACAACTACGAAACAAGGAATAGGAATGATTTCCACAGAGAAATTCATAAAACAGCTATGTATCACAAGAGTGTACTATACCAACCCAAAATCCTCTACAGTGCTCTCCCCAAAGAACTAAAAATAATACCAAAACTGTACATATTTAAAAGAGAATTAAAAAACATATTATTGAGCAATAGTTTTTACAGTATTGAAGAGTTTATGAATCGTTGACAATAAAAGCGCAGTTAATATTTCCCTGACATAATAAATATGTGTAATTGCTCACATTTAAATACTTGCTGTTTCTATGAAAGTGTGAAACAGTGTTAATGTAAGAATGTAAATAATCTTTGATGTGAGAATCACTAACTTTTTTTTTTGTACGTTGTTATCCTACTTGTATATTTTTATGTTAATGTTCTAAAAGTTCTATTAAAATTGTAATGTCTAAGTGACAAGTAAATTCAATTACAAATTTTCATGTATATGTATTTTAAATTGTAATGTTTACTGACAAGTCCTATGTCATTTCGATGATGTACTACAAGGACGCTAATAAATTGAATTGAATTATGTGCTAGAATATTATTTAAATGTTCTCTGTGCTTTACTTACTTGCATAAATTACAACAGTAATTTACTTCACGCATAAATATTTCTCTTTGGTTTTGCTCTCATTTATCTCCGTTATCTTCAGTTCATTTCGATATAATTCGTGCGAAAATAAGGCGTGAATTGTGATCGTAATTTTTTTCCCTTTGTTTCGGACATCATCCGCTACTTTCAAATCATAGACGATAGACTGACATGACGTCATTTAACTGAAGCCAACATCTGAGTCACGTGACTCGGGACATGATGCCGACCATGTCATTAGGCATTTATAGTGCACAATTTGACATTTTTGTTACAGATCAAATGTTACGCTTTTTGTTAGGTATTTCCACAAGTTAAAGGTTAGGATGGATGTTGGTCCTTGGATGTGAAACTAGGTGAATGACTAATATTCTGAGAGGACATATCGTTAGTATCTAGCTCACTACACCAGTGTAACCAACATTTTGTAATATATTACACTTCCTATCTTGATATCGTTTCAGAATGTGTACTACATAAAGCAAAAGAAAACCGCGCTGAGTGGACGCGAGGTTTCAGGCGCCATGTCACGGATTGCGCGGCCCCTCCCGCCGGAGGTTCCAGTCCTCCCTCAGGCATGGGTTTGTGTGTATGTTTTTCTTAGCAGAAGCTAGTTTATGTTGGTTAAAGTAGTGTGTAAGACTAGGGACTGATGACCTCAGCAGTTTGTTCCCTTTGGAATTCACACACAACTCGTGCTTATCAGGGTGGTGGCAAAGGGTGGAGGGGGGGGAGGGGGGGGTTGGAGGGGGGCCTGTGGGGACTATAGCCCCCCTCCCCCAATGGAGTATCATATTACACTGGATAAAATGACTTCAGAAATTAGCGAATATATTACTCCAACAGATTCAATCATTTTTTAATAATTATGTAGCAATATAGTTGCAATGTATTTCTAAACACATTTTAACAAAAGAATGGGAGGGGCAATTAGCTTACTATCTAAACCAATAAATATCATTTCACTTAAAATGGGCGTCTTATTATTTATTAATATACATTTTTTACCATGAACTCCAAAACAGTTACCAAAAACTACTTCCAGCAAAACCAAATTTTACCATATTGTCGGCGGAGGACCCCAACTCTCCTTTTGTTAAACGATATTCCATTTTCCCAACGCCCCAGCCGCTGCCCCCTTCACCAACTTCTGCTTTATTATCAGGAATTTCGGAGAAACTAGGTTAACTGCACCACAACATGTGTAACAGTAGTGCTACAGTTTGTCGAATTGTCAGAATCAATGCTTGTTTTCAGCTATAAATGAGAGAAACTGTAACTGTCAGCTCCACTTCACACACTGCGTAATGACAGGAACTCTGCCCAGGTGCTTCTTTTGTGTAAATACCTGACATTATGCATATACACCAATTTTCTTCCTTACTGAAGCTTAGTAAAGCATTACACACATATTCTTATGGAATCGTTAGAATACAAATGGCTGCGTTCGAAATTGTTATGTTGTCTTCCATATCTGTAGAAGCCATGAACTACAAGAGTTCAAAGTACAAAAAGAAAAACAATTAGTCACTAAAGAACAGTCATTCTGTCGCTTGTTAAAAGAACTGTCAATACGTTTCAGCTTGACCACATATAAAAACGATAACCAATACTTTATTATCAGGAATTTCGGAGAAACTAGGTTAACTGCACTACTACATGTGTAACAGTAGTGCTACAGTTTGTCGAATTGTCAGAATCAATGCTTGTTTTCAGCTATAAATGAGAGAAACTGTAACTGTCAGCTCCACTTCACACACTGCGTAATGACAGGAACTCTGCCCAGGTGCTTCTTTTGTGTAAATACCTGACATTATGCATATACACCAATTTTCTTCCTTACTGAAGCTTAGTAAAGCATTACACACATATTCTTATGGAATCGTTAGAATACAAATGGCTGCGTTCGAAATTGTTATGTTGTCTTCCATATCTGTAGAAGCCATGAACTACAAGAGTTCAAAGTACAAAAAGAAAAACAATTAGTCACTAAAGAACAGTCATTCTGTCGCTTGTTAAAAGAACTGTCAATACGTTTCAGCTTGACCACATATAAAAACGATAACCAATACTTTATTATCAGGAATTTCGGAGAAACTAGGTTAACTGCACTACTACATGTGTAACAGTAGTGCTACAGTTTGTCGAATTGTCAGAATCAATGCTTGTTTTCAGCTATAAATGAGAGAAACTGTAACTCTCAGCTCCACTTCACACACCGCATAATGACAGGAACTCTGCTTTCTGCCCCGAGCCATGTGACTTGGATGTCGGTTTCAAGCGTTAACACGACAGAGATAGGGACATGCGCAGTCTATGCTATATGTGATCTATGTTTCAAATACTGTCTCTATCTAGTGTCCTTGCCTCTGGTATAACGTTATTACTCAAGGCTGACGAGTGGAATCAGACACTAGAATTTATCCGATTCATGTGTGGCATGAAATGCACTACCGAATGTTTCTCGAGCAACACATGGTTCTTATGCTGACTATATAGTAAAGTGTCTGTCCCAACATAAAACTTTGAACCTTCTTCTACCCAGTTACATGCGAAAAGTATTTCTGTGGATTGCCTCCTAGCGTTAGCCGCACTGAAGCGGCCCGCCCTGTTTTGCTGAGCTGAGGCAGCCGGCACGTAGCCGTGTCGACTGCGGCTGACTGGGCCAGACACCATTGGTCTCGGAGGCCGCCACAGTGGGCTGGTCTGCACTACTCTAAGGGGAATTCATGTTCGCTGATGCAAGTTCGCTTAGTTGTAAAGTGGGCTTTAGAGAAGTGCAATGGCGAAAAGCGCCTAGCTGTTTACACTGAGCGTTACACTGTCTTTCTGTTCACATGTTATTTTTCAAGCGAGCTCGGGTACCGGCAGTTGCTTAACTTGTGATCATTATGGCTCAAATGACTCTGAGCACTATGGGACTGAACATCTGAGGTCATCAATCCTCTAGAACTTAGAACTACTTAAACCTAACTAACCTAAGGACATCACACACATCCATGCCCGAGGCAGGATTCGAACCTGCGACCGTAGCGGTCGAGCGGTTCCAGACTGAAGCGCCTAAAGCCGCTCGGCCACACCGGGCGGCCATTATTGCTCTTTATGGTCAAATGTTTGAGCAGAGCGAAAACAAGACTTTACTCTAAATTACATGATGCGTTTTTGTTCGAATTTTCACGACCAAACGAAGAGTAGGAAATGGAAAAAATAATTGCTTTAGCCAGTGGACTGTAATTAAGAAAAGATAATTAGTGATTTGAGAGAAAATGGAATATTCCACTAGCAGCTGCTGCTAACTATGTAAATGAAGTATCTTGAAGTTCAGCTCTTCAAGACCTAGCCGTTTCGGGATAAAAAGTTGCATTGGTGTGTTATCTAACTGTCAAAATGGATTCCTTCAAATCAAGTCCTTAATCCAGGGCAGTTTGAGCTCAGGAGACGGCAGAAAAGCAAACAAGGTGTCAAAAAGGTCATGATTTCTGAACAAACACGAAAATGTAAAACTGGAAAAAGCAGTGTCAAAGTTTTGGCCGGCCTAAGCGGCCGCTTGGTTCTAGGCGCTACAGTCTGGAACCGCGTGACCGCTACGGGCATGGATGTGTGTGATGTCCTTAGGTTAGTTAGTTTTAAGTAGTTCTAAGTTCTAGGGGACTGATAACCTCAGAAGTTAAGTCCCGTACTGCTCAGAGGCATTTGAACCATCTGTCAAACTTATGTGAAACGTGAATCTTCAGGTTTTCGCGGCGCAAAGACTGCTCCATTAGGTTTCGGGAATGCAGCCGCATAAATTCTGCTTCTTCTTCTAATATTTCGGCTGTATACCTTACAGCCATCTTCAGAGAGAGCCGTACGGCTCTCTCTGAAGATGGCTGAAAGGTATACAGCCGAAATATTAGAAGAAGAAGCAGAATTTTGTGAAACGATTTGCCTAAAAGTAAGAAATAAAACAAATTAGACAACCATTTGACGTGCCCGTCGAAAGCTCGAAAGATTGAGTACTGAAAGTTCAGTGTTTAACTTAGAATGGTACTAGAAGATATTTGTCTGGTGTATTAATATAGACCACATGCTGTTTGCTGCTGTATGCGTTTGACGTTTTTATCTGTTATTTTCGCCCAAAGGTGTCTCAAAATTTTTTTCATAGAGATTCCTTCGAATATCAGGAAAGGAAATGGGCATTCTCAATCTGCATTCCATTTTCTGTTCAGAATTTCGAGAAGCATTCAAAAGGCACGTCAAATGTTGTTGTAACATCTTTTATTTCTTACTTTCAGACTAAAAATTTGACTATTTTCTTTTCCCTAATATTTTGTATTCCTTACGTTTTATGATAGACAATTCATAATGCAAGAGGTTATTCTTACACCCAACATAGGGTCAAATAATGGTACCGTTTTATATTGAGTATTTTTTGTATAAAATGTTGAACATTGGAAACTATTTTCTGTAACAACAATGAATCATCGCTCAATTCTGACTGTTCTAGTCTATACGAAAAAGATGTTTGAATATATTATATATTTGTCAGTTCCGTATCTTCACGTTAACAAAGCTGTTAATTTTTCATTTTGAAATGAATGTTTTGCATAGCAGAGAGTCTTTAATTCTTTACATTTGCCTCCAGAAATGTTGAGGTGCCGAGTGATGAAATAATTTCGTGTTTTTGCGAAAAACGCTTTAGTAATTTATAGTTTCGATGCCAATTAACTGTTACCAAAAACAAAGATTTTCTACTATAAAATGGGATTTGATTGGTCATAAAGCTTAATAGAATATGAAATATTGTGTAGCACTTACTAGTAAGTAAAGTACCATTAGGGCCTACTTTGATTTTATGACTTTCATAGGGGTGGAGCAATGTGGAAAAGACTGATAAGATACCACAACTGAAGGAAATTCTACATGAATGACATTCCCTTATTAATTGTGTGAGTGGTTATCATCTTCACTGTCACTAAATATTCCAGCAAATAGATTTACTTACTTTTTTTCTTGCAATCATGCCCAGAGGACCATGCAACAACATACTTGAGGCTCTCCATTTGCTTCTGTCTTTTGTTACTTTATCCTGTTCTTTAACACTGTTGGCAGCAGCAAGTCTTGTTTTACCTCATCCATCCCTCTCTTCCTCAGTCTTCCCACTGATCTGCTACCTGATGGGATCCAGTCCATTGCAGTTTTGGGCCATGTCATTTCTCTCATTTTCACTATATGGTCCTGACTGTTGGAGTCTTTTCGTTTTTGTCACTCCAACTATGTTAAGCTCTTTGTGTTGTTCATCTAGTTTTGGATTGTGTATTGTGATGCCTTCTCCATTTCCCAGTAAAAGGGGTGCAGACTGACCCACACATTAGACCTAACCCCTCTGATTATTTCCATATTGAAACTGGTATCAGTGACCATGGGCCTGTAAGTATATGGACACTAACTGTTGTGCCACCAACAGCTTTTACATATGACCACAATTTCTGTGTTTTGTGAGAAATCTTTTGGTGATATTCTGCTATGACAGCAAGACTACACACATTTATTTCCTGACAAGTAAATGTGTTGCATTCTCTATCTATAGCCCTATGCTTTATTTTACACCTATTATGCAGTGGTCTCTTTCATTAGAAATTCATCTAGAGTGAGTGTATGACTTGGAGGGTCCTTCGCATCACAAGCTGTGGTCAGTTATTCATTTAAATTTTAGCTATAGTTCCTTACTGAGCTAAAACACTGTTGCCTTGACACAAGAACTGAAAGTGAGGGCAGAAAAGCAAAAGTGCTGAAGTCTGCATTCAAATGTATCTTTACAAGTCCATGAGTATTGCCCCAATTTAATGCTCATGCCATCGCATAGGTGAGTGAAACACACATTAGTGTCAAAGGCTTAGAGAAAAAGCTGAAATTGTTAAAAGTGGACAAAGGTTCAGGGCCTGATGGAATACTTATATTCTATACTGAATTTTGTAGTTCTTTTAACCATAATATACCATAGATTCCAACAAAAAACCATGCTAAGTGGTAAGAAAAAAGCAGCAGTCATACCCATCTACAAAAATGGCAGCAGAAATGATCAGCCAAACTACCATTGAATACCCCTGACATCGACTTGCTGTAGAACCTTAAACATATGCTGATATCTCAGATGTAATGGCTGTCTTGAACAGAATTCCACCTCCCGCTGCCCCATGCCAACTAGCATGACTTCTGAAAATATTGGTCATGAGAAGCCCAACATGCACTTTTCTCATGTGACATATTGAAAGCCATGAATCAAGGGCAATCAAGTAGGTGCAGTATATCTTGACTTTCAAAAAGCATTTGATTTAGCATCAGAAATACTTCTTATTATCAAGAATCTGACAGTATGGGGTATCAAGTAAAATTTGTGACTGGATTGAGGATGTGTTGGAAGAGAGACTCAGTGTGTTATCTTGAATAGCGAGTCACCAACAAAATAGAGTAACTTCAGGTATGCCCTAGACAAGTGTGTGAGGACCCTCACTGTTCATGTTGTAATTTAATGATCTTTCAAACCATATTAATAGTAACTCGGACTTCTTGTAGATGAAGCAGTTATCTTTAGTGAAATGCTGTCTAAAAATGTTGCACCATCATTCAGTCAGATCTTGATAAGATTTCAAAGTGATACAAAGATTGGGAACAAGCTTGAAATGTAAATTTTGCACTTTGGACAGAGAAAAGAGAGAGAGAGAGCCATAATATTGTGTGAATATAAAATCAATGAGTCACAGTTGTTATAAATCAACTCGCACAAAACCAAGGTACATCACAATTTGTGGGAATATTATGGATATGAAGTGGAATAATCAAACAGCTTAGTCGTAAGTAAAGCAGGTGACAGAATTCAGTTTATTGGGGAAATACTAGGGAAATACAATCAGTCTACAAAGCAGATTGCGTACAAAACACTCACACAACCCATCCTAGAATATTGATCAAGTGTGTGTGACACATACCAAAGAGAACTAGCAGGGGATGTTGAAGCTACGAAAACAAATACAGCACATCCTGTCACCAATTTGTTTGAAACAAGGGAGAATGCAACCAGATTCTGGAAGATCTGATCTGGCAAACACTAGACTCAAATTATACCATGAAAGCCTACTTAGTAAGCTTCAGGAACTAGCATTAAATGATTAATTTAGGAATGTGCTACAGCCACCTACATAGTGATCCAACAGGAATGGCAAAGTCAAGATGTAACTAAGTACAGCATGCAATGAGGTGTATGTACAATCATTCTTCCCACAATCCATATGTAAATGGTACGGGAATAAGCATTAATGACTGGTACAATGGGAAGTGCCAGCTACCATGTGCTTAACAGAACATGAATGTGTATGCAGATTTTATGGGGACATAGATGTACAAAATGCAATTTAAAGGACCAATAAATTCACAAATGCGAGGCAAATAATTTATTATGAAATTTGGAACAGGTTTACAATGAACAGACAAGGACTGCCATTTGGCATATGACACGAAATTCCGGCATTGACTTCAGGAAATGGTGCAGCATATGGAGTGTGTTCGATATTGTTGAGGATAGTAGCTTAGATCACTGTCAAAATTTGATATTTGGTATATAACAATGACTTCTAGATCATCCGCAAAGCAAAATGTGGCTACCGTCATTCAGACTAAACTGAGCTTTGTCAGTTAAGAGAACAGTCATCCATTGATATGTAGTCTACTACATTTGTTGATATGACCTTTGCAAGCACTTCTTTTGAACATGTAAGTTATTTGTCTCATTGAATTGCCTTTGTGAAATCTGCACACAGCCCTGGTGACATCACCATAATTAGGTGTACCATAATTGGGTTTAGGTTGTGGCTCTATTCATTCGAATGCACAACATCATCAATATTGATCATTAGCATGAATCATACACAGAACATGGTTGTTCTTGGTTGATGTTTCTGTATCCTAACAAGCAGTTAAAAATAATAACCCCAGTTTAGGAACAATAAACAAGAGTGCATTTAACTTACTGCTAGCATCCATCTTAGTTTGACCTGCCTCTAATGTGACAATAGCCATCCATTGTGGTTTTGTCATTGATGCTTTGATCTTCAAGTCATTATGTATATCAATATCCACAATTTTTGGATCCTAAAATGTACATGGCAAAGGGAATTTGATATAGTTAGCCATCTCAATACCGAAATGATCTATGTGTCTGACGGGATGCACTCAGCCTCATGATACCAATTTAGTAACTACTTGAATGAAAAGTAGAGGATCTACGGTCTGAAAAGTTGAAAACAGTGCTGACCTCATGCTCCTCCATACCACATCCACATGATGTGAGATGACAGAATGAGACAGCAGCCAGTCATCATGTGGTATTCAAGGCTTGCTTAGCTTTTTTCATCATCTCAATGCTTCTCCCTCAATCTTTGAGTAATAAGTGTTGCCCTAACTACAAGCATGCAGTTATCTACCATTTTTAGGTTAGACAATTCCCTCCCTAGGCCCGACAAGACGCCTCCTGAGATGCGGCAAGGTAGGAGTAGGAAAAATGCAACAGGGAATAACAATATTAATGTGCTAATAGTAAACTGCAGGAGCGTCTATAGAAAGGTCCCAGAACTGCTCTCATTAATAAATGGAGACAGGGACAGAAAGTTGGCTGAAACCAGACATAAACAGTAATGAAATCCTAAACTCAGATTGGAATGTATACCGCAGAGACAGGCTGGGCAGTGAAGGGGGAGGCGTGTTTATAGCGATAAGAAGTGCAATAGTATCGAAGGAAATTGACGGAGATCCAAAATGTGAAATAATTTGGGTGAAGGTCATGGTTAAAGCAGGCTCAGACATGGTAATTGGATATCTCTATAGGCCCCCTGGCTCAGTAGCTGTTGTGGCTGAGCACCTGAAGGATAATTTAGAAAATATTTCGATTAGATTTCCCAACCATGTTATAGTTCTGCGTGGAGATTTTAATTTGCCGGATATAGACTGGGAGACTCAAACGTTCATAACGGGTGGCAGGGACAAAGAATCCAGCGAAACTTTTTTAAGTGCTTTATCTGAAAACTACCTTGAGCAGTTAAACAGAGAACTGACTTGTGGCAATAACATATTAGACCTTCTGGATGTATCTACATCTACATATACATCCATACTCCGCAAGCCACCTGACAGTGTGTGGTGGAGGGTACCTTGAGTACCTCTAACGGTTCTCTCTTCTATTCCAGTCTCGTATTGTTCGTGGAAAGAAGGATTGTCGGTATGCTTCTGTGTGGGCTCTAATCTCTCTTATTTTATCCTCATGGTCTCTTCGCGAGATATACGTAGGAGAGAGCAATTTACTGCTTGACTCTTCGGTGAAGGTATGTTCTCGAAACTTTAACAAAAGCCCGTACCGAGCTACAGAGCGTCTCTACTGCAGAGTCTTCCACTGGAGTGTATCTATCATCTCCGTAACACTTTTGCGATTACTAAATGATCCTGTAACGAAGCGCACTGCTCTCCGTTGGATCTTCTCTATCTCTTCTATCAACCCTATCTGGTACAGATCCCACACTGCTGAGCAGTATTCAAGCAGTGGGCGAACAAGTGTACTGTAACCTACTTCCTTTGTTTTCGGATTGCATTTCCTTAGGATTCTTCCAATGAATCTCAGCCTGGCATCTGCTTTACCGACCATCAACTTTATATGATCATTCCATTTTAAATCACTCCTAATGCGTACTCCCAGATAATTTATGGAATTAACTGCTTCCAGTTGCTGACCTGCTATTTTGTAGCTAAATAATAAGGGATCTATCTTTCTATGTATTCGCAGCACATTACACTTGTCAACATTGAGATTCAATTGCCATTCCCTGCACCATGCGTCAATGCGCTGCAGATCCTCCTGCATTTCAGTACAATTTTCCATTGTTGCAACCTCTCGATACACTACAGCATCATCTGCAAAAAGCCTCAGTGAACTTCCGATGCCATCCACCAGGTCATTTATGTATATTGTGAATAGCAACGGTCCTATGACACTCCCCTGCGGCACACCTGAAATCACTCTTACTTCTGAAGACTTCACTCCATTGACAATGACATGCTGCGTTCTGTTATCTAGGAACTCCTCAATACAATCACACAATTGGTCTGATAGTCCATATGCTCTTACTTTGTTCATTAAACGATTGTGGGGAACTGTATCGAGCACCTTGCGGAAGTCAAGAAACACGGCATCTACCTGTGAACCCGTGTCTATGGCCCTCTGAGTCTCGTGGACGAATAGCGCGAGCTGGGTTTCACACGACCGTCTTTTTCGAAACCCATGCTGATTCCTACAGAGTAGATTTCTAGTCTCCAGAAAAGTCATTATACTCAAACATAATACGTGTTCCAAAATTCTACAACTGATCGACGTTAGAGATATAGGTCTTTAGTTCTGCACATCTGTTTGACGTCCCTCCTTGAAAACGGGGATGACCTGTGCCCTTTTCCAATCCTTTGGAACGCTACGCTCTTCTAGAGACCCACGGTACACCGCTGCAAGAAGAGGGGCAAGTTCCTTCGCGTACTCTGTGCAAAATCGAACTGGTATCTCATCAGGTCCAGCGGCCTTTCCTCTTTTGAGTGATTTTAATTGTTTCTCTATCCCTCTGTAGTCTATTTCAATATCTACCATTTTGTCATCTGTGCAACAATCTAGAGAAGGAACTACAGTGCAGTCTTCCTCTGTAAAACAGCTTTGGAAAAAGACATTTAGTATTTCGGCCTTTAGTCTGTCATCCTCTGTTTCAGTACCATTTTGGTCACACAGTGTCTGAACATTTTGTTTTGATCCACCTACCCCATTGACATAAGACCAAAATGTCTTAGGATTTTCTGCCAAGTCAGTACATAGAACTTTACTTTCGAATTCATTGAAGGCCTCTCGCATAGCCCTCCTCACACTACATTTCACTTCGCGTAATTTTTGTTTGTCTGCAAGGCTTTGGCTATGTTTATGTTTGCTGTGAAGTTCCCTTTGCTTCTGCAACAGTTTTCTAACTCGGTTGTTGTACCACGGTGGCTCTTCTCCATCTCTTACGATCTTGCTTGGCACATACTCATCTAACGCATATTGTACAATGGTTTTGAACTTTGTCCACTGATCCTCAACACTATCTGTACTTGAGACAAAACTTCTGTGTTGAGCCGTCAGGTACTCTGTAATCTGCTTTTTGTCACTTTTGTTAAACAGAAAAATCTTCCTACCTTTTTTAATATTTCTATTTACGGCTGATCTCATCGATGCCATAACCGCTTTCTGATCGCTGATTCCCTGTTCTGCGTTAACTGTTTCGAATAGTTCAGGTCTGTTTGTCACCAGAAGGTCTAATATGTTATCGCCACGAGTTGGTTCTCTGTTTAACTGCTCAAGGTAGTTTTCAGATAAAGCACTTAAAAAAATTTCACTGGATTCTTTGTCCCTGCCACCCATTACGAACGTTTCAGTCTCCCAGTCTATATCCGGCAAATTAAAATCTCCACCCAGAACTATAACATGGTGGGGAAATCTAATCGAAATATTTTCCAAATTTTCCTTCAGGTGCTCTGCCACAACAGCTGCTGAGCCAGGGGGCCTATAGAGACATCCAATTACCATGTCTGAGCCTGCTTCAACCGAGACCTTCCCCCAAATCATTTCACATTTCAGATCTCTGTCAATTTCCTTCGATACTATTGCACTTCTTATCGCTATAAACACGCCTCCCCCTTCACTGTCCTGCCTCTGCGGTATACATTCCAATCTGAGTTTAGGATTTCATTACTGTTTACATCTGGTTTCAGCCAACTTTCTGTCCCTAGTACTATATGGACGTTGTGACCGTTTATTAATGAGAGCAGTTCTGGGACCTTTCTATAGACGCTCCTGCAGTTTACTATTAGCACATTAATATTGTTATTCCCTGTTTCATTTTGCCTACTCCTACCTTGCCGCGTCTCAGGAGGCGTCTTGTCGGGCCTAGGGAGGGAATTCTCTAGCCTAAAAAACCCCCATGTGCACTCCACACGCACTCCGCTACCCTTGTAGCCACTTCTGGCGTGTAGTGCGTGCCTGACCTATTCAGGGGGAACCCTACATTTCTCCACCCGATAGCGGAGGTCGAGAAATTTGCACCCCAGATCTCCGCAGAATCGTCTGAGCCTCTGGTTTAAACCTTCCACTCGGCTCCAAACCAGAGGACCGCGATCGGTTCTGGGAACGATACTACAAATAGTTAGCTCTGATTCCACCTCGCGAGCGAGGCTTTCCGCCTTCACCAATTCCACCAACCGCCTGTACGAACTGAGGATGACCTCTGAACCCAGACGGCAGGAGTCATAGGTGCCGACATGAGCAACAATTTGCAGTCGGGTGCACCCAGTGCTCTCTATCGCCGCTGGTAGGGCCTCCTCCACATCTCGGATGAGACCCTCCCAGCAAGCAGACAGAGTGAACACTGGCCTTCTTCCCCGACCTTTTCGCTACTTCCATAAGGGGCTCCATCACCCGCCTAACGTTGGAGCTCCCAATAACTAATAAACCCCTCCACCCGTGTGCCTGCTCAGACCTTGCTGAAGGAGCAGCCACATGTCCACTCACAGGCAGAGCGGGCAACGCCACACGGCCAGCCTCCACATTTACCCTCCGTCTCATAGATGTAGATGTAGATACTAACAAGGCAAATAAATTGCATCACCCCTAGTTTGCATTTATTACTTTTGTGATACACTAATGTGATAACAAAATACCCAGATTTTATGTCAACTAATTTTTGTTTTTACCGAGCGAGGTGGCGCAGTGGTTAGCACACTGGACTCACATTCGGGAGGATGACGGTTCAATCCCGCATCTGGCCATCCTGATTTAGGTTTTCCCGTATTGCCCTAAATTGCTTCAGGCAAATGCTGGGATGGTTCCTTTGAAAGGGCACAGCCGACTTCCTTCCCCATCCTTCGCTAATCTGATGAGACTAGTGACCTCGCACTTTGGTGTCTTCCCCCAAATCAATGCAACCAATCAATATTTGTTTTTCTATGTTCCTTTTGGATTTGTGACTTTTCTCTAATTTATGGAAACCAGCTTACAATTTAGAGCCTCTTTTGTAAAATAATATATCTACTCATATAGTTACCCAGAATTAGAGACTGGAGTGAAGTAAGAACACTGCTTCCTGCAGACACCAAAGTCATTTGCTTCATTTTAATAAAATTCCACAGCTGTTGCCTTGAATGATTAAAAATGTCTTTTCATGCATACAGGATTAGCTGCTGTCATTTACCATTGTTGATGGTTTTTATTAATCTACGAAGTTAACATCAAAGCACAGCATCACAGAGAGCGTATTTTCACTTTGAGGAAACAGAAGTATTGTGGTAGACAAAAGTGTTACTTACATGCTATAGTTAATATAATGTAAAATGACAGATAAAAAACCACTCACCAAGTGGTGGCAGGGGAACACACACACACAAAAGGATATAATGTTTACAAGCTTTCATAGCCAGTGGCTTCTTCTTCCGACAGAAGAGTTGAAGGGGAAGGGAGAGGGGTGAAGGAAAAGGACTGGAAAGGTTTAAGGAAAGGGGTACAGTTCAGAAAAGTCACCCAGAACCCTGGGTCAGTGGAGACCTACCGGATGGGATGAGAAGGAAAGACTGATTGTTAGGGACTGCACCGTAGGAGATGTGAAGACTTGAAGGCTCTCAGGTTTTAAAATCTCTACTTACTATAGTGATTGAAAGCATCAATATTAGTGACCCAAGAAGTTTTCAGCCAAGACAGTGGCCTTTTAAACTGAATCATTAGTCTAGTGGCTCTAAATGTAGCCACACATTCTCCACCTCACATTGTAGACTACTGCTTAAACAATTCACATTGACTGTTGCAAGTCACTTCTCTACCCTTCTATCTTTACCTACCCTAAGAGGTGCACTCTCATCACATCAATTTTGCATTCCTCTTCACTCTGTGACAATAGTTTCCACTGTGTTATATCAGTTTGAAGAACATAGATGGATAATACCGTTGTCCATTTGAAGGCCACCTTTTGAACTCTTTTCGTATCCAAGACCATGATCCATCTAAGATCATGTCTCTTTGAATTCTATACTGCGTCTAATATTGACCTTTGAGATGACATGCTACCCTTATAGTTTGCCCCAAGTAACTGAGTTATTGGGTATTTCATATTCAGTTATCTTTGACTCTCAAAGATCTTTTATGACAAAATGAGATTTTCACTCTGCAGCGGAGTGTGCGCTGATGTGAAACTTCCTGGCAGATTAAAACTGTGTGCTGGACCGAGACTCGAACTCGGGACCTTTGCCTACCATGGGCAAGTGCTCTACCAACTGAGCTACCCAAGCATGACTCACACCCCGTCCTCACATCTTTTACTTCTGCCAGTACCTCGCCTCCTACCTTCCAAACTTTACAGAAGCTCTCCTGCGAACCTTGCAGAACTAGCACTCCTGAAAGAAAGGATATTGTGGAGACATGGCTTAGCCACAGCCTGGGGGATGTTTCCAGAATGAGATTTTTCACTCTGCAGTGGAGTGTGCGCTGATATGAAACTTCCTGGCAGATTAAAACTGTGTGCCGGACTGAGACTCGAACTTGGGACCCAAGTTCGAGTCTCGGTCCGGTACACGGTTTTAATCTGCCAGGAAGTTTCATCTTTTATGACATCATTCATTCAGCACTTCCAAGGTCTATGAAATTGATATGTTGCTTAGTACCCGGCTACCATCCCAGCTCTGGCAGGAATGTGTTCACGTGTATGAGCCACATGTCCTGCCCACCAGTGTGTTCTTGCTTTGATTTTTTGGACAATATTAGGCTGCTAGATAATTTCCAAACTTGTTTGTTTCCATCTTCTTCTCCAGCCATCAGTGTCCTGTGTTGGACCAAATATTTTATTTGTCATTTTGAGCTAAAAATATTTTCTTGTCATTTGCAAATGCAGTACTCAAAGTCTCAGTTACATATAACTCCACAGTTACTATTATCAAATTATATTATTATTTTATTCACAGTTGTTATTTTTCAGCAACTGTAGTATATATTTCAGAATAAAATTTAGTCATCAGTTGCAGAGTTTATTTCACTTGACCGGTTTCAACAAATTAATTTTTCATCATAGAAACCTTGATGTTAGTGTTTCTTTTTTGTACTTAAGTTAAGCCCTGGGTGCATTTATAATCCGTTGTTCTACATACAGATTTATGTTGAGTTCGTTTGAGCAGGTATCTCAAGTTCTTTACTGCAGCAAATCTCAAATCCCTAACTTGAAATGGATCAGTCTGAGTTTTTCTTCTGAGAGTATCATCTCTTGTTTCTTTCCAGCATTTGTTTGCATCTCAACATTGCCTGTTTGTTTTGTTATTTATTTATTTCACATTCTGGTGATCAACATTGTAAATACACTGCTGGGAAAAAAATAGTACACCTGGAAAGACGTTAGTTTTCATCCAAAGGTGGCATATGTCACCTGTTGGATAGTAGATGTACAGGTAATGGTTTCAACATCATCTGCCAACAGATAGCATAGTGGCATGGCTACCAGAACGCCATCAGCATCTATCCTTTAATAGGGAATGCTCACAGCCAGAAGGCTCAGCGTGGTGCAGACGTGTGAAACAAGCAGGCAACTGTGCCCTGGAGACACACTCGTGCTTCCAACAGCCCAACTGAGTGAGTTTGAAAGAGGTAAAATGGTAGTCTTCTGAGTGACAGGAAATGGTTCTTTTGTAGAATTACCACACAGTTGGACGTGCTATGTCAGTTTGCAATGATGCTGGTATCAGTGGTCAAATGAACATTCTCACACCTGTAGATGAAGTTCTGGACATCAACACATCCCAGATGCTCACCAGAATCCTGGTATTGTAAGGGCAGCAGTGGCAGATCATACAGCTACCACAGCACCGATAAAAGAGCTTGTGAGGCCAGATGTGACAACACCAACTGTTGCAAACTGGTTATTAACAATGGGACTACGGGCACACATACCTCTAGCCCATCTTCCACTCATACCACAGCATCAATGTGCATGGCTTGACTGGTGCCACCAGAGAATCACTTGGAAGATCTGCCATGTGCCATGGTCTTCTGCGATGAAAGCAGATTCTGTCTGCATGCAAATGATGGTCGTTTGTACGTACAATATAGAACTAGTGAGTGCTGAGTTTTAGAGTGCATTCATACAAGATACACTGGTCCCACCCCACGGCTTACAGTCTGGGGTGTGGTAAGCTACAACTCTCATTCTCTTTTGGTGTTTCTGGAGGGAAGACTGATCAGTGCTCAATATGTGCAGAATGTTGTTAGATCAGTTCTTTTGCCATTCTTGCAACAGGAAGATGATGTGTTGTTCCAACAGTATAATGCTCAATCAAACACTGTCTGTGAAACTTAACGTGCTCAACAAGACGTGCAGCAATGCCCCTCACCAGCACGATCTCCAGACTTTTTTCCAATTGAGCTCATGTGGGATACGATGGGACACGAAATGACTTGGGTGACTCGTCAACAAACAACTCTTACAGAACTACAAGAACAAGTCAAGCAGGCATGGCACAGTGTATCCCAGAACAGTATTAACCATCTGTACAGTTGACTGGATGCCAGAGTCAGCACCTACATTGCTGCCCATGGAGTCTACACCACTTACTAATATGGGTGTTTCAGCATGGGTCGATACCTGGTACCTCAGAACTGCTTGTGCTATTGATCTGTAAATGTAATCATTTCGTGTACTCCATATCTACTGTTGCAAACAAAATCTTGAATGAACTGGACATCTCTAAAAGTGTTGCTACTATTACAGAAAAATGAACATTACAGATAAAAAATATTGTAGAAAATTAATCTTGTACAGAAAAGTAAATATTATTACAATAATAGACACCCTTACATCGTAGGTCTGCCAGTGGCACAGTGCCAGACCACAGAGCCGAAGCTCTCATGTTTAATTCCTGGTCAGCCCTAAGATTTTTATCTGTCATGTATCACTTATTTCACCTATGGCAATGTTTGTTAATGTAATAAATGCCTTGTTGCACAATGATTTGGAGTCCATGTTATACTATAGGTTCCTGTACAACTGGCAGGATAAGCTATTTCCAGAGGTAGAAGAAGGCAAGGGATATTAACATAGGACCATGCTTAGTTAAGCGCAGTTGTGCTGATATCATCTTTTGGGTTAATGACAGATTTACTTTCTTACGTTGCATTTTATCATCCAAGTTGGCACCTTTCCCACTTATATTCATTCCTTAGGTGATTCACTTGAGCACTGTGTTTGACAGTATTGATGAAGTAACGTGGAGGAATGGAACTGAATAGATGATGTGGAATTTTTTTATGTTAAATGTTAAAGTTTTCTGGCCGTTTTACCTTTAAATTTACCTGCTGTTTTATTTTAAGATTTTTGATCACATAAGCATAGTGCTATCAAAGATGACATTTACTCTGAGATTGTAACTCCCTCTTGATGTCTAACATCTTTTTCAATATTATATCATCTTTGATAACAATAGATACTAAAAGTCTAATTATGGCCTTGTAAGCCAAAAACTGGTTAACTGAATGAATTAGTACTGTAGAACATCCACAATAGCATCCTTGTCATGTGTCATTATGATGTTCTTCTACCGAGAAGTGATGGAAAAATAAGTTAATGTCATTCCAGAAAATTGTTTAAGAGGGCAATATTTTTAGATGATACTCGTGAGGCTTTGATGTGTGGAAAAAATTTATGTAAGTATGGCAACAAAGCACTAAAGATAAAAAATTTTTATACTTTTATAACACAATGTTTTGAAAGAATCTTGAAGAACTGAGACTAGGCACAAACTTTTTCAAGGCTCCTTTAGCTATTCAAATCAGGGCTATAAGAGATTGTTCATATTGGTGAGGTTTAAGAGAAAGAGAGACTGTTAAATATAGAACACATAAGGATTGTAAGCAGAAGAGAGAGACAACATCATGATGGCATGATCTGCTGTGGTATCAGAGCTACAATATTGTGTACCTTATTCCTGAAACTGTTTCAGTAACCTTCAGAGGGCTTTCACCCCAATCTAATAAGGCAATAGCATATGAATGTGAAAAGAAGCTGATGTTATGAAAATGAGTTAATAGAAAGCGCCACTGACTGATCAAATAAATGGCAACATATGTCTGTTGATCTGACATCTCAGAAGGGGCTTGTGTTGGGTGGGTCACAGCCAAAGGTTTTACTTTTGTATGCTAAACATACTAATTTTGTTATTATATTTTGGACTAAGTAATATCTTGAGTCTGATAAGAATAAAGAAAACGTAGCTCTTCTTTATCTCAGATGTGATTGGTAATAATTATTTAACAGAAATTTTATTGCCTGAATTCTGGTCTTTTGTACTTAGCAGGAAGTACAACATTCTGAATGCATTTATCTATAGTTGGAAGCAATCCAGAATGTACTGCTTACACCACTCTTACAAGAATGTTTAGGCTAGTCAATTTTTAATATTGTACTGTTTACAAGAAAATTGATTGCATGCTAATAATGAGCTCATTAGCCTTAACATGACATTAGTTGAGGCAATAATGTGTTGATTCATTTTAATGATGATGCCATCACATCACAATGCCAACTAATTTTCATATAAAATAATAGACTACTAGAAAATGTAGCGGAGCCATTCATTGTGAAACCTCAAAATTATTGCATCATTCAACACAAAACTGACATAAGTTGTGTCCCCCTAGCTGAAATCCTGGCTGCTTTTAGCTGCCTGGTAGCAGCTTCACAAGATATTGCTCTGTCAACATACTCTGTATTAGACATTCATCATTATTGGTCTGCACTGTGAGAACCACACAGGACTGATTTGAGTGTTGATGAACATGCTTGCAACCATTCACAAAATGAGGTACCAGCTGCCCAGGTACTTCACAGTCTGTTTTCTATAAAACATACAGAAATATTTTCATCTGGTAATCATAGTTTGTAGATGTGTGTTTTCTCTTTTAATTTAATGGTGTTCCTTGATCCTGAAAATTTAAAGAATGCAATGATAAATGAAGCTAGCAGAATTAAGTATAAAAAATTTTGTTCGACTTTATATCTTCATTTGTGCACATCATATGTACTGATTCTTTGAGATTCTCCATGTTCTTAGAATTATTATTGTGTCTTTATACATTGTCTTAATATTTGACATAATTGTTGAAAGGTGAGTACAATAAGTGCCTCCAACAAGTGCCTCCAACAAGTTTGTTGCTAAGATCAAGTTAGCAGCTTGTTTGTGGTAAATCCATTCACACCTTGTTAGGTAAATTAAGACAAGACAAAAGAATTACGTCCTTTGGAGAAAAATTCGAATTTGGGACCTTAAAAGACAATCTAGTTCACAGTTTTGGTACTACACATCTATATCATTTCTAGTAAGAACACTGACATTAACGTGTAATGCTGAATTTATGTCCAATTAAAGCTTGTATCACACATAACCATGATCATATTATTGTCATCACTATTAAATATGCAAACTTTGTCCATGGATTACTACTTTTCTATGATTTCACATGTATATATAATTTATAAACAAAAATGTAGCTCCAGATTGTGTTTACTCTCTGAAAATAGAGAAATTTTCCCTAATATGGTTAAAAAATAGGTAGTTACTTTTAAAAGTGAAAAATCTTGATTTTTTTTTTTTTTTGTGTACCTTGCTTCGGGTCCCACCACGGTGGAGTTTGAATAATCACTGCTTTGGAGCTGCATCCTGGGCTACTACAGTTGACTGTAATCCAGGTCTCCTTTTATATGTGTGTGGTGGCTTGGATGTATCTGATTAATAGGAGATTAGACCTCCGTACGTAAACAGAGCCAAGATCAGCAGCTATAGAGGACTATCCAATTACCCAGCTGGATAAGCAACTGGATCTATTACTGAAAGCCAGGCATTTATATAGGCCAGTGTACTCCTATCAGTGTAGTGGTTGAGGTAGAAGCAGATTACTGATACAGCAGAACATTAAGCCTGAAGCTTGTGAAGTGCTTGTGCCATGTCAGCTGTGAGAATAATCCTTTGGATGATAGAATTATACAATTCACAATAGCAGTGTTAAATCCTCTTTGCAATGTTAGAGCAATCTGACATCTTTGTTGTATTAATATATATGTACAGTAGAGTTTGCAAACATAAAATGCAAGAAAGGTATTCAGTGGACGAAAGTGATCCACAAAATGTGAAAATATACAAAATAACATTTCTTCCCTAATTAGTATAATGTTCTGTAAAAATCTGAGTAATTTGAAGTAGTAGTAACATGTCACTTTCTGTTATTAACAGGATTATACTGGTTCTCCAAAATAAAAGTTTTTAGGATGTTGGAATTACAGCTAGAATTCAGAAGAGTTGCTCTAACATACTACACCACATTATAAGCACCACTAACACAGATAATTATTTTAGAGATGTGAAAATAGGCCATTATTAAAACTCTTATAAGAAAGACAACATTAAATATGTAAGTAACTGTTATCCAATTTGATTACTGTGAATTTTCTTCTCAAAACATTTTTAAAAAGTTGTCTACTCAAGAGCAGAAACAATTTAGTATGTGCACTATGAGTTCTAGAAAGGGTTGTCAACTGGGAAGTTAGTTAGTTAGTTTCATGTTCCATGGGTCATTTTGCACGATAAATCATAATGATGCAGAATGAGTCATTTTACATTTACACCAAAAATAAATTTGCACTTATGGTTACTTGCTGAAAATTTTAGTGTTTTTTTTTCCATTTCTACATTTACTTGCAAAATATTACAAGTCTTAATCAGTAAAATGTCACCTGTTGATATTTTTGTGATCTTTCAAAGGAATTTAATTGTGCAGTCCATGATCATCTTTCAGAAAAGCTTAAATTTTATGGAATTTATGGTATTACAAACAATTGGTTTGAAATAGATACACGGGAGGAAATGCAAAAAAATGTTAGTAAACAACTGAAAAAGTTACAGGAAAGAAGAAAATTCAGTGACTAAGGAGAAATCATGAATGGTGCCCCACGGAATTCAGTCCAATCATTCATATATGTGAATGACATCTCACTTGGCATAAATCAACCAGAGTTGATATTTTTCTATGCTGACACAATTTTTAGAATTAATCCTCTTAGAGAAACAACAGAAGAAATTGTTAATAATGTTTTAAAGAAGCATGTGAACAGAAGTCTTCGAATAGGGTGGAAAGCTCCAAACTTTCTGATGTGCATAGTGATGAAAATATGCACAAGCTTTTTAGAAATGAATAAGTCGACTTCTTGACATATTTAGCACATTTGTACTCATTAGCACAACAGTGAACACAGAGAATAATACAGGATGTCAATTATGAACTGCCTGCCATCAATGGCAATGATGTGATGCAAGTGAATAGTGAAATTCCGTATGACCTGCTGAGGTGTCGGAAAATTGATGCTGTTGATGACTTCCTGAATGGCTGTTTTCAGCTCAGCAATGGTTTTGGTGTTATTGCTGTACAAGTTGTCTTTAATGTAGCTCCACAAAAAGGAGTCACATGTGTTCAGATCTGGAGAATATGGCGGTCAATTGAGGCCCATGCCATTGGCCTCTGGGTACCCCAGAGCCAGAATGCTGTCCCAAAAGTGCTCCTCCAGGACATAAAACTCTCTCCTCCTTCAATGGGGTCAACCTTCATCTTACATGAACCACATCTTATCAAGATCAGGGTCATTTTGGATAATGGGGATGAAATCATCTCCCAAAAGCTTCACGTACCATTCGGTAGTCACCATGCCATCAAGAAATATTGTGCCAATTATTCTGTGACTGAGCACTGCGCACCACACAGTTCATCATTGAGGGTGAAAAGACTTCTCAATTGCAAAATGCAGATTCTTAGTCCCCCAAATGTTCCAATTTTGCTTATTGATGAACCCATCCAAATGAAACAGGGCTTCATTGCTAAAATCAAACAATGCATGTGCATGCTAATGCTCATCATGCCCTGCGATCAATGGTGCAGTTTGAACATCCTAATGCAAACCATTCAGAAGTTACGGCATTTTTATTTCTTATAGTTCAGCAATTGTCACCATGTATGTGATGTTTACTTACGGTCATCTTGTAATCATATCTTCAAAGAAGTAGGCATTAAAATCACAAGGTTCAGGTTTGTATACACTAATGAAATTCAATGTAAATAATCCACCACATTTTTTTTAAATGTCCATGGCTATGACACTAGAGGAAAAGATGACCTTCAGTAGTAAAGCTGTCAGTGGTGAAGAACAATGTGCTGTATGTAGTCACAAATTACCCAGTAATATACATGTATGAGAGATGGGAAAGCAGATTTTAAGTATACACTGAATTCCATTCCCCAGAAGATAATATACTCTGTAGTCAAAATTTTAATTAAAATTATGATATGTATAGTATAAAAGACAATCATTTTCACTGTGGACCCTGAGTTCATCACCACTTTAATTTGAATTGGTCCATAATTATACATAATGTGATTTTGCTCTTTGAGTCTTCTTAAAGTGCTTTGTTAGTTTATATAACAACAAAAACAATCAATTTTTGACATTATAATGTAATTGGATGGATAAAAAAATCTACCCATCAAGTTGTGGCAGAACATGTACGTAAAAAAGGCTACAACTATGCAAAACTAATCCCTGGCAGCACAAAGGATGTCACACAACTAGTTAATAGGCTAGAGTCTCACTTGTTATTGGAATTAACCAGAAAAAGCGCACCACCAACTAAGAATGGCCATGCACCACCACCCACCAGTTGAGAATGAGCTATCAATCTGTCAATCCTTCTGGTTTCACACGACATCCTTCATGCTTTCAGCATTTATTTTGGCATAATTATAACCATTTTTCATGTGTGTGTTCTGCTGCTGCTGCTTGGTCATTAGTTGATATGTTTTATCATGCATTATGTTTAATTCATATTCTATATTGTTCATATGAGTAGCCCAGCTGCAAAAGCAACTAAGTCAGTTTTAAAAGATTTTTGGGAAAAGTCGAAAAGTGTTGCCTTGCTCTCACAGCAACTTTACAATGGTGATTAATGTCTGAAAAAAAAGGGAAAAAGACTGTAGAAACCAAATAATAAATGTCTCTATAATCCTACATTAACCCATTATTAGTATTTTTATGTAAAAATTTGCACTTAGCCCGTTTTACAACCTAATGGGCCAGTTAACCGCTTCTGCAGCTGCATCGGCGACCATGATGGGATGCAGTTGGTTGCAAAACTGGCCGAAAAATTAAGTCTGGTGTTTATCTGGCTACGTCGGTAAGAATGATAAACTACAGTAGTATACTAAAATAATGCGAAAGGAAGAAAATTAAATGAACAAAGTGCTGAAATGCTGTTTCATTTTAAATATTTAAGAAGATTGAAACCTTTACATAAAAAAAAAACTAAACATGAAGGTACAATTTTAATATTACTCAGATTTAATCACTGAATCCAATCTTAACACCTGTCATGAAAGTGAGAAATCTTTGGAAACAAATCTTGGGTAAATGAAATATTACAAAGCAACAATCACAAGGTAAAATGAGGTATACAGTGTGTAAGCTATGTTTGGGGAATTGTCGTCATTTAAGAGCTCAAAGTCAAGTCCTTCATCCTCACCGTTTCGACATTCATCTGTTTCCATGATCTTCTGCTGCTCAAAAACATCAGTGTAGAATTTTAACTTTTCCTCCTTGGGTCATGTCTCTCTCCACTGTAGTGCTAAGAGCCGCTTGATGTCCATAATTTTAGCTTTTTTCAGTGGGAGGCCTTTTGGAATCCCCTCAGGGAGAGTTTCTTTCATGATATGTTTGCCTCTTTTAAGAATAGATTTCGGCTCTCCACTTTCAAAATTGAAGAATGCTTCTCCTTGCACAAGACATAATTTTCTGTATGTTGTCTTTGTGATGATAATTCTCTTTGACTTTTGAAACTGGAAGTGCCATGATCCAGGAGCTTTGCAGTCATCTGACCCCAAATGTATCACTGTGGCAAATTTTTCCATTATACTGACGTATACTGCTGGGTTTTTGATTATGCTCAGTTTTGAAAATTTTCTCTCCATGTTTCCAAAAACTTTATCAGAGGTATAAAAGAATGACTGACAATTGAGAACCACGCTTCAATGCTCTCTACGTGTACTGGAGCAGCATACAGGAACCAGTACATCAACATCCCAATCATTGTTGTATTCTTGTTTTGTCCACTGCATCCATCTGAAAAGAGATGTAGTTTGGTGACACCATGCAAATTGGTGTTCAGCAGTTGATAATGAAAAGGTGACGCAGTCTGATTCGACCACTTTGCAATTTCATTCTCCAGCCAAACATACGAGGTTACATTGTCTTTCATCTGGCCACTCGAAGAGGAACCTCGGCCAACCTTGAAATTATATAAGTGTCTGGAATAATAAGCCGCCTGCTCTGGGACTCTGGGAAGGACTAAATTTTTCTGGCAGTCATAACTTAAAATTAGTTGACCTTTGATGTCTTCCTTCAGTCTATCATAAAAAACATTGCTCCGAACTTTGTGAGTTGTAAGCTGTTGTTCCAAATTTTTCTATTCCAATGGCTGATTTTCCAAGGAAATCATGCTTTGTAGGGACGAGCATGTAGAGCATGTGTCAATATAAGGTGCTCCGAAGCAATTATTGCAGAATGTTGTCCAGTAGTAGTCATACTTTATGTCCAGATCAAGATGTTTGTCACAGAACATTTCCCACATTATTTTCACATTTAATTCAGTGGGCAAATATTGGCGATGTAGCATTTTTCCTCTAGAATAGTGACTTTCCATCAGCTTGAATTGTTCAGTGTGTCTGACAACTGCATTTTTCCTATCTTCATACAACTTCGTTCTTCTGTCACTTCCTCTTCT
The DNA here is from genome assembly GCF_023898315.1 of Schistocerca nitens. NCBI lineage: Eukaryota > Metazoa > Arthropoda > Insecta > Orthoptera > Acrididae > Schistocerca > Schistocerca nitens. The sequence goes on from NC_064617.1 coordinate 223,940,360, forward strand.
TTCAGCAGTTGCAGGTGAGGAATAGTTCATTATACTCTGACAAATTTTGTTGAGTCTCATTTTTTTTTTTTTTTTATCTGAAAAATCCCCATGAAAGCCGCTCTGCAAACCCTGATGTTTATAGAAACTCTTTCACGTTTTTTTGGGAGCACAAACTTCATATATAAGTGCTTTCTTGATACTTTGTCTCCTGTAAGCTTAGATGTTCGAGGAGATAACACAGTGACATGCTGTTGAATGTAGTTGCTCTGCCATTCTCGATTATTTTGTTTGTAAAATTTTTGATGGATCTGTCTTACTTCCCGCATAGTGAGTTCTTTACATTTCAGCTTTCCAGGAGGATGTTTACAGTTTGGCATCTGTGGAAACTCTTTTGGTTGGTACCTACAGATAGTAGTTTTATGTCAATGCAATGAGAAGTTCAATGTTTTTATTTTCAAGTACATTGAATTTACAAGAAATATGTTCCAGAAAAGGTTAGGTAATGTTGCTAGATCATTAATTCCAACCAAATTAAACCTATAATGAATATTTGAATATTACTACAAACAGTGGTCTTCCTTACCTCTTCCTTTTCTCAATGTTTCGTTTCCATTGCTGTAAATTCAGTTTTCTCGTCCTAGAAGTAGAGTTTCTTGTAGCATCTTCCCTCTCACCATTAATGCTAATCTCAGCTCTATTGTCATTGGGTTCATCGAAATGTACTCCAACAGTAGAAATTTTCTCTTCATTATCCTTGTCCATTTCAAACTGTGCTACAATAAAACTGCCTACAAAGTCATTTTAATATACACAGTGGAACGAGTGTGCTGATAGGTCTTTTTATCATATAACAATGCCTTCTTGCACTTTCCTTCCTACAACATAGCAATAGAAGCAAAAACATACGATAACCTACCCAGTACTGATAACCCAAACATTTTAGTCACATGTTGCTGAAAATCGGAACTTTTAAAAAGTGTTACTGTAGTAACCGCAACCAACAGCGGGAACACCTTGGACTGCAGATCGGAGCTGCCAGGCGGGGAAGCCGCCGGCGGTGGAGCACGCACCACCAGGATAAACACAGGACGAGTCGGACGACAGACCAACGACAACTGACAACAACTGACCATGATCGACTATGAGCGACACAACAAGGAAGAGATAAACAACGGAGGCTTGTGGAAACCACAACACCAAACGTAAATCCACTCAGAACCAGAGCCAGGCAAATGTCAACAACGAGCAACGACCAGAACGCAGTACCGCCAAGACAGGAACAAAATCCAGAGTGAGTACCAGACTGACTGGACTAGGGCAGAGCGGGTCCCTATATGCGAAACCGGAGGGAGCGGCTATTGGCCACTGTCTGCATGTGGCTTAGCGGTGGTGCCCTCGCTGCACGAGAGCCGCTGCGCAAAATAGCCGCCGCGGAGGTGGAGCCCTCTATGGGCTGACCACGTCCATTTGTTCTGCCGCGTGTTCGACTTCCGTGGCGGAAGGTACTAGAGTTACATGTGACAAGACGATATGTCTGGTTCTGCAACCCATCTCACAAGAAGTTAAATCCACTAAGATAGAAAATGAATCTGCAAGCAAGATCATTTAGGCAAGACTTAGTATCAACAATGGGCGTAAACCTGTAACTGCAACCTTTTGTTGGCTGACAGAGTAACGCCCAGCCATTATCCCATTAAGACTGTGCCACTTTTGCAACTGAATAGGATTTGGTCGCTTTTGCAACCTTATGCGTAGAAAGCATAGCTGCCTTTGCATCCGCATGCAATTTTTTCACCTCATTCTAAAATACTTAGAACTGTTTTTGAAGCCTGATCGATACATTATTACATAGAGCGTGAAAACCTGTGCCAGAAAGTGCCTCTAACTCAATTTCCGATTTTTGGTCACTTAGTCACTTTCACAACTGGGCTACTCATATAATGATCCCAACTCTTTAATTGCATTCCTGGTTTCTCTCTCATGAGTATTCAGTTTTATCTTCCTCTGTGTTTGTTATGAGTATGGCAAATTTGTCATTCCAAATTGACAGTCCTTTTTACATTTCTCTTTTGTACTGTGAGATTAAAACTTTTCTGATTACATTCTTTAATTTTTTCTGGTCAGTTTCAACATCAAGTACTGTTGCTCTGTGTTCTGTTTTCGTATCTGATCACTGACAGTATAATCTTTGTGTACCAGACTGTCACAGGAGGTTTATCTTGACAGTCTGTGGAAAATAGTCACTGCACACCTCCCTTTTAAAGGAAAATTTATTTAAGTTATTACTGTAAAGTGGTCAGAGGAAATGTCATAACTTCTGTACATCTTAGAGCCTTGAACTATGGAACTTTATTACTGTTATTAGGTAATCTGTAATGTACTTATGAAGTGCACAATTTTACATTTATGAACATTCAAAGAAACTTGTCAGTCTCTGTGCCACTTTGAAATCTTCTCAAGATGTAACTGGATATTTGTGGTATTTATTTCAGGTAGTACTTCATTTTACAAAACTGGATCATCAGCAAAAAGTCCATCAGGTCATTAATATACAATGTGAATAGAAAATATATGATTATGCTGCCCTGAGATATGTATGAAGTTATTTCTACAACTGTTCATTCTCCATACAAGGAAACATACTGCATCCTCACTACCAAGAAATCATCACTCCAGTCATTTGATATGCCATATGATCATACTTATGTTATGGGATTGAGTCAAATGCTTTTTGGAAGTCAAGCAATACTGCATATATCTGACTACTGATCTATAGCCTCCAGGATGTCTTGTGAGAAAAGGGAGAGTTGGGTTTCACATAAATGATGTTCACAGAACCCATGCAGTTTGTCATGGAAGAGGGTATTATGTTTGAAATACCTAATTATGTTTAATCTCAGAATATGTTCCAGTATTCTGCAACAGATGGGTGTCAAAGATATTGGACAATAATTTTGTGGATAACTCCTGCTACTCTTGCTTGTAGATATGTGTGAACAGTGCTTTTTTCTAACCAGTGGTCACAGTTATCTTGTTCCAAAGATTAAGATATTATATTATATTAAGAGAGGAATTAACTCAGCTACAAAATTTGTATAGATTCTGAGAGGGTTTCCATCAGGCTCTTCCTCCTTGTTCTATTTTATTCATTTCACATATTTATGAATGCCACTGACAGTTATACCTATATCACTCATTTTTGCAGTGGTGTAAGTATTAAATTAGTGCTCTGCTGATAGATCTGTCTTTGTACAGAACATCTGAAAACATGAAACTTCCTGGCAGATTAAAACTGTGTGCCCGACCGAGACTCGAACTCGGGACCTTTGCAAAGGTCCCGAGTTCGAGTCTCGGTCGGGCACACAGTTTTAATCTGCCAGGAAGTTTCATATCAGCGCACACTCCGCTGCAGAGTGAAAATCTCATTCTGGATCTGAAAACATATTTCTATTTTTGCTCTGCTATTCTCAGTTTCAATTCCTGTGTCATCAATGAGTGTCTGGACACCAACTTTGATACTAATAACAGCTGTAACATATGACAAGAATGTATTTGGGTTAGAGGGAAGTCTTTCAGTAACTTTCTTTTACAGTATACATCTAAGATTTTACACATTACTCTTTTCACAGCCAAATGCATTTCATTTAGTATCTCTCTAGCTATACCTCTGTGCCCTGTTTAACATATATTGTGCAGTAGTTGCTCTTTTTTGTAAGTTTTTCACAGAGACTGTATGTCCTGGTGGGTCCCTCCCATCATAAACTGTTCTAATAGTTGAGTTGAGTCATCAGTAGTCATATAAACAAGACTGGGAATGTTGCTAGCTTTTGAACAAATCCTTCTTCAGAGCTATAGAGTAAATATATATAACTACACACTCATACAATCGAGGTATATCAACAACACCTGTTTTCAGCTGAGGGTTTCAATTAATTATCATTTGTTCTAATAGCTACTACATATCTATCCAGTATTTGGTAAACTATTCTTTTAACTTGAGCTTCAGTTCCCTACATGTCACTGCCCAGAACTAAATGCTTCACATTTTTCATTGAGATATGACATTACTTCATTTTTACGTAGTTTACTGACAATGTATTTTTTTTCTGATTGTTTTATTTTCCCATGATTATTGATACCCGATTCAATGTGGACATCCTCAAAGAATTCCAGCCTATTTGGTGCCATGACTTATTATACCCAGCACTTTATAAGACTGTTAAGTTTGTCAGTTGATTGTTGAATGATTCAGGTCTCCTCCAAAGATAATGGTATGTTTGGAGAACATATGTATTAGCCAGCTGATATTATCTCTGAAGTTTTTCATTACATTTGGGCGTTACTCTGTCAGCCAACAAAAGGTTGCAGTTACAGGTTTACGCCCATCGTTGATACTAAGTCTTGCCTAAATGATCTTGCTTGCAGATTCATTTTCTGTCTTAGTGGATTTAACTTCTTGTGAGATGGGTCTACATCAGTCCCAATAGCATTAAGTGTGAATTTTACAAAAATCAACCATGAAAACATAAGCTCGAGTGTGTAGCATGACCTTTTCATTGTACTGGTGACTGAATGTTTAAGACAATGAAGTATGTGTTTCATGTTGCAATGTATAGGTCAGAAGTGGTATTACACACTTTTTTTTCAGTGATGGTAGTTTTTAACTTTGTACTAAGTGTTTCTGACACTAGAATAATAAAAATATTTATAATTTAAAGAGTAAAGATAACAATTTACCAAACAGGTGATGAGTTGAGTCATCAGTAGTCATATAAACAAGATTGGGAATGTTGCTAGCTTTTGAACAAATACTTCTTCAGAGCTGTAGAGTAAATACATATAACTACAAACTCATACAATTGTATGGCTACATTGTCCCAGCTGATGACACTGTGCAGCACTGCAGCATGACTGGGGTCAGGGGTAGTATCAGGTATGGGGGATAGGGGGGGGGGGGGGTAGCAGCTGGAGAATGGGAGAGAGGATTATGGAAGGCTGGATTGATGGATAGGAGTGGGAAGCAGAAAATGCACAGGATAAGAATATGGCACCAGTGACCTCGTTTCGACCACAGACATCAGCAGTTGTCACGGTGCACAATGATGTGGTAGAGTTGTTTGGGAGGGAGAGATGGAATAGAGGAGAAGGGAGACTGTTGAGAAGAGGATGTGAGTGCAGTACATGTGAATTTAGAGTCATGGAGCAGGGATGGAGGTGGGCAAGGAGCAAGGGCTACTGGAGATGAGGTCAGCAGAATTACGGGCTTCAAGGATGTAGTCAATCTATGTAGGTAAGAGAAACTTGTTTTGACAGGAAGGATCCAAATGGCATGGGTTGTGAAGCAGCCACTGAAATTGGGCACAGCAGTGGATTCTGCTTGTTCTATGGAGAACACACTGTTGAGCACAACATGTTTCAGTACAAAAATAACAGCATGTGCAATTATTACACTGTGGTTGTATGAGAAATGAAAACTGCACTGGTGCACTGTCCTGGTGAGTTGCAGTTCAGAAGAGAAATTTCATGGTCAGTTTCTATGCAGTGTCATATTCATGAGAGTATCACTCAATGAATCTTTGAAACTAATTGCTGAGAAATTTGAGAAGGATTTAACAGATCTCTTTTGCCATGTTCTTCTGTCAGCTTCATCACTTTTTGGTGAGACAGCCTGTTAGTTCCAGTAATTTCCAACTTACTTGGAGCTAACACATTCCTTTTGGTATGTTGATGATATATTTGTAGTCTGGACAAGTGAGATGGAGAACTTCACGAATGTCTTCAGCACTGATGTATTATGAAATTCACAATGGATTTAGACTAGAGGATAAGCTACCTTGTTTTGACACTCTGGTTAAGAGAAGAGCAAATGGATCCATCAGCAACTATGACAACAGTGAGTCCATTTGTAGTAACTTCCATCTTCATAACACAAGCCATTACCCCCCTTCACAGAGGATTCTGCAGACAATACTCCACAGAGCATATATACATTGTCTCATAAACAAAGCCTTGAGGAAGAACTGTGACACCTCAGATAGAGAGATAGATAGATAGATAGAGAGAGAGAGAGAGAGGTGTGTGTTTCATAGGTATTCAGAACAGCAAATTACTCATGTACTTGTTGCATCACAGTCCAACAGCACCTGCAGAAGAAACCAGTAAGAAAAAGCCATGCCACATAACTGCCATGGGTAGATTTAGAGATACTTGAAAAATATGGTGTCCAGTGTTTAATAAACCTCTAACAAAATTAAATTTTCTGTCACATTGTGTTACAACCAATTTAGGCCACAAAAATGAGGTGTAGCTGGCATATTGTGACATTTAGTAGGCTGCTAGAGTACCAATGATCCCTAGTCATAAAGAGACCAGCTATCACTATTTGGGAAAATCTCATAGAGACAGTGACCATCTTCCATATTTTGCATTATTGTTGTGTTTTATCTATAGGGAATAATTTGGAGTATTCCATCATGAATCATGATGGCACGTAGCTTGCAGGGAATTGTATGAGTTCTTCTTGTTGTTGTGGTCTTCAGTTTGATGCATCTTTCCTTGATAGTCCATCCTGTGTAATCTGATCTACCCATCTAATCTTCAGCATTCTTCTGCAACACCACTTTTCAAAAGCTTTTATTTTCTTCTTGTTGTACTATTTACTGCACACATTTTACTTCTGTATAGTGCTACACTTCAGACAAATGCTTTCAGAAAATAGTTCTTCTGCTTAAATTTATATGTTTATAACATATTTCTCTTTCTCAGAAAAACTTCTCTTGATATTACAAGTCTGCAAGGACATTGTTAATAAAAACTTAGATTCACTGAAAAAAGGATATATGATCCTCTACTTTAGCAATGATACTACTCAGTTGAAGATTTCATTAAGTATGAACTGAATATTTGGGAAGGATGTTGTTTATCAATTGTCTTGTGTAAATTTAATTTTTTTCACAAAAAAGTTACATCAATATTTACTAGGGTTTTATATTAACAAAACTGGATTATCCATATTTCCAACACCACATCTCCTGGGCTCAATTCAAACAATTAGCATTGTTTGTTATGAGACAAATAAATCACAACTGACAATATCATCTTCACTTGTGCTATTGTCAGTTGTTTGTCTACTGCTCAGCATCTCATTCTTCAAATAATTCTCTCAACATCATGTAATTTAGTTTGAGTACATTCCATTATCTTTGTTCGATGTTTGTTGATGACTATCATACAATCTTGTTTCAAGACATATGTCTTTCATTGGATCTCTAACAAATTTATGAAGGAACCTTAACATTTTTAGTTATTCTCCCTGGATTTCGATCAATTTCCACAGTCCTCCTTGATTTCCTTTACTGCCTACATAAGGTGAAGATGGTATAACATGGGGGATAGTTTGCAACCTTGTCTCATTCCTTTCTCAACCACTGCTTCCCTTTCATGCCCCTCAACTGTGGCCTGGTTTCTGTACAAGTTGTAGATAACCCTTCACTCCTTTAGTCCACCCCTGCTACCTTCAGAATTTCAAAGAATGTATTCCAGTGAAAATTATCAAGAGTTCTCTCCAGATCTAAAAATGCTATAAATGCTAGAAAATAATGTAGGTTTGATATATGTTGTGGGGTTGGTATTGCTTCAAGTGTTCCTACATTTCTCCAGAAAGCTTGTTGAATACAATGTGATGCCATTCATCACCAGTTCATGCTTCCTGGCCATGGAACCACTGCAAATGCAGCCTTTTGTGCTGGCTGTTAATAGCAGACTGGCAAGACACAGAATGTTTCTGGGAGTCCATAAGTTGTTCTCGGATGCCAGGTGCAGACCAGAAAAGGTTGCTATGTGCTTGGTGCACAGTTCGGAAATTTTTGTTTGTGTTGGTCGGATGTGGTAGACTGGAACCTCAATGACAAGTATGCCTGCCCTCCTGATACCATGCAGTCCAAGACTGGGCCTCTGTCACTTCTGAATGCCCCATAAATCTAGATACTACATGATCTGACCAGCCACCCACATGATGCTCCCTACAAACTCTGTCTTACATGAGTATGTGACATCTCTTTGTCCTTCACAGTGACCACTCAAAATCTGACAGTGTTCCTACTCCTTATATACCCTACCTAGCAGGTGTGGTAACAACACTAAACGCTAACAAGGCTAATGCGATTTGATGATCATTTACATACCTGCCAATGGTGTATATGTGTAGGAAGACAACCAACTTTGTCTTGTGGATGCTTACCTTGTGTACCAGATAGAATAGTTTTGTCATTGTTGATTCTTTTTAAGACCATAATAAACCTGAGAAAATGTCATCTACCCAGTTGCCTTGTTTCATCTAAGATCTTTCAGTGCATCATCATTTTCTTCTCACAGTATCACATCTCCCATCTAATCTTTATATTCTTCCTCTTCCCTTTCTATGACATTGTCTTCAAAATACATTTAGTAGGCTGCTAGAGTACCAATGATCCCTAGTCATAAAGAGACCAGCTATCACTATTTGGGAAAATCTCATAGAGACAGTGACCATCTTCCATATTTTGCATTATTGTTGTGTTTTATCTATAGGGAATAATTTGGAGTATTCCATCATGAATCATGATGGCACGTAGCTTGCAGGGAATTGTATGAGTTCTTCTTGTTGTTGTGGTCTTCAGTTTGATGCATCTTTCCTTGATAGTCCATCCTGTGTAATCTGATCTACCCATCTAATCTTCAGCATTCTTCTGCAACACCACTTTTCAAAAGCTTTTATTTTCTTCTTGTTGTACTATTTACTGCACACATTTTACTTCTGTATAGTGCTACACTTCAGACAAATGCTTTCAGAAAATAGTTCTTCTGCTTAAATTTATATGTTTATAACATATTTCTCTTTCTCAGAAAAACTTCTCTTGATATTACAAGTCTGCAAGGACATTGTTAATAAAAACTTAGATTCACTGAAAAAAGGATATATGATCCTCTACTTTAGCAATGATACTACTCAGTTGAAGATTTCATTAAGTATGAACTGAATATTTGGGAAGGATGTTGTTTATCAATTGTCTTGTGTAAATTTAATTTTTTTCACAAAAAAGTTACATCAATATTTACTAGGGTTTTATATTAACAAAACTGGATTATCCATATTTCCAACACCACATCTCCTGGGCTCAATTCAAACAATTAGCATTGTTTGTTATGAGACAAATAAATCACAACTGACAATATCATCTTCACTTGTGCTATTGTCAGTTGTTTGTCTACTGCTCAGCATCTCATTCTTCAAATAATTCTCTCAACATCATGTAATTTAGTTTGAGTACATTCCATTATCTTTGTTCGATGTTTGTTGATGACTATCATACAATCTTGTTTCAAGACATATGTCTTTCATTGGATCTCTAACAAATTTATGAAGGAACCTTAACATTTTTAGTTATTCTCCCTGGATTTCGATCAATTTCCACAGTCCTCCTTGATTTCCTTTACTGCCTACATAAGGTGAAGATGGTATAACATGGGGGATAGTTTGCAACCTTGTCTCATTCCTTTCTCAACCACTGCTTCCCTTTCATGCCCCTCAACTGTGGCCTGGTTTCTGTACAAGTTGTAGATAACCCTTCACTCCTTTAGTCCACCCCTGCTACCTTCAGAATTTCAAAGAATGTATTCCAGTGAAAATTATCAAGAGTTCTCTCCAGATCTAAAAATGCTATAAATGCTAGAAAATAATGTAGGTTTGATATATGTTGTGGGGTTGGTATTGCTTCAAGTGTTCCTACATTTCTCCAGAAAGCTTGTTGAATACAATGTGATGCCATTCATCACCAGTTCATGCTTCCTGGCCATGGAACCACTGCAAATGCAGCCTTTTGTGCTGGCTGTTAATAGCAGACTGGCAAGACACAGAATGTTTCTGGGAGTCCATAAGTTGTTCTCGGATGCCAGGTGCAGACCAGAAAAGGTTGCTATGTGCTTGGTGCACAGTTCGGAAATTTTTGTTTGTGTTGGTCGGATGTGGTAGACTGGAACCTCAATGACAAGTATGCCTGCCCTCCTGATACCATGCAGTCCAAGACTGGGCCTCTGTCACTTCTGAATGCCCCATAAATCTAGATACTACATGATCTGACCAGCCACCCACATGATGCTCCCTACAAACTCTGTCTTACATGAGTATGTGACATCTCTTTGTCCTTCACAGTGACCACTCAAAATCTGACAGTGTTCCTACTCCTTATATACCCTACCTAGCAGGTGTGGTAACAACACTAAACGCTAACAAGGCTAATGCGATTTGATGATCATTTACATACCTGCCAATGGTGTATATGTGTAGGAAGACAACCAACTTTGTCTTGTGGATGCTTACCTTGTGTACCAGATAGAATAGTTTTGTCATTGTTGATTCTTTTTAAGACCATAATAAACCTGAGAAAATGTCATCTACCCAGTTGCCTTGTTTCATCTAAGATCTTTCAGTGCATCATCATTTTCTTCTCACAGTATCACATCTCCCATCTAATCTTTATATTCTTCCTCTTCCCTTTCTATGACATTGTCTTCAAAATACATTTAGTAGGCTGCTAGAGTACCAATGATCCCTAGTCATAAAGAGACCAGCTATCACTATTTGGGAAAATCTCATAGAGACAGTGACCATCTTCCATATTTTGCATTATTGTTGTGTTTTATCTATAGGGAATAATTTGGAGTATTCCATCATGAATCATGATGGCACGTAGCTTGCAGGGAATTGTATGAGTTCTTCTTGTTGTTGTGGTCTTCAGTTTGATGCATCTTTCCTTGATAGTCCATCCTGTGTAATCTGATCTACCCATCTAATCTTCAGCATTCTTCTGCAACACCACTTTTCAAAAGCTTTTATTTTCTTCTTGTTGTACTATTTACTGCACACATTTTACTTCTGTATAGTGCTACACTTCAGACAAATGCTTTCAGAAAATAGTTCTTCTGCTTAAATTTATATGTTTATAACATATTTCTCTTTCTCAGAAAAACTTCTCTTGATATTACAAGTCTGCAAGGACATTGTTAATAAAAACTTAGATTCACTGAAAAAAGGATATATGATCCTCTACTTTAGCAATGATACTACTCAGTTGAAGATTTCATTAAGTATGAACTGAATATTTGGGAAGGATGTTGTTTATCAATTGTCTTGTGTAAATTTAATTTTTTTCACAAAAAAGTTACATCAATATTTACTAGGGTTTTATATTAACAAAACTGGATTATCCATATTTCCAACACCACATCTCCTGGGCTCAATTCAAACAATTAGCATTGTTTGTTATGAGACAAATAAATCACAACTGACAATATCATCTTCACTTGTGCTATTGTCAGTTGTTTGTCTACTGCTCAGCATCTCATTCTTCAAATAATTCTCTCAACATCATGTAATTTAGTTTGAGTACATTCCATTATCTTTGTTCGATGTTTGTTGATGACTATCATACAATCTTGTTTCAAGACATATGTCTTTCATTGGATCTCTAACAAATTTATGAAGGAACCTTAACATTTTTAGTTATTCTCCCTGGATTTCGATCAATTTCCACAGTCCTCCTTGATTTCCTTTACTGCCTACATAAGGTGAAGATGGTATAACATGGGGGATAGTTTGCAACCTTGTCTCATTCCTTTCTCAACCACTGCTTCCCTTTCATGCCCCTCAACTGTGGCCTGGTTTCTGTACAAGTTGTAGATAACCCTTCACTCCTTTAGTCCACCCCTGCTACCTTCAGAATTTCAAAGAATGTATTCCAGTGAAAATTATCAAGAGTTCTCTCCAGATCTAAAAATGCTATAAATGCTAGAAAATAATGTAGGTTTGATATATGTTGTGGGGTTGGTATTGCTTCAAGTGTTCCTACATTTCTCCAGAAAGCTTGTTGAATACAATGTGATGCCATTCATCACCAGTTCATGCTTCCTGGCCATGGAACCACTGCAAATGCAGCCTTTTGTGCTGGCTGTTAATAGCAGACTGGCAAGACACAGAATGTTTCTGGGAGTCCATAAGTTGTTCTCGGATGCCAGGTGCAGACCAGAAAAGGTTGCTATGTGCTTGGTGCACAGTTCGGAAATTTTTGTTTGTGTTGGTCGGATGTGGTAGACTGGAACCTCAATGACAAGTATGCCTGCCCTCCTGATACCATGCAGTCCAAGACTGGGCCTCTGTCACTTCTGAATGCCCCATAAATCTAGATACTACATGATCTGACCAGCCACCCACATGATGCTCCCTACAAACTCTGTCTTACATGAGTATGTGACATCTCTTTGTCCTTCACAGTGACCACTCAAAATCTGACAGTGTTCCTACTCCTTATATACCCTACCTAGCAGGTGTGGTAACAACACTAAACGCTAACAAGGCTAATGCGATTTGATGATCATTTACATACCTGCCAATGGTGTATATGTGTAGGAAGACAACCAACTTTGTCTTGTGGATGCTTACCTTGTGTACCAGATAGAATAGTTTTGTCATTGTTGATTCTTTTTAAGACCATAATAAACCTGAGAAAATGTCATCTACCCAGTTGCCTTGTTTCATCTAAGATCTTTCAGTGCATCATCATTTTCTTCTCACAGTATCACATCTCCCATCTAATCTTTATATTCTTCCTCTTCCCTTTCTATGACATTGTCTTCAAAATACATTTAGTAGGCTGCTAGAGTACCAATGATCCCTAGTCATAAAGAGACCAGCTATCACTATTTGGGAAAATCTCATAGAGACAGTGACCATCTTCCATATTTTGCATTATTGTTGTGTTTTATCTATAGGGAATAATTTGGAGTATTCCATCATGAATCATGATGGCACGTAGCTTGCAGGGAATTGTATGAGTTCTTCTTGTTGTTGTGGTCTTCAGTTTGATGCATCTTTCCTTGATAGTCCATCCTGTGTAATCTGATCTACCCATCTAATCTTCAGCATTCTTCTGCAACACCACTTTTCAAAAGCTTTTATTTTCTTCTTGTTGTACTATTTACTGCACACATTTTACTTCTGTATAGTGCTACACTTCAGACAAATGCTTTCAGAAAATAGTTCTTCTGCTTAAATTTATATGTTTATAACATATTTCTCTTTCTCAGAAAAACTTCTCTTGATATTACAAGTCTGCAAGGACATTGTTAATAAAAACTTAGATTCACTGAAAAAAGGATATATGATCCTCTACTTTAGCAATGATACTACTCAGTTGAAGATTTCATTAAGTATGAACTGAATATTTGGGAAGGATGTTGTTTATCAATTGTCTTGTGTAAATTTAATTTTTTTCACAAAAAAGTTACATCAATATTTACTAGGGTTTTATATTAACAAAACTGGATTATCCATATTTCCAACACCACATCTCCTGGGCTCAATTCAAACAATTAGCATTGTTTGTTATGAGACAAATAAATCACAACTGACAATATCATCTTCACTTGTGCTATTGTCAGTTGTTTGTCTACTGCTCAGCATCTCATTCTTCAAATAATTCTCTCAACATCATGTAATTTAGTTTGAGTACATTCCATTATCTTTGTTCGATGTTTGTTGATGACTATCATACAATCTTGTTTCAAGACATATGTCTTTCATTGGATCTCTAACAAATTTATGAAGGAACCTTAACATTTTTAGTTATTCTCCCTGGATTTCGATCAATTTCCACAGTCCTCCTTGATTTCCTTTACTGCCTACATAAGGTGAAGATGGTATAACATGGGGGATAGTTTGCAACCTTGTCTCATTCCTTTCTCAACCACTGCTTCCCTTTCATGCCCCTCAACTGTGGCCTGGTTTCTGTACAAGTTGTAGATAACCCTTCACTCCTTTAGTCCACCCCTGCTACCTTCAGAATTTCAAAGAATGTATTCCAGTGAAAATTATCAAGAGTTCTCTCCAGATCTAAAAATGCTATAAATGCTAGAAAATAATGTAGGTTTGATATATGTTGTGGGGTTGGTATTGCTTCAAGTGTTCCTACATTTCTCCAGAAAGCTTGTTGAATACAATGTGATGCCATTCATCACCAGTTCATGCTTCCTGGCCATGGAACCACTGCAAATGCAGCCTTTTGTGCTGGCTGTTAATAGCAGACTGGCAAGACACAGAATGTTTCTGGGAGTCCATAAGTTGTTCTCGGATGCCAGGTGCAGACCAGAAAAGGTTGCTATGTGCTTGGTGCACAGTTCGGAAATTTTTGTTTGTGTTGGTCGGATGTGGTAGACTGGAACCTCAATGACAAGTATGCCTGCCCTCCTGATACCATGCAGTCCAAGACTGGGCCTCTGTCACTTCTGAATGCCCCATAAATCTAGATACTACATGATCTGACCAGCCACCCACATGATGCTCCCTACAAACTCTGTCTTACATGAGTATGTGACATCTCTTTGTCCTTCACAGTGACCACTCAAAATCTGACAGTGTTCCTACTCCTTATATACCCTACCTAGCAGGTGTGGTAACAACACTAAACGCTAACAAGGCTAATGCGATTTGATGATCATTTACATACCTGCCAATGGTGTATATGTGTAGGAAGACAACCAACTTTGTCTTGTGGATGCTTACCTTGTGTACCAGATAGAATAGTTTTGTCATTGTTGATTCTTTTTAAGACCATAATAAACCTGAGAAAATGTCATCTACCCAGTTGCCTTGTTTCATCTAAGATCTTTCAGTGCATCATCATTTTCTTCTCACAGTATCACATCTCCCATCTAATCTTTATATTCTTCCTCTTCCCTTTCTATGACATTGTCTTCAAAATACATTTAGTAGGCTGCTAGAGTACCAATGATCCCTAGTCATAAAGAGACCAGCTATCACTATTTGGGAAAATCTCATAGAGACAGTGACCATCTTCCATATTTTGCATTATTGTTGTGTTTTATCTATAGGGAATAATTTGGAGTATTCCATCATGAATCATGATGGCACGTAGCTTGCAGGGAATTGTATGAGTTCTTCTTGTTGTTGTGGTCTTCAGTTTGATGCATCTTTCCTTGATAGTCCATCCTGTGTAATCTGATCTACCCATCTAATCTTCAGCATTCTTCTGCAACACCACTTTTCAAAAGCTTTTATTTTCTTCTTGTTGTACTATTTACTGCACACATTTTACTTCTGTATAGTGCTACACTTCAGACAAATGCTTTCAGAAAATAGTTCTTCTGCTTAAATTTATATGTTTATAACATATTTCTCTTTCTCAGAAAAACTTCTCTTGATATTACAAGTCTGCAAGGACATTGTTAATAAAAACTTAGATTCACTGAAAAAAGGATATATGATCCTCTACTTTAGCAATGATACTACTCAGTTGAAGATTTCATTAAGTATGAACTGAATATTTGGGAAGGATGTTGTTTATCAATTGTCTTGTGTAAATTTAATTTTTTTCACAAAAAAGTTACATCAATATTTACTAGGGTTTTATATTAACAAAACTGGATTATCCATATTTCCAACACCACATCTCCTGGGCTCAATTCAAACAATTAGCATTGTTTGTTATGAGACAAATAAATCACAACTGACAATATCATCTTCACTTGTGCTATTGTCAGTTGTTTGTCTACTGCTCAGCATCTCATTCTTCAAATAATTCTCTCAACATCATGTAATTTAGTTTGAGTACATTCCATTATCTTTGTTCGATGTTTGTTGATGACTATCATACAATCTTGTTTCAAGACATATGTCTTTCATTGGATCTCTAACAAATTTATGAAGGAACCTTAACATTTTTAGTTATTCTCCCTGGATTTCGATCAATTTCCACAGTCCTCCTTGATTTCCTTTACTGCCTACATAAGGTGAAGATGGTATAACATGGGGGATAGTTTGCAACCTTGTCTCATTCCTTTCTCAACCACTGCTTCCCTTTCATGCCCCTCAACTGTGGCCTGGTTTCTGTACAAGTTGTAGATAACCCTTCACTCCTTTAGTCCACCCCTGCTACCTTCAGAATTTCAAAGAATGTATTCCAGTGAAAATTATCAAGAGTTCTCTCCAGATCTAAAAATGCTATAAATGCTAGAAAATAATGTAGGTTTGATATATGTTGTGGGGTTGGTATTGCTTCAAGTGTTCCTACATTTCTCCAGAAAGCTTGTTGAATACAATGTGATGCCATTCATCACCAGTTCATGCTTCCTGGCCATGGAACCACTGCAAATGCAGCCTTTTGTGCTGGCTGTTAATAGCAGACTGGCAAGACACAGAATGTTTCTGGGAGTCCATAAGTTGTTCTCGGATGCCAGGTGCAGACCAGAAAAGGTTGCTATGTGCTTGGTGCACAGTTCGGAAATTTTTGTTTGTGTTGGTCGGATGTGGTAGACTGGAACCTCAATGACAAGTATGCCTGCCCTCCTGATACCATGCAGTCCAAGACTGGGCCTCTGTCACTTCTGAATGCCCCATAAATCTAGATACTACATGATCTGACCAGCCACCCACATGATGCTCCCTACAAACTCTGTCTTACATGAGTATGTGACATCTCTTTGTCCTTCACAGTGACCACTCAAAATCTGACAGTGTTCCTACTCCTTATATACCCTACCTAGCAGGTGTGGTAACAACACTAAACGCTAACAAGGCTAATGCGATTTGATGATCATTTACATACCTGCCAATGGTGTATATGTGTAGGAAGACAACCAACTTTGTCTTGTGGATGCTTACCTTGTGTACCAGATAGAATAGTTTTGTCATTGTTGATTCTTTTTAAGACCATAATAAACCTGAGAAAATGTCATCTACCCAGTTGCCTTGTTTCATCTAAGATCTTTCAGTGCATCATCATTTTCTTCTCACAGTATCACATCTCCCATCTAATCTTTATATTCTTCCTCTTCCCTTTCTATGACATTGTCTTCAAAATACATTTAGTAGGCTGCTAGAGTACCAATGATCCCTAGTCATAAAGAGACCAGCTATCACTATTTGGGAAAATCTCATAGAGACAGTGACCATCTTCCATATTTTGCATTATTGTTGTGTTTTATCTATAGGGAATAATTTGGAGTATTCCATCATGAATCATGATGGCACGTAGCTTGCAGGGAATTGTATGAGTTCTTCTTGTTGTTGTGGTCTTCAGTTTGATGCATCTTTCCTTGATAGTCCATCCTGTGTAATCTGATCTACCCATCTAATCTTCAGCATTCTTCTGCAACACCACTTTTCAAAAGCTTTTATTTTCTTCTTGTTGTACTATTTACTGCACACATTTTACTTCTGTATAGTGCTACACTTCAGACAAATGCTTTCAGAAAATAGTTCTTCTGCTTAAATTTATATGTTTATAACATATTTCTCTTTCTCAGAAAAACTTCTCTTGATATTACAAGTCTGCAAGGACATTGTTAATAAAAACTTAGATTCACTGAAAAAAGGATATATGATCCTCTACTTTAGCAATGATACTACTCAGTTGAAGATTTCATTAAGTATGAACTGAATATTTGGGAAGGATGTTGTTTATCAATTGTCTTGTGTAAATTTAATTTTTTTCACAAAAAAGTTACATCAATATTTACTAGGGTTTTATATTAACAAAACTGGATTATCCATATTTCCAACACCACATCTCCTGGGCTCAATTCAAACAATTAGCATTGTTTGTTATGAGACAAATAAATCACAACTGACAATATCATCTTCACTTGTGCTATTGTCAGTTGTTTGTCTACTGCTCAGCATCTCATTCTTCAAATAATTCTCTCAACATCATGTAATTTAGTTTGAGTACATTCCATTATCTTTGTTCGATGTTTGTTGATGACTATCATACAATCTTGTTTCAAGACATATGTCTTTCATTGGATCTCTAACAAATTTATGAAGGAACCTTAACATTTTTAGTTATTCTCCCTGGATTTCGATCAATTTCCACAGTCCTCCTTGATTTCCTTTACTGCCTACATAAGGTGAAGATGGTATAACATGGGGGATAGTTTGCAACCTTGTCTCATTCCTTTCTCAACCACTGCTTCCCTTTCATGCCCCTCAACTGTGGCCTGGTTTCTGTACAAGTTGTAGATAACCCTTCACTCCTTTAGTCCACCCCTGCTACCTTCAGAATTTCAAAGAATGTATTCCAGTGAAAATTATCAAGAGTTCTCTCCAGATCTAAAAATGCTATAAATGCTAGAAAATAATGTAGGTTTGATATATGTTGTGGGGTTGGTATTGCTTCAAGTGTTCCTACATTTCTCCAGAAAGCTTGTTGAATACAATGTGATGCCATTCATCACCAGTTCATGCTTCCTGGCCATGGAACCACTGCAAATGCAGCCTTTTGTGCTGGCTGTTAATAGCAGACTGGCAAGACACAGAATGTTTCTGGGAGTCCATAAGTTGTTCTCGGATGCCAGGTGCAGACCAGAAAAGGTTGCTATGTGCTTGGTGCACAGTTCGGAAATTTTTGTTTGTGTTGGTCGGATGTGGTAGACTGGAACCTCAATGACAAGTATGCCTGCCCTCCTGATACCATGCAGTCCAAGACTGGGCCTCTGTCACTTCTGAATGCCCCATAAATCTAGATACTACATGATCTGACCAGCCACCCACATGATGCTCCCTACAAACTCTGTCTTACATGAGTATGTGACATCTCTTTGTCCTTCACAGTGACCACTCAAAATCTGACAGTGTTCCTACTCCTTATATACCCTACCTAGCAGGTGTGGTAACAACACTAAACGCTAACAAGGCTAATGCGATTTGATGATCATTTACATACCTGCCAATGGTGTATATGTGTAGGAAGACAACCAACTTTGTCTTGTGGATGCTTACCTTGTGTACCAGATAGAATAGTTTTGTCATTGTTGATTCTTTTTAAGACCATAATAAACCTGAGAAAATGTCATCTACCCAGTTGCCTTGTTTCATCTAAGATCTTTCAGTGCATCATCATTTTCTTCTCACAGTATCACATCTCCCATCTAATCTTTATATTCTCCCTCTTCCCTTTCTATGACATTGTCTTCAAATTTGTTTCCCTTGTGTAGCTCTTCTATATATACCTTCCATTTTTGATCCTTCCCTCCTTTGGTTAATATTGACTTGGCTTGTCATCTGAACTTACAGTATTCATACAGCTTCTTTTCTTTTCTCTGAAGATTTTTTAAAAAAATTTCCTATATGCAGTGTCTACCTTTTCAGTAGTTATGCATGGCTCTACAGCTTTGCATTTCTCCTCTAGCCATTCCAGTTTTCCTATTTTGCACTTCCTGCCCATCTCATTTCTTAGCCATCTGTGTTCCATTTTGCTTGTGGTGCCAGTTCCCACCTGTGGAATTCTGATAAACTGGTGTCTGGGGGAAGAATCCAGATGTCATGTTGTAGAGCATGCTCTGCAAAAGTGCATTGTATGTTGTCAGTATACATCCTCTACCTATGCACATACATTGCAACTGATATCTTGGTGGTAGTCATGCTGATGTAAATGGCTGAACAGTGCTTACATAGCAGCTCACAGGTGGCTCTCCCTTTGATAGTATATGTTTTTCCAGGTATATGTGGTGGTATAAGTAGTGGTAGGCAGGTGCATAGGACAAATCTTGCAGCAAGGACAGTCCGAGGTGTGGGAGCCATAGGATATGGAAATGGGTGCAGAAGGAGCATAGGGGCTGACAAGGATGTTGTGGAGATTCAGAGGGTGACGAAAAGCTATTGTAGGTGTGGTAGGCAAAATCTCATACAGAACAGACCTCATTTCAGAGCATGATTTTCTGAAGTCGTGGCCTTTTGAAGTAGCTGATTAAAACAATCAAGACCCTGGTGATACTGAGTGTAAAGTGGCGTGCTCTGAAGTTGTTTTTTGAAGGAGTCAGCAGTACATCTACATCTACATGATTTCTCTACAATTCACAATAAAGTGCCTGACACAGGGCTCAATGAAACACCATTCCACTCTTGAACGGCATGTGGGAAAAAACAATTTTTTCGCAATTGGAGGAGAAAACTGGTGATTGAAATTTCATGAGAAGAACCCATCGTAGAGAAAAATGCCTTTGTTTTAATGATTGCCACTCCAATTCACGTATCATGTCTGTGGCACCATCTCCCCTATTTCGCGATAGTACAAAATAAGCCACCCTTCTTTGAACTTTTCTGATGTCATCCATCAGTCTCACCTGATGCAGATCCCACACTGCACAACAATACTCCAGAATAGGGTGGACAAACTTGGTGAAAGCAATCTCTTTAGTAGACCTGTTGCACCTTCTAAGTGTTCTGCCAATGAATCACAGTCTTTGGTTTGCTCTACCTACAACATTATCTTTGTGATCATTCCAATTTAGGTTATTTGTAATTGTAATCCCTAAGTATTTAGTTGAATTTACAGCCTTAAGATTTGTGTGACTTACCACATAATCGAAATTTGGTGGATTTATTTTAGTACATATGTGAATAACTTCACATATTTCTTTATTCAGGGTTAATTGCCACTTTTTGCACCATACAGATATCTTATCTAAATCATTTTGCAAGTCTTTTTGATCATCTGATGACTACAAGATGGTAAATGACAGCATCATCTGCAAACAATCTAGTAGGGCTACTCAGCTAGACTCCTGTGTCGTTAATATAGATCAGGAACAATAGAGGGCCTATAACACTTCCTTGGGGAACATCGGATATTACTTCTGTTTTACTTGATGACTTTCTGCTTGTTACTATGAACTGTGACCTTTCTGACAGGAAATCACGAATCCAGTTGCACAACTGAGGTTATATTCCATAGGCATATACTTCAAATCGCATTAGTGATATGGGTCTGTAATTCAGTGGATTACTCCTATTTCCCTTTTTGGGTACTGGTGTGATTTGAGCAATTTTCCAGTCTTTAGGTATGGAACTTTCTGTGAGCAAGTGGTTGTATATGATTGGTAAATATGGAGCTATTATATCAGTATACTCTGATAGGAACCTGACTGGTATACAATCTGGACCAGAGACCTTGCCTTTACTAAGTGATTTAAGCTGCTTTGCTACACCAAGGATATCTACTTATACGTTTCTCATCTCGGCTGTTGTTCTTTATTGGAATTCAGGAATATTTACTTCGTCTTCTTTGGTGAAGGAGTTTTGGAAAACCATCAGTACCAGGATTGCAGGTGATAGCCAAGGAAATCTGCTTTTGAACTAGGCTGGTGGGGTAATTACATTCAGTGAAGGCTGAGGCGAAAAAGGTGATGTTTTGCTGTAAATTCTCTCCATCCAAAAAAATAGGTATGTTTCAAATGCTAAGGTATGGGAGGTAACATTTGACATGGAAAGGATGGAAATTGTCAAAATATAACTACCATTGTTTGATGAGGTTTTGGGATTGCAGCCAGATCATGATAACTTCTAGCCATTATATTTCAGCTGGCAATCGTCCAGCCATCTTCAGGTGAGTGTCCATCACTGGAGACTGCAAGTTTTCGGCGTCAGCTTTATAACAAAAACTGGTGCAAAAACACATGTGCATTGGCAGCTGTCACAGGAGCATCCTCTATTGAAATCCATGCCCTCTAGAAATACTGTTCTATCTGTGGCACGCAGGCACATGCATAAAGATGAAAACTACATGTCCGCCCTCTGTCAGAATGTGCGCTCATGTTGCTAAAAACCAGATGCCAGATGTCACCAGGTGTGTCGTTATGAATAAACTGCCTTTTCTCAGAAACCTTGTCCAATTGAAAACCCCCATTATGATTTATAAGATTTTGTGCTAAGCGTATTTCCAAAGATTCTTTAATTACTGAATCCCAAGAAGTTCTTGCTGGGGCCAAGATTTTTGTAGCAGAAAAATCCATAGCGTGTCCAGCTACTGCCAACTTACTGGGCTGCAAAAGGCAAGTGTGGTGCTCATGTTCAGTGCACCTTTCATATACTGTACATGTCGTCTGATCAATGTAAGCGTTTCCACACTGGCAAGATATTTTGTAGATCCTGGCCTTCCGCAGACGCAGATCACATTTTACCAAACCGAGAAGGGCACTAATCTTTGCTGGTGGCCAGAAGATTACTTTAACGTGATGTTTCCTTAGGATCCTGCCCACTTTAGATGAAAGGTTGCTGACATATGGAAGGAATGCCCTGGAATTGAATAGCTGCTTATCTTCTTGATGTTTTGGGTGGTAACATTTCTTCCTTCTTAGTGCTATGCTAATCTGATGTGGAGAGTCAACATTACCTCTGAACACCGACTGTAGATGTTCTAGCTCTTTGTAAGGCTGTCCCCATCAGAAACAACATGAGCCTGGTACCCTAACGTTCTAAGGATGCTGGTAGTTTGTGAAGCATGATGGCAACTTGATGCTTGCAGGTAAAGGTAGACAGAATGCCCTAATGATCCATCCACTCTCCTAGTAACCAAGATGTCCAAAAACAGCAAGCAACCATCCTTCTCTGTTTCCATCATAAACTGGATGTTCTTGTGAATTGCATTCAGATGTTCTTCTTCACCATGGGGCCACACTATAAAAGTGGCATCTACATATTGCCAGAAGATTCTCAGTTTAAGTTCTGCTGAATCAAGTGCCCTTTCCTCAAAGTCTTCCATAAAAAAGTTTGCAACCAAAGGTGAGAGAGGACTGTCCATGGCAACACTGTTAGTCTGTTCAAAATATTCGTTGTTAAATAAAAAGTAGGTTGAGGAAAGGACATGACAGAAAAGTGCTGTTATGTCGGCCGTGAACTTTTTGCTGATAAGCGATGAAGAGTCAATAAGAAGATCTTAGTGAAAAGTGAGATGACATCGAAGCTCACTGAGTTGAAGTGACCTCAGTCTATTGATAAAGTCAGCTGAGTTGCGAACATGATGCGCACACTTCCCCCCAAAAGGTCTCAGTATAGAGGCGAGATGCATTGCCAAATCTTACTTGGGGGAATTGATATTACTGACATTCAGCCATAATGGAACCTCTTTTGTTATGGATCTTTGGAAGACCATATAACCTGGGTGGCATAGAACTATGAGATCTTAGTCTTTTGGCCACTTCTTGCGGAATAGAAGAAGAATTCAGCAGTGCTGATGTTTACCTTTCCACTTTCGCTGTGGGGTCTTTGTCAGTCTTCCGATACATTGGTTCATTCAGCAAGTTATAAATCTTCTGTTTGTAAACTTCACGTGGCAACAGCACTGTGGCATTTCCCTTACCCAATCGTAAGACCACCATATGAGGATCTTCTCATAGACTATGTAGTGCGGCCCTTTCTATGGCAGAAATGTTGCTCTTCTGAGCTGGAGCTTTCATGATTGCACGACATGTTTCACATGTTATTTCTTCTGCAGCATCACTAGGAAGATGTCTAACAGCTTCCTCAACAGCACTTTAAAAAAATCAGTCAGAGACAGAGTTCTCGGCATAGGGGCGAAGTTCAAGCCTTTCCCAAGCACAGTTAGTGTTACATTGTTCAAAACCTTATCCGTTAAATTGACCAAGGAGCATTGAAAAGCATCTTCTTGCGGTAATGTTACTCACAGCCTGATGAACTTTGAAAACTGTCTTGCTGTAGACTCTTTATGGACCTAGTCTGATTTTGTCCAGACACGCCGTCATCCCATGCACAGGAAAGTGATGGCAGGCTGGATGCAATCTCCATATGCAGATGAAACAGCTGTTTCGATATGATGTCCAGTTCACAGTAAGTAAACTGGATCCTCTCCTTCACTAGTTCTAAGCTTGCCTTTCGTGTAATGAATTTTGCTGCGGCGGTCCGAATAAAATTACTCACTCTGGCAAACTTCAGAAAAAGGCCATTGTCCCGACATTTCAGTAAATACACAGAGAACTTAACAATCTCGCTTGCTTATTGCATAGCTTGTCCAGCCTCTGGATTTGTAATGCCATCACCTCCCTGAAGAGGTATCTGAGCACCACACTTGCCTTTCGCAGCCCAGTAAGTCTGTAGTGCTTCGAGAATTTCGGCATAGTTCTAGAATCTCTCAGCCTTCCACCGTCTCGAATACATGACATTTTAGATGGGAGTGGGGAGAAATTAACCTTATCTATTGCACATCTCCTGTCTGTGTGTGCAGGTCCAAAGTTTATCGTGAGAAGACTGTAGACACGGCAGTCGAACGGCACTGACAAGTACTTGTCGGCCAGTCCATGGAAGTCGTAATGAAAGCACACGGCAGCACCAAGGAACTTCTGTGTTATTCTGTGCTGTTTTGTAACTGTGACTATTGTTAGTGATGAAAGAACAGTAGAATGAAAAAAGATTTTTTAGTAACTTTTAACTTGAACTTGCTAGAGGCAAGACATGTGTATGATTCCTGTATAATAGAGTCGGTGTTATCAAGCCAACTCTGTTGTAAATGTAACTTAATTGTTTCTAATGTGAGATGACATGGGTGACTTACAAGAAGTTAATTGTTTATGTGAGAAGTGTGAATTTTGTTCTTTGTGGAAGTTCAAATATTCTGATAGTAGTCTTTGAGTACCTCATTATTTCACAAAGTCAGAGAGAGAGAGAGTCTTAAAGGTTCCTGTGTCTAGCATCATTCTTTGGAGAAGTAGTTTGTAGAGATTCCCGAAGCTGGCTATCCAGAGAAGAGGATTCGCTACGCATTTCCAAGTAAGTGAACTCGTGTAAGAGAAGTGGGGAATTTGCATGTACACTTCACACACTCTTAGTCGTCAAAAACGTTAGAAGTCAGTCATAGCTGAGCATTTTATTACCACAGGACATGCTATGGATTTTTATGCCATGAAAATCTTGGCCCAGTGAGAACTTTTTGGGATTCAGTAATTAAAGAATCTGTGGAAATACACCTAGCACAAAATATTATAAATCATGATGACGGTTTTCAACTGGACAAGGCTTGGGCCCCAGTGATCTCTCCAATTTCTTCTGAGAGAAGACAGCTTATTCATAATGACATGTCTAGTGACATCTGACATCTGGTTTTTAGTGACACGAGTGTGTATTCTGACAGAGGGCGGACATGTAGTTTTTACTCTGCGTGCCACAGACAGAATAGTATTTCCAGAGGGCATGGATTTCGATAGAGGATGCCCCTGTGACAGCTGCCAATGCACATGCGTTTTTGCACCAATTTTTTTTATAAAGCTGATGCTGAAAATTTGCTGTCTCCAGTGATGGACACTCACCTGAAGATGACTGGATGATTGCCAGTCGGAATATTGTGGCAAGATGTCAACATGATCCGTCTGAAATCCCACATCATCATCAAACATTCAGTACACTGGGAAAACTTCAAGAACCACATAATTACCATTATTTGTTAGTAGGTTTAATGTGGAGATAAACATAAAGGAGAGTGGCATGGGATTCGAAATAGGACCATGTGAAATTTAATTGGGAGAAGGTATTTAGAGATTCCAGGAATTTTAACAGGTCAGCCTCACCATGAGTACATATGACAAAGATGTGATCAATGTATCTAAACCATACCAGTGGCTGAAGGCTTATGGATCCTGGGAAAGCCCCCTCCAAGTGACCCTGAGAAAGTAGGCATAGGAAGGGCCATCCTGGTTCCCATGGCCATACCCCTGATCTGTTAGTATATCTGCTCCTCTAAGGTGAAGTAATTTTGTTAAGTATAAAGTTGATTAAAGTGAGCAGGGAGGGATGTCATAGGTTTGGAATCAGATGGTTTCTGACTGAAGAAAGGTTCAGCAGCAGACAGACCATGTATATGGGGCTCGTTGGTATAGAGGGAGGTGGCATCAGTGATGACAAGCAAGATGTGTGATGGGAGTGAGACAGGCGCAGATTTCAGATGATCTGGGAAATAATTGGTATCTTTAATACAGGAGCGAAGTCTTTGTGCTATGGGGTGCAGTATGGGTCAACTAAGGCAGATGTATGTCTGGTGGGTGCTTTGAAGGCAGCAACTATAGTGCAGCCAGGATGATTTGGTTTATGGATCTTAGGAAGAAGGTAAAATTCTCTGGATTGAAGTGTTAGTCCTTGTGAGGGGTCTGAGGTTTCAAGGAGGAACTGCAGGTAAATTTGAGTCAGGAAGGGACCTTGATGGCAGATGCTGTGTGTACAGGTGTCAGACAGTTGCTGTAGACCTCCACTAATATATTTCTGTTGGCCACGTTCCACATAGACCCTTTGTCTGCTGGGAGGGTAGTGATGTAGTCATCAGATTTTAGGGAATGTAGAGCTTGGAGTTCTGCAGAGGACAGGTTAGGGTCATGCTGTAGGGACATGAGTATGGGTTGTGAAGCAATCCTGAATGTGAGGAATTCCTGACGGGTTTGTAAGAGATGATTTCTAGGTAGTGGTGGTACTTATAGATCAAGTTGGGATCATGATTGGAACTCTTCAAGGCAGGGTTCAATATCAGGTTTGCTGTAGGGAAGGTTTTTGGATTGGGTTGCAAAGTGATATTTCCAGTTGACATTACATGTGAAGGAAAGTAGGTCCTTCACCAAAGCAGCGTGATGAAATGCAGGTTTAGGGCTGAAAGTGACACCATTGAATAATACAGATAATTCAGGAGGGCAGAGTGCTTTAGATGAGAGGTTGAGACCACTGTATTTTTGTGACTGGTTCTTGTGATAATGAGTTATTATTGGTCTGGGCGGCAGTGGTGAAGGCTGTGGGATGTTAAGGAGGTTGGCTAATCTCGGTTTGTAGGAGAGGAGTGGTAGTTGATGGTGTGGGTGTTTAGGAAGCTGTGAAAAGACACATGTCCTATACCGGCTGTTATGTAAACACTGTTCGGCCTTTTGCATCATCATCATTACCACCAAGTTATCAGATAGGATGAACGGACATAGAGGATGTATACTGGCAATACACAATATCCTGTTGCAGAACAGGCTCTATGACGTGCCAGTCATTACCACGGGTGCCACCTGGATTCTCCCCCAGACACCAGTTTCTCAGAACTCCAGCTGGAACTGATGCTCCAACATGTCCTTGGCTCTCACCAACCACCTGGTCTTAATTTATGCTAATTTCCTCTGTCTCAGCATTTCTTCACAGTAACTACTCCTCTTCACTACGTACCCCTCCCACCTCTATTACATACAATGCAATTTTCACTCTTATTAACTCATGCATGATGTTTTAGCAGTAATTTCTGTCTTGCATACTACCCTGTCTTCCAAAGCTGTCTCTGAAAGCTTGCATACATAAAACCTTTATATATGTGTTCTCCTGCCGCTGCTTGGTGTATAGATTTTTTTTATCTATACAGTTACAGTCAAAAAATGATTATTTTCATTGTTAAATTAGTCTCACAATATCGTATCTCCCAATTCATCTTCATTTACTTCCTCTTCCTTTCCTTTAATATTATTGTCAATATCGTTTCATATTAGGGAGTATATGTAAAAATGCCCAGGTCCCTGAAGAAACTGGCAATATTCATATTACATGCTTCATAGAGTAATTACTTTATCACGTTTGCTGAATTTCCCCAGAAAACTGTTCCATAAGAAAGTATATTAGAAATCCTGTTTGTAGATCAACATAATGAGAGATTCCTTACTGCAAAGAGTACAGAACTGATGTTTTTGGTTAAATTATCTATGTTCTGGTGCCATATTAGTTTATTATTCATTTGGATCCATAAGAACTTCACATATAGTCTCCATTATATGCTCATTGATCTCTAGTTCTGGTACCTGCAAATCATTTTGATTTGTTTATATTGGCATAATGTGAGTTTTGTAAGATTAAGTGTTGAGCTGTTGACTATGAACCACTTATAATACTTTTCCATTATGCTCCTGGCTGTAATTATGGACCTTTTACAAGTTGCACAAGATATGGGTAAAGTTAATGAGGATGTAAAGAAAGAGTTTGTGATAATATCAACATAGCTAGAAATGAATTTCTGTGTTCCAGTGGGGTATCAATATGTATGATGATCATAAGCCTGAGTATGAGAAAAATTTCAACTCAAATGAATACTTACATGAATATTTAAGTTTTGCACACATCATGGATAAGGTCAGTCATAGTTCATAGTGGATATACTGAGATGCATGTTAGTTTTAAGCATGGTTATGGCAGATAGTTGTGCCTGAACAAGTGTTCAGCCGAACAGTTATGAATACATATTACATAAGCTAGTAAGTCTATTGTTATTACCATTAGAGAGCCAGTTCTTGGCAGAAAGGCAAGTGAGGGGCAAGGCATTCTAAGTGATGTAGATGTATTGTACACATTAAAAAGTAATGGAGTGTTTAACGGAATTGTTGTAGACAGAGACTTAAAAGTTTGTCCATACCCCTGATATGTGCGGATTTAGTACGTTCCTGTGGAGTGTACCTCACAGTAAACAAGGATGTGACTGGTGAAGCCAAAGGATTAGATACTGGAGATGGCATAAGGAAATATTATTCTTTGATATTGTCAATTGGGGGGGGGGGGAGGGGGGAGGGGGGCAAGGGAGAGAATATGCAATCTGTTGATTTAAAACATGTGTGGATAAAAATCCTACATCAAAATCACAAATTTTCTTTAGTGATTACTGGTTTCAGCTCATTATTTAGCCATCTTCAGATCATAAATTGTTTAGTGCGTGTCACTCATTACACATCATCACACTTTCTAAAGCTAAGTCAGCCTAGTTAAATAAAAAATCCTAAAGTAAAAATCTTAGTTGGCTATGTAAATCACTAATCGAATGTTGCTACAGTGTCCATTGCAAATTTGTGATCTTGAGATAGGATTTTTATCCAGATGTACATAAGAAAATATCCAATCCTGACTTTGAGTAAGTTAACAGCACAACTAGTATCTCCTGTCCTTAAAACTGACACCCTAAACAGATATGGTGATATCATCAAGTTCTAAATTTAATTTCAGCTACTTGTAAGTCAATTACTGGTTGATAGTTTATAAGGGGGAAGGGATTTACTTTACTGTAAAATTTTTACTGGTTTTGTAAAATATAGAGCAGATAATTAATAGTGATTTACAAGAAAAGATTGGAGGCATCTAAAACAACAGGCACACTGTCAAGGGAAAAACATGATTTTAAAGCAAGTAACCCAAATTAAAACTGAATGACATGGTGTGAGTAAAAGTTTTTCATCCAGTTCACAATTAAAGAAAGATATGAGCAAGTTTCTCCATCATTCATAAAAAATTATAGGCATTCCAGATTCAAAGGCTGTTTTCTTAATAGACCCTATCCTAGGCCAGTATCAGTTTAGGATACAATAGGAGTATGTTACCTCGGTGTACATATAGAAGGAGAAGAAAGAGTTGTAGGTGATATTAACAGGACATTGTACCATAGTCTGTATGTATGTGTGTATGTATGTATGGTGTGTTGGAAAGGGTAAGTGAACCTAGAGGAAGAGGATGGCATGTACCTGATGGAGAGAAAGGAGGATACATAAATGGGGACACTACTGCTGTGGAGAGTTAAATGATTGTGTAGAGGTAGTATTTCTGTGGAAAGAGGTGTATCGTGACATTACTAAGGAAGTATGTACAGTTAGTTTCGAGGTTCCTCCAAAATAGCAAAGTAGATGAACTTACCCGAGTTTGTTAATCTGTTTTATATCCTATCTTGAAGATGGCATAATGAACATGCAGGTATCTGAGTTTTTTACTATTCTTAAGGATTGGAACAATAGATAATTTGTTACCGAAATGCATGACAACAAAGAGTGATTAATTGTCCAAAGCAGGTGACTCCTCTGGTTTGGTGGCAGTCTCATAAATACTAAAAGTATTCCTTAGCTATAAATGCTCTAATGCAGCTCATAAATCTCTAATGAGGAAACCATCATAAATCTCATAACAATGGAGATTGTGCTTCCTATAACAACTTACTAAGGACAATATGCCATTATAGCCTTGTAGTCTTTGTGGTGTTTCATATATTCTTCCTAGGGGAAGTGGGAAATTATTTTGCCTAAGGTCTGTATCAGAGTAATTTATATCTTTTTTATTATTAGAGATTATAAGTGACATGGATGGGTTTATAGGAATTTTTATAAGAGGTTTGGTTAATTGTCCATGGAATTAGTTTGAGTGTTGGGTTTTGTGATGGAAAGGTGAACACGCTGTCTCTAATAGATGTCAATAGCAAGGTGTTAGAATCACTTTTTAGTTTCTGGTGAGGAGTAGCTGATGGAGTTCATTCTGTAGAACTGGCGAAGATCTTCATCCTCTGACCCATTGGTGAAAAATCTCTCAGAGTGGGAGGGGGAGGGGGGAAGTTATGATTTTTTTTGGGGGGGGGGGAGGGGGGGGGGAGTATGGGACGGGTATCAGTCTTTAAGGTCTATCTTTTTTCTTTCTTAAGTCCTACCCTTCTTCATCTTTTTTGCCTTTCCTTTTTCTCCATCTGGTGTACCACGGCTATACTTCCTCTTTTCCATAATCAATAGCTTCTATCGTTGAACCTTTCTCATATCTGTTTATCAATACTTGTATTCACAGGTTTACCAGAGGTGTAGCACATGCCCAGTGATTTCCAAAAGTGTGATGAGTATAGCCAGCTAAGCCTGAGTTCTGCAAAACGTATAAGTGGTTAAATGAAATATGAACAATTAGACTGAAAGGTTGCAGTAATACACATAAAATAAAGATATATATAAAACTGTTTAATGATACGTACTGGTAATAAATTTTTGCCATCCAATGATTCATAATCATAGTACGAGAATGACTACCCAGTAAAGTTGTAAAGAGGCTTATCAATGTGACATATTTTTCATATTTTTTTACAATAGTGACAGCATTCTTTGCCTAAGGGGAGAAATCTGTAGTGTAACAGTCCACTTTGGCAGAGTGATGTATTTCACAAGCATCTACTGAACTGATGAATGCTGATCACAACCACAAAAACTTTATTTTAGTATTGAACTGGTATAGCCTGCCTGCTGTTCAGAAGTTTGTTTTCTTTATGTGCGTGTATTCTAGAGTGGATGGATGCAATATATATGCAAGCTGAGATGACAAAAGCAATCTTACTACATTTGCAGTAGCAGCTGGTTCGATGGTTCATTCTGTGTTGTCACGTCCTGGCTTGGAGATATGATGGAAGCCATGGAGTGGATGGATGCAATATAGATGCAAGCTGAGATGACAAAAGCAATCTTACTACATTTGCAGTAGCAGCTGGTTCGATGGTTCATTCTGTGTTGTCACGTCCTGGCTTGGAGATATGATGGAAGCCATGGAGGAAGAATGGCCACGACACTCACAATGACATCACAGGAATAAGAGCGAAAATGTTATCTGTAATATTCAACTGGAATCTGTGTTAGCTTGAATAGGCAGTTTTGGACATAATCCATATTAATGTATTTATGATATACCAAATAACGAGCAAATTTTTTTATACAAAGGCATTTTAAATGAGAGTACAATATATGACACATTGTTTCTGAGAAGCATTGCATTGATTTCGAGAATTTGAATATTAGATTGTACTCTTAACTTCCAGTAACAACTGCAGCATTCTGAGAGACAATGTCCAACCAAGAGATATTGATGAGTGTGACGAAACACGAAAGGTGAGAAAATGAATAATAGGAAATCGTAGCTCCTGTGCAAACTTTACGTCACCACTCAATGTCATAACCACAGTGGACCATTGCAATCAGTTATTAAAAAAAGTTCAGTATTATTTACAGGAAACCACTTTGAACATGTGTATACCACTATAACTTTGAAACTTTCATTTTACGAGGGCCGTTCAGAAAGTAACCTCCGGTTGATTTAAAAAAATACACCAAGTTAAATAAAAATATTTTAATATATACATCTTACAACTACATCTTTGCACTATTTTTCTACATAGTCTCCATAGCGATTGAGGCACTTATCGTATCTCTTCACAAGCTTTGAAATTCCTTCTGCATAAAAATCACCCGCTTGTGCCTGGAGCCAGCCTGTGACCGCATCTTTGAGCTCTTCGTCGTCATCAAACCGCTGTGACCCGAGCCATTTCTTCAAATGCATGAAGAGGTGATAATCACTTGGCACCAGGTCTGGGCTGTAAGGTGGATGGTTGATAACGTTCCACTTGAAGGACTCAAGAAGGGCCGTTGTTCTGCGAGCAGAGTGAGGACGGGCGTTATCATGCAAAAAAACGATACCGGAAGTCAGCATACCACGGCGTTTGTTCTGTATAGCCCGTCGTAACTTTTTTATTGTTTCACAGTACACGTCTTGATTAATGGTCGCACCACGTTCCATGAATTCAACCAACAACACCCCTTTGGCATCCCAAAACACTGTTGCCATCAGTTTTCTGGCAGAAAAATCTTGCGAGGCTTTTCTTGGTTTGGTAGGCGAATTTGAATGTGCCCACATCTTTGATTGTTCTTTTGTCTCAGGGTTCACGTACTTAATCCAGGTTTCGTCACTGGTCACGATTCTGTTTAACAATGGTTCTCCTTCGTCCTCATAACGTGACAGAAAGTCTAATGCAGAGGCCATTCTTTGAGTTTTGTGGTGGTCGGTAAGAATTTTGGGCACCCATCGTGCACAGAACTTACGGTAACCCAATCTTGCTGTCACTATCTCGTACAAGAGAGTCTTAGAAATCTGTGGAAAACCAGTAGACAACTCCGACATTGAGAAACGTCGATTTTCACGAACTTTTGCATCAACTGTCTGAACAAGTTCGTCAATCACCAATGATGGTCTACCACTCCTCTCTTCATCATGAACGTTTTCTCGTCCACTTTTAAATAAACGTACCCATTCACGGACAACTCCTTCACTCATAACTCTTGGTCCGTACACGGCACAAAGCTCACGATGAATAGCTGCTGCAGAATATCCTTTGGCTGTAAAAAACCTTATGACAGCACGCACTTCACATTTGGCGGGGTTTTCTATTGCAGCACACATTTCAAACTGCCACAAAAACTAAACTAGCGCAGGTACGACATTCACTCGACCACGGCTTGATGCCGACTGACCTGTTGAGTGCGTGAACGCACAGATGGCGTCGCTACTCCCCCCACAACCCGCACTATGACCAATTGGAGGTTACTTTCTGAACCACCCTCGTATTTCTGTTTCATTATAACTCTATCCCCACACTCCACATTACGTGGTTGCAAAAATCTGTAATAAATTACAAAAAATTGCACAGTGTGGAAATAGATTTGCTGAAAAGAAAATTATATATCATCCTTATGCAACAGTGTTCAGTTGCAGGATGTTGATAGAGCTATCTTTGTAGAGTAATATGATAAACTTGTATTGAGGGTTGCAAATTAAGATTAACACAGGTTTTTTGACACTGTGTGTGTGTGTGTGTGTGTGTTTTAATTATATTACTTACACTGATGAGCCTCCTGTACATTAAACGAATGGTTTATGTTTGTATGTATGTGTAATGAAATAATAAAATACTAATTTTGACTTAATGTCAAACTGGCATATTCCAGCAGTAGGGTGGTGGTGGTGGTTAGTGTTTAACGTCCCGTCGACAACGAGGTCATTAGAGACGGAGCGCAAGCTCGGGTTAGGGAAGGATTGGGAAGGAAATCGGCCGTGCCCTTTCAAAGGAACCATCCCGGCATTTGCCTTAAACGATTTAGGGAAATCACGGAAAACCTAAATCAGGATGGCCGGAGACGGGATTGAACCGTCGTCCTCCCGAATGCGAGTCCAGTGTGCTAACCACTGCGCCACCTCGCTCGGTCAGCAGTAGGGCACAGAGTTTTATTTAAAGTGAGTAATTTTTCCTAGTGAAACAGCATGTGAATTCCATCCATCCAACAATGTTATTAGTTTATAACTGTAGTTAGATTTCTACACAAATTGCTGCAATTATGTAATTTCTGTTCCTGTAAAATTGTCAACAGTCTGGAACCTAACCGAGAAATTATTTTTGTACTTTTGTAGTAATTGTGATTTAACTTAATCTTTGGCTCTGTGTCAACTATCAATTCATGCAAACATTACTTTTGTTGAATGGACTCCATATAATAGTTGTTTTATTAGCAAAAAGATTCATAGTAAAACATGTGTTATTAATTCATGAGACACTAATCTTGTCACTGAAAGATAGTGTAAGTACACAGAGCAAGAGTAAATTGATACAAATTAAATTTAGCTGTTAAACCACTTGCAGCGGAGTCACTGATGCAGTTTATGAAAGTGGTAACAGTAAACCAGCCAGCCAAAATCTCAAAAAGACATAAGACCACATGCAGAGGAAAGTGGGATTTGCACAAAATATTACAAGGCAATCAAAACCTGTCTGAAACATCGTAGATAGTACTGCTGAGGTACAAACAAGGGCAAAAAGTATGATCTGTAGTCATAGGATATAAAATCAAGGCATCATACTGAGATCAGCACCAGGGAAGTGAAAGACAGTCAGATATCAAGTCACTGAAAAGATAAAATAAAAATGACAGTGAAGTAACAGAAATATCCACACTCTTCAGTGATTATTTTATTGTCAGATCTTTGTAAACTGAATCACTACTTCTCTCTCTGTCAGGTTCATTAGCAGATTTCTTACAAAATAGATATAATTTAAAGAAAAGAACGAATTTGCCTTCTTGAGACAAACAGGAAGTATTGAAGCAATTATTGAATCACAGCAATGTTTCGACTCATATGGCCATGATTACACATCAAGTAGGATGGTCAAGTTTTGTATGCCATAAACCCTGTTTCAGTGTCCTCACAGTAAAAAAGGAAGCAAATGAAGTTGACAACTATAACCCAAGATCATTATTATCTTCACCCCTTACCCTCTTAAAGTAAGTAAAAAGACAGAGAGAAAGGATGGGGATGGGGCAGAGGTGGAGGGGAGAGAGAATGTAGAATTAATGATTATTTAATTAATTATAACTTAACAAAAGACACACATGAATGACTTACCAGTGATCAAAGAAATTTATTCCTTTTCTTGCATTAAGAAGGATCTCTTAATATCTTAACAAAGTCTTCTGGCTGTATAACAAAGGATGGAAGAGTCGGTCTAACGTCCCGTTGACATTGAGTTCATCAGAGATGGAGCACAGACTAAGACTGTGTCAAGGATAGGGAAGAGAACTGGCCGTGCCCTTTCAAAGGAGCCATCCCGGCATTTGCCTGGAGCAATACCGGGAAATCACGGAAAACATAAATCAGATAGCTGGGCATGGGTTTGAACAGACGTCTTTCCTAATATGAGTACAGTGTGCTAACTACTGTGCCACCTCACTCGATTTCTGCCACATACTACACTCATAGACAAATCAGTGTGAAATTAGTGGAAACCACACAGTTTAATTCATCTTAATAATGTGGAAGGAAGCAAAAAGGGGCTTTAGACAGTTACTTGACAGGAAATAAACTTGCATCTGATTCATGTTGTGAACTTAGCAATAAACCAAGTAATGTACTGAAGGGACTCAATTCCTGGTTAACGGCTGACAGGCTGAGTAGTACAACAAATACTACATGTATGTAATTTTATGAGTGACATTGTACTTTGTTGCTGTGGCAGTAAGAAAAATGAGAAGAAAGACATAAAATTTTGCAGATAAGGAGCTATTGTGGAAAGCACAGTTTTATGACCTGTTGTAGAAGTGAAATGCAACTACCCTTTGCTGATAATGTTACCAATGTCAGCAACAGTGGTAAATTTACGCTGATTTTCATTGCTTACCTTTATTCCTGTCATGTGAGGTTAATATTTTTGGGAGACTTCAGTCATACAGAAATAATAATTTTAGGCCACAGGATGAGTGTATACCTGTCCTTTTTTCCCCCTAAGGTAAGTCTTTCCGCTCCCGGGATTGGAATGAGTCCTTACTCTCTCCCTTAAAACCCACATCGTTTCGTCTTTCCCTCTCCTTCCCTCTTTCCTGATGAAGCAACCGTTTGTTGCGAAAGCTTGAATTTCGTGTGTATGTTTGTGTTTGTTTGCGTGTCTATCGACCTGCCAGCACTTTCATTCGGTAAGTCACATCATCTTTGTTTTTAGATATATTTTTCCCACATGGAATGTTTCCCTCTATTAAATTATTTAATTAGATAGATAAAAAATCTACTCACCAAACGGCGAAAGAACACAGCTGTAATTTGCAAGCTTTTGGAGCCAGTGGCTCTTTCTTCAGACAGAAGGATTGAAGGGGAAAGAAGAGGGGTGAAGGAAAAGGACTGGAGAGGTCCAGGAAAAGTGGTAGATTTCGGTAAAGTCACCCAAAACTGCGGGTCAGGGGCGACTTACCGTATGGGATGAAAAGGAAAGATTGATTGTTGGGGACTGCATCGGACGAGATTTGAAAACCTGAGAGATTAAAGGTGGAAGACAGGGCAATGTGCAGACAGAGATTACTGCTTAAACATCATGCATGAGTTAATAACAGTGAAAAGCTACGTGCATTGTATGTACCAGAGATGGGATGGGGTTGGTGAAAAATAGTCGGGTAAGACAATGAAAGATGTAGAAAACTAAAATGGAGGGAAGCAAAGAATGGTTATAGTAAAGAAATGCTGAGACAGAAGAAATTAATATAAATTACAGCCAGGTGAGTGGCAAGAACCAAGGACATGTTGTAGTACTAGTTCCCACCTGCGGAGTTCTGAGAAACTAGTGTCTGGGCAAAGAATCCAGATGGTGCGTGTGGTGAAACAGATGCTGAGGTCACTATTGTCATGTTGTAGAGTATGCTCTGCAAGAGGATACTGCAAGTTGCCAGTGTACACCCTCTGCTATGCCCATTCATCCTAATTGATAATTTGGTGCTAGTCAGTATGACATGTTGTTTTGCAGGTGGCTCTCCCTTTGATAGTATATGTTTTGCCAGTTACACGGCTGTTATAGGTGGTGGTAGAAGGGTGCATAGGACAAGTCTTGCAGCAGGGATGGTCACAGGGGTAGGAACCACAGTCTGGGGAGATGGGTGCAGAAGGAGCATAGGGTCTGGCAAGAATATTGCAGATATCAGGAGGACGACGGGAAGCTATTCTAGTTGTGGTGCACAAAATTTCAGAGAGAATGGACCTCATTTCAGGTCACGATTTTAAGAACTGATGGCCCTGTCGAAGTAGCTGATTAACACTTTCCAGACCAGGATAATACTGAATTACCAATGGTGTGCTCCGAAGTTGGTTTTTGGAGGGATCAGCAATACCAGGATTGGATGTAATGGCCTGGGAAGTCGGCTTCTTAACTAGGCTGGTGGGTGCAGTTTAGGCTGAGGTGAGAATGGTGATGTATTGCTGTAAAGAGTCTGCATCCGAACAAATATGTTTGCCTCGGATGTCAAGGTTGTATGGCGGGAGGGGGGGAACATTTGACATATAAAGGATGGCAACTATAAAAATATAAGTACTATTGTTTGTTGGTAGGTTTACTGTGGACAGAAGTGTGTAGCTGGCCTTCGGCAAGGACGAGATCAACATCAAGGAAAGTGGCACGGGACTCTGAATAGGACCATGTGAAGTTTAATTGGGAGAAGGTATTCAGAGATTTCAAGCATTTTAGCAGGTCAGCCTCACCATGATTCCATATAGTAAATATGTTATTAATGTACAAGGGGTGTTCAAAAAGAAATGAGCTGGAGGCATAATTACAGAAACCAGCTGTATGTAAGAAGTATTGACCTTGGCTGTTGAGACACTTGTCCCACTTTGACACAAGGTGGTGAATGGCTGTCTCATAAAATTCCCGGAGCGGCACTTGGCAAAGGTTTGCGAGTCAAGTTTGGTCAAGGTTTGTGAGTAACATTGGGCATTCACTGTTGTCCCATGCTGCAGGAAGTGAATCAAAAGGGGGCCATGTTGGTCAAAGAAGAACATCAGCATAACCTTTCCTGAACTTCCTCGGATGACAACATCCAGCTGTATGTGCGGAACTGGTTAACATTGCAGCCCTGGGAATTTTATGAGACAGCCATTCACTACCTTGTGTAACGGTGAGACAAGTGGCTCAACAGCCAGGGTCAATATCTCTAATATACAGGTACTGGTTTCTGTAATTATGCCTCCGGCTCATTTCTTTTTGAATGCCCCTTATATCTAAACCAAACCAGGGGCTGAAGACTTAAGGATCCCAGAAAAGCCCACTCCAAGTGGCCCATGAAAAGATTGACATAGGAAGGAGCCATCCTGGTTCCCATGGCTGTTCCCCTAATCTGTTTGTATGTCTGCCCCTCAAAGGTGAAGTAATTGTTGGTAAGTATAAAGTTGATTAAGGTTAGTAGGAAGGATGTCATAGGTTTGGAATTAGGTGGGCACTGACAGGAAATATTCAGCAGCAGACAGACCATGTACATGGGGGATGTTGGTATAGAGGGAGGTGGCATCAATGGTGACAAGCAAGATGTGTGGTGGGAGTGGGATGGGCACAGATATCAGATGATCTAGGAAATGGTTAGTATCTTTGATGTAAGAGGGGAGTCCTTGTACTATGGGTTGCAGGTGTTGATCAACTAAGGCAGATGTATGTCTGGTGGATGCTTTGAAGCCAGCAACTATAGTGCGGCCAGGATGATTGGGTTTGTGGATCTTAGGAAGAAGATAAAATTTGGGGATGACTAGTTTGAGTGGGGGTAAGAAATTCTGTGGATTTGAAGTGTTAGTCCTTGTGAGGGGCCTGAGGTTTTAAGGAAGGACAGCAGGTAAATTTGAATCAGGATGGGATCTTAATGGCAGATGCTGTATGTAGAGGTGTTGGACAGTTGGTGTAGACCTCCAATAATACAGTCCTGTTGGCCATGTACCATGTAGATTCTTTGTCTGCTGGGAGGATAATGATGGAGTCATCAGCTTTTAGGGAACGTAGAGTTCGGAGTTCTGCAGAGGATGGTTAGGGTCATGCTGTAGGGACCTGAGGATAGGTTATGAAGCTATGCTGAATGTGAGGAATTTTTTAAAGGCTTGTAAGAGATGATTTCTAGGTATTGGTGGTAGATCAAGTTGGGATCACGATCAGAATTCTTCAAGGCAGGGTTCAATACCAGGTTTGCTGTTGGGAAGGTTTTGGACTTGGGTTGCAAAGTGATATTTCCAGTTGACATTAGACATGAAGGAAAGTAGTTCCTTAACCAAAGCAGCATGATGAAATGCAGGTCTAGGGCTGAAAGTGAGACCCTTAGATAATACAGATGATTCAAGAGGGGAGAGTGCTTTGCATGGGAGGTGAAAGACACTGTACTGTTGTGACTGGTTCTTGGGATTATGGGTTATTCTTGGTCTGGGAGGCAGTGGTGAAAGCTGTGGGATGTTAAGGAGGTTGGCCAAGCTTGGTTTGTATGGGAGGAGTGGTGGCTGATGGTGTGGCTGTTTAGGTAGATGCAGAAGGACAGGAAGGGAAACACCACTGTTCAGCATACCAGGCATACTTGATCAAATACATAAAATGTGCTGATGCAAACTGACAGTGCAGAAACTGAACTGAAGTTCAACAATACTGTTCTGCTAATAAAGCTGAAATGACAAAGAGCTATTGGAAATTATATTGGCCAGAAATTTTCTAAAAAATGCTTTACACGATGGAAAAAATCTTTTATAGAGATGCAGAATCACATTAGTGGTTCCGGGTGGAATCTGAGATAGTCTGTCAGTCAGTCAGTCAGTTACATGTTCCATGGATCATTTTGCAAGATAGATTACAATGATGACCAACAAGTTATGTAAAATGCGCTTAATTTCACAGCGCAAATTAATTTGTACCTCCAGTTCTATTCTGTAGTTAGAAAAAAAGATATACAGATGTGAGTTAGTAATTCCTACCCACCACCTTTTAGGCATTACAGTAATGGAAATACTTCTAAGGAATAGAAGAAGTTGTCAAGGAGAAAGTTTCTTAGTTTGTTATCAAACTTTATTTTGCTGTCTCTCAGACATTTAATATCACTGGGTAAGTGATCAAAAATTTTTGTTACAGCATTGTGACTCTTCTTTGTGCTACAGACAACCTTAACATGGACTAATGAATGTCATTTTCTTCCTGCTGGTGTTGTAATTATGTACCTCATTGTTCCTTCTGAACAGTAATGGATTACTTACAACGAACTTCACGAGAGAATAAATATACCGTGAAGCAGTAGTCAGAATGCCCAACTCCTTAAACAGATGTCTATAAGGTGATCATGGGCAAGCACCACATATTATTTTTACAACACGTTTATGCACAATGAGGATGCTCTTTTTTAGAGATGATTTTTCCCAGAACATTATTCCATATGACATTATTGAATTAAAATATACGAAATAAATCAACTTACTGATTTGTTTCTGCCCAAGATTTTCAATGATTGTAAGCACGAATGTGGCGGAAGTAAGTTGTTTTAAGAGTACCAAAATGTGTTTTTGCAATTTAAATTCTCATCACTAGGGACACCAAAAAATTTTTAAGTTTCCACCCTATTTATTATTTCCTCACCATGGGTTACACTTACCATCAGTGTAGCACCTCTAAATGTGCAGAACAGAGTATGTTGTGTCTTTTTAAAATTGAGGGTGAGACCATTCACAGAAAACCAAAAAATGATACTTTTAAGAACTTTGTTTACCATTTCTTCTGTTTCTGTACATATGCTTGGATTGATTACAATCTGCTAAAAGAGTTAATTCTGCTTGTTGTATACTAGATGG
This sequence comes from Schistocerca nitens, assembly GCF_023898315.1. NCBI lineage: Eukaryota > Metazoa > Arthropoda > Insecta > Orthoptera > Acrididae > Schistocerca > Schistocerca nitens. The sequence goes on from NC_064617.1 coordinate 223,980,891, forward strand.
AAGATTGTTTACATACATGAGGAACAGTAGTGGACCTAAGATTGAACCTTGGGAAACCCCATATGTGGTTTCACCCCAGTCAGGATTATGTCCCTGGATTATTTTGCTTGAATTACTAAGTACAACTTCCTGCATTCTTTTGGTTAGACATAACATTACATTTGCAACATACTGCTGTGATTTTGCTCTTGAACTGTTGTCCCTATGTCTTCTACTATATTTAAGAGATGATTATTAAATGCATTTGCTACCTTTGACTCATCGTTTACATACCTTCCATTTAGTTCAATAGTGATGATATGTTTTTGTGTGGCTGGCTGTCCTGTCTCTCATTTCACTAAATTTTGCATAGCCTTAAGTCTGCTGTCGCAAGTACTTATTTCTGACATTATGTGCATGTTCTTTGATTTTGTAATAGCATTTCTTAGTAATTTTGAGTAGTTTTTGTAGTGGGCGACTATTGCAGAATCCCTACTTGTTCTTGCCATCTTGCCAAAAGATACATTCCCCCTTTCCTTTCACAAGATACGTTAATCCCTCTAACAGATCCATGGTTTTTCACATCGTTGTGTAGTGTCCTTTCAGTTTAGATTATGCAGAAAGCTATTTTCAAATAATTATATGAGGATATCATGGAATAGATTCAATCCCATGTTAGCATTTGCTTCACTATAAACTACATCTCCTGTAAAGTATTCTTAAAAACATTTGTCATGGAGTCATTAATTATTCTAACTGATTTCCATTGAGGAGTATCCATAGTGTAAGGTGCTGTGTTGTTTATCCTAAATAACTGTGCATCATTATCAGAGGGACCATTTGTTATTGGGTAAACAGTTATTTTCTTGCTTTAAGCTTCATCAAAGAAAACATTATCAATTAGTGTCCTACTGTCTGTCCACACATGGAAATTTAATTACTGAGTTATATTAAAAGTTTTTCAGTCCTCCTAAAGACAGGGGTGGTTGTTATGTGCAGGTCAAGAGTCCAACAAAAACAATGAATTCTTTTCTACAAATGGTAAGACGATGTTTCAGATGTAGCACTGAAAATTACTCTCTCCCATTTTTCCATATTTTGCTATGTCAATTACAAGGTATTTCCAAGTAGAGAGTCCTTTTTGTTTTAAATTTTTGGTCCTAATTTTCCTTGATGTTCCTGAAGACAGAGATGAAGCTGTGAAAACAATAATTCACAGATACTTATCACTGGCATTTTTGTATATGAATGTATTACAGCATTCATCAATTGCACAAGGGACTCTGTCTTTCTTTTTGCTTGAAATGATGAAGGGTGGTTGGCACAAAACCTGACTCATTGTCTTTATACACAACTTTTAGAGGATAACAAGAAGTTCCTTCTTCATGTCAGCTACAAATTTCTCTATAGTATTGCTTATTAATGACAACTCCTCTACAAGTTTACTTGTGGTAAACTCCATAATTTTGTGACTTGGTTTCTTTATAATTTCCTGAATCTGTTTAACCAAATCGAAGAAGCCTGGAAATAGGTAATGTTCATCTCACAAGTAATTCAGAGTGCCCAGACTCACAGATCTCCATTATGTACACTGACTCTCAAGAGCAGTTCTAAATCTGTATTTCATTCCTTGTGCAAATCTTTCTTCTATTTATACAGTTCATGTCCTGATTTTACAAAATGAAACCGGCCTTGCACACTGCTTAATTTTAAGCATTTTCGTCCTCCTTCATTTAACTTAAAAATTTATCGCCTTTTCTGTCTCACTGAAAACTATTACTGTATATGTTTTCTTTGTGCTTAACGTACTCTATATTTGTTTTGGCCTTTAATTAGCATAACAATCATTGTTTGCACCACAATTCATGGAATTGCCTAAGTTATTTTCTGTTTTCTTCTAATGTTTTCATTATTTCTACCAAAATGTCGACATCATGGGAATGAATATCCAAGAAATTACCTAATAAATAACACTTATTGAGGCCTTCAGGAGAAGGATGTGATATCAGCTACATACCACGTTCTTCATATTTCATCTTTGCTAGGTTGAAAACATTAACTGAATTCCACACTAATTTGAAACTCTGGAAACTGCACAAAGACAGATGCTATTAACAGCCATATAACCAGTGGCGCATGCCAGTACTTAGTTACAGCCATCACCAAGAACATGTTCCATTCTATTGAGCACCCACCTCAACATTATTCACTTTCAGCAGCCACCACTATGGCCACAGACTGACCTTAGGGAAACACAAGGACCTTCTAGTTTTCTTATTGTAATTTATTTATTTATTTCAGTCTCAGGTCATGCAAGTTTCAGCTTATTATCAAGCCATCATAAGATGATTTGAAATGTTACACAGTCACTCAGGGGCTCTTCAGTTGATGCACAACTATGTAATTTCGTAATAAGTTAAAGCCAGTAATGATACCACTTGTATGACTCAAGGCTGAAATATGTAATTAAAAACTAACATCTGCTACATAATCAATTAATCATACCATGCTGATTCTCTGTTCACAACAAACAATTCACTTTGAAATAGTCAACTGCTTCCCTCTTCACCCTTCAGTATACTAATTATTACCACTGTGTCTTTATAAAACCAAGCAACAGCAGAAAATTCATTCAGTGGAACATTAAACACTTATCTTCCTTGTTTCCTTTTAGATAATCAGCAGCTGCTTAGCATAACTGATGAAGTAACAGCTTTTTTCAAAATAATGGCATTTTTGCCTGTTTTATTATGCTCACCTATAACAAGTGAAAGGACAAAGACAGTATGGATGTTAAATGTAATCAAAACACACACACACACACACACACACACACACACACACACACACACACACGCACACACTCTCTCTGTCTCCCTGTATTGTGGTATGTTGACTGCCAGCTGTAATATGACAGTTACATCCTTGTGTTAAAATTTAATTTGACTTGCTCCTCATTCATGGCAGGTGTTTTAGGTCTGTGTTGTTATTAAGGTCATTGTAAAAAAGATAAAAGAACTTTTTAAAATACAATATCAACAATTTATTTTATCAGCACAAGTATATATAAACAGTTTCTTGTCTTTAAAATTTGTCCTGAGTGCAGAACCTCTGGTAAAAAAGTAAAGACACAGAATTAAATGGCCACTGGTTTCAGAATCATATCCATGCACCATAACATATATATATATATATATATATATATATATATATATATATATATATATATATATATATACTTTTCTCACTAAATATTTATACATTTTTCATATATAAACAATGGTTTCTCCAGTCTCATAACACAGTTTATTTTAATAGTGCACAGAAGTTTTACTGCAATATTGGAAATCAATGTTCACATAAGCATGCTACATAATAAATGAGAGTTCATTTCATCAAAATGATCATTGCAATACTTCACCTACAGAATGAAACTAGCAACCTGAAATTAAAATCACTCAACACAGAACATTTTACAAAACTAGCTACATTAATATTGCGATTTTTTGAAACTGGAGCACAAGGAAGACAAAGTGAGCATCTTATGCAACAATGTTTTGTAATGAAAGCAGAAAATGCTTATTAATTTGGAACCCTTAAGAAAATGAATGTATCAGGTACATTTTTGCTTTAAAACAAAATTTAGACAATTATTTACAGAATGTTTGACACAGATATTAACTAATGAGACAGTGCTTTGCTTAAGCACTATTATGTACTAAGCACTACTTCTCGGGCTTTACCATAGTAATAGTAATAGAAAAAAATAGAAAAACCCTTTCATACTTTTGATAATCTATGAACTTCTATAAAATGGTAAATGAATAATAATGATATAATTTCAGTAATGAATGTATCAAATAATAGCATACCTACAGGCTCTCTTATGACTAACAACTGTGCATCCTTAAAATTAAGGTAAGTTCATTAAGTACATATATTCCTCATTTTTGTCCCAGAGATTCATCATAAGTAGGCATATCAGTGCATAAGGCTATTTTATGAGAGAGTATCATATTATCATTATTTTCATAAAAGCCATCTTAGAGATAACACAGTTACAAGAGATTTCTTTAACTGATATTGTTTTTCCTTAACTCTAACATTAAAGCTTTACTTTTCTCACAATGTGCGTGATTAACAGAATTATTACACAGATTTTAACAATAAATAATAGATGCAGCATTTTGAGGAAACACCAGTATTGTCTCACATTCAGAAGTTGTTAGGACCCGATGTTTACTCAGCTCCCTACAAGCGGAAGAGAAAGAGTGTTTACACCACAAAGCAAGTGAAAAGCTTAATCGTATTAATTTATCAAAATTACTCACAACTTCTAACACTGAACAAGTCTACATAAAAAGAAAATAACTGTGTACTCTCATAGAATTAATTCAGAGATACACAGTTTTGCAGATAAACATTACCTGAAACATGTTTAAATGTTTGTTGATAATGCAATAAATTAACTAGACACTTTTCTATGTATTACACTATCTATGGAATATCTGCCAATTCTCCTAATTTTGAGGACTGCGCCATACTTCACAAATATACAATGAGAAAATTCATATTCAGTTTGGATATCACTCTTTTGTTAAACTAAGGGGAGAGAGTTTATTTCAATGTAGCAAATGGAAAATTCAGTTGACAAAATTGTTAAAATTTCAAAGAAAGAGAGAAAAAAAAGTGGTCAATATTTACCTTCAGCAGGTGAATTCCTAGCATTGCCTCTCAATGTACATTATTAGTGATGTACCACCTTTCCAACCTTCTCCAACTGACCCATTTTTCAGTCATGAACAAGAAGTACACAGTTCCTACACTAAGATAACTGTTTTCCAGTTTAACACTTAGTACTGGCAATACTAGGAATTATGCTGTCTGAAGGTAAATATCAGCCAACCTTTCAATTCACTAGAAAATGTTAGGCTGAGAATGGCACACAAGATTTATCATAAGATAGTGGAGCCACCCCACTGAAGGATGGTTTTAGATTTTGATTTAGGTCCCTCTACACGGAAGTTATTAGCAAGACAAAAAAAATCTTATTGAATGAGTGGGCTTAAAACCTTTCAAGCCTTTACTTTTAATACATTAAAACAATAGTGACAGCTATCAGGGAAAATATGTCTTAGTTAAAGCCTTGATAAAAAATAAAGTATTTGAAACAGCAGTTTGGCTGGCTAAATGTACCTGACTAGCACAGAAACAGCACACTGATAAATGTTAAAACTGGCCTAATATAGGGAAGAGGCTGGAAATTACACAAAATTTAAAACCTGTTCTACTGTGACATAACAGTACCCCATAGAGATACGTGTTTGACAGTAACTTAACACGAACTTACTGTTGCAGTAATAGTAGGGCCATATTTAGCTCCTCTTGAAACTTCTCAGAATATGTAATACTAAACTTTAAAATATGACAAGAAACACCAATCATGTGTAAAGCAGAGTCATTCAAATTGCTTATTAATCAGGCTATAAATTGTGTGTATAAACATTGCAAAAATGCTAGTTTAAAACAAGTGGTCAGGGGAAACATTGTCTATTCAAGAATGCACCCCTCTGTGCATCTTTAAAGTGAGGACTTCTTAAGACACCACAGTACTGCAGGAGACATCACATAATACACTACTTATCCACGTTTGAATATGAAAAGGCAGGTTATAGTATGCTGGAGAGTGATCAGTGATGGAAAACTAAATTTCATTAAGTAGATAATGGGTAATGTTGGAGTAAGCACAGAGCATTCTAAAAATTATGTGAGCATAGTTTTGTACATGAAAGGGGATGAGAGACCATCTGCAGTTGCATAATTTTGTATGATACTGAGTCAAATTTTCTGTCACCATTTGCCTTGATCAGAATTGTAAAAAATCTGAGCACTCATATAAATTTACTTAAAATTTAGAAATCAATATATGCAAGAGCTGGTGAGGGCGACAGAGGGGGTACACTAAAGAATGGGGGGGGGAGGGGGGTGGGGTGAAGAAGAGGGGGGAGGGTGACAAAGCAGGAGAGGGTGGTGAAGAGTGGGAGGTGACAGAGAGAGAGAGAGAGAGAGAGAGAGAGAGAGAGAGAGAGAGACAGAGAGAGAGAGAGAGAGAGAGAGAGGAGCAAAGAGGGTGAGAGTGATAAAGTTGGAAAATGGGAGGGTGGCAAGGTGAAGGAGAGGATGATTATGTGGGGGAGGGTGGTGAGGAGCAAGAGGGTGACCAAGATAGAGGGGTGACAAACAGGGGGAGGGTGATGAGGTGGGAAAGAGGGTGGGTGACAAGGTGAGCGGTAGACTGGGTGAGGAAGGGGATGATTATGTTGAGGAGGGAAGACAAGGTGATGAAGGGGACGATCATGTGGGACAGGGTGACAAGTAAGAGGGTGAGATGTAGAGAGTAGTTGGGTGATTAGATGGAGGGAAAATGACAAGGATGAGCACGGGAAACTGAACAGCGCAAGGAGGAAATAATTAGGACGACACGGGAAACTGAACAGCACAAGGAGGAAATAATTAGGACGACAAGGGGAGTGGGTTGGAGGGGGTGAGTTAGAAAGTGTCAAGAATAAATATCTTGTAGATATATACAGGGTGTCCCATTCAAACCTCCCTGAAATGACAATAAAAAATGCACCACATTGTAGAGCATCTCAAAGAATTTATATTCCCATATCAGAAGCACCAAGTATCGTCACCAGAGAACAGCATGGTCACATGAAGTGAAAATGGAGACTCCACAGCAGCACACGCAAGCAGAAATAATTAAGGAATGGTATAGGAAGTTTCTGGCAACAGGAAGTGTTCTGAAACATTCTGGCAGTGCAAGTTATGGAGTTTCAGAAGAGACAGTGGAGGATATCAGACAAACATTTCTCAGAAGCCCACGTAAGTCAATTCGTCAAGCATCTAGGCAACTTGACAGACCTCGATCAACGTTGCATTGTGAAGTTCACCAACGTCTTTGTATGTGTGCTTACAAAGTGCAAATTCTGCAATATCTGATGGCCAATGACAATCCGCGCTGACAACAATTTGCTTCAGATATCAACACACGTTGATATGGATGCCAACTTCCTGGAAAGATGTTTATTCTCAGATAAGGCAACCTTTCATCTATCAGGAAGGATTAATAGGCATAATGTTCAGATTTGGGGTTTTCAAAATTCGCACGTTGTCACTGAACACATTCGTGACAGCCCTAAACTAAACGTCTGGTGCAGGCTAATGCACGACAGGATTGTTGGACCGTTCTTCTTTGTGGAACAAACAGTGAATGGGCCAGTGTATCTGGACATGTTGGAGCAGTTTGTGTACCCTCAGATACAAGACTTGCAACCCAACATCATTTTTCAACAAGATGGAGCACCACCACATTGGTCAACGGCTGTTCGCAAGTTCCTGGTTAGGAAATTTCCCAATCTTTGGTTCGGACGCGGCAGACCCATTGCCTGGCCACCACGTTCATCCGGCATTACGACGCTTGCTTTCTTCATGTGGGGATTCATGAAGGACAGGGTGTATGCAACCAAAGTGGACAATATTCCTACATTGTGACATCGTATCACTAACGCGACTGCAACAATAACAGAGGAAATGTTACAAAGAACTTGGCAAGAAATTGAATATAGACTCGACATTCTTTTTGCTACAAATGGTTCACATGTAAAGGGTGTATTGATGATAAATAAATAAATAAATAAATAAACAAATTCTTTGAGATGCTCTACAATGTGGTGCATTTTTCATTGTCGTATCTACTGTGTGTGTGTGTTTTCCAGGGTCTTTGAAATCAGGGAGGTTTTAGTGGGGCACACAGTATAAACTGTTAGCACATTGGGGACGTACTGGATATGTAATCAGCTACAATATGAAAACCTAAAGATTAGGATGACGTGATACAGGGAAACAACAGATTATCCTCTCCTCACAAGTATGAGTCCCAATCCTTCTCAAAGCACCCTTTCATTTGACAGTGATGGTTACAAGAAGAAAATACAACAATTCTAGTGAAAAAGTGTTATCTGCATTGAGTACAGAGACCTAATTAGATCACTAGCAGATCTCAGCAGAAGGGAAAATGGGTGAGAGTGTGGTGTACTGATCTAGAGATGTTCCCTTCTCTTTTTCTGATTGTCTAGGAGAGGCCAAGAAGGAAAAGAGCAAGGAAAGGAAAGTTGAAAGATGGAAGGAGTATACAGAGGGGCTATATAAGAGAAATGAACTTGGAGACAATATTATAGAAAGGGAAAAAAATGTAGATGAAGATGAGAAAGGAACTGCGAGAAGAATTTGACAGCACACTGAAAGACCTAATTGAAACAAGGTCCTCCTAGTAGATGACATTCTGTCAGAAGTACCACTATCCTTGGGAGAGCCAGCCAAAGAAAAACTATTCCACCTGCCCTGCAAGGTATATCAGACAGGCAAAACATTTGCAGACTTCAAGAAGAATGTAATAATTTGAATTACATAGAAAGCAGATGCTGACAGGTGTGAATATTATTGAACTATGGTTTAATAAGCCATGGTTGCAAAACAGTAATAAAAACTTGTTACGGAAATGAAACTAGTATAAACCAACATCAAGTAAGATTACTTTGAACTACTGAGAAATGTGTGGACATGTAAGGAAATACTGATCCTATGACTTCTCTTAGAAGATAGGTTAAGGAAATGCAAACCTATATTTATAACATTTGTAGACTTGGAGAAGGCAATATTATAAAAAAAGTCAGAACAATGTTGACTGGAATACACTCTTTGAAATTCTGAAGATAGAAGGGATAAAATACAGGGAGCAAAAGGCTATTTACAACTTGTACAGAAACCAGATGGCAATTGCAGAGTTGAGGGGCATGAAAAGGAAGCAGTGGTTGAGAAGGAAATGAGACAGGGTTGTAGCCTATCCCCAACGTTATTCAATCTATAAACTGAGCAAGTTGTATAGGAACCAAAAGAAGAATTTGGAGGAGGTATTAAAGTTCTTGGAGAAGAAATAAAAACTTCAAAGTTTGCCTATAACATTTAATTCTCAGAAAAGGACTTGGAAGAGCAGTTGAACACACAATGGGCAGCATCTTGAAAGGAGAATATGAGATGGACATTAACAAAAGCAAAACAATGGTAATGGAATGTACTCAAATTAACTTAGGAAATGCTAAGGGAATTAGATTAGGAAATGAAACACTATAAGTAGTAGATGAGTTTTGCTAGTGGGGCAGTTAAATAACTGATGATGGCCAAAATAGAGGAGATATGAAATGTAGAATGGCAATGTCAAGAAAAGTGTTTCTGAAAAAGAGAAATTTGATAACATTGAATACATATTTAAGAGTTAGGAAGTTTTTTCTGAAGGTCTCTGTCTGGGGCTTAACCTTGTATGGAAGTGAAACATAGACAATAAATAATCTCATTCCTGAGACATCACGGGATCACTAATTTATATTAGAAGGAAGTAAAAATTGTAGATGGAGACCAAGAGATGAATATGGAGTGTAGGTTCAAAAGGATGTAAGTCATTGTAGTTATTTGGAGATGATGAGGCCTGCACAAGAGAGAGCAGAGTGGAGAGCTGCATCAAACCAGTCTTTGGACTTAATGCTACAACAACAACAACAACAGCAGCAGCAACAACAGGAGAGGCTCATGAGATAGAAGAATCTGCAGGTTATTCTCATAAAATTTTAAAGCATAACAGAGGGTCAGTTGTACAGGTATAATGCTAACTTTTGCTGTGTACTTTTCTCCCCCTTCAAGTGATATAATCAGATTTGTGATGTGTACAGCTATACATTAATTTGAGATGTAGTGTTTGGTCTCAATGTGTATAAAACTAGTCTTGATGTGCCTAGGCACTACAGGTGAATTATCAAAAGAGTGATAACTGCAGAGCTTTGGAACTCATGGTTGAATATATTTTTAATTCGGTCAGTGTGGTGAATTATCAGAAGAGTGATAATTGCAGATCTTTATAACTCACAGTGGAATATATTTTTACTTCAATCAGTGTTCTGTTTTTATAAACCTCATTAATTTCCAAACTTCTCATATGTAATGTATCACTACAAGCAATCACCCGTGTAATAAGATTTTGGATACTGTTCCGATTCACCGTCTCACTGTGAATGAGTAGATCACAGATTATTTTCTCCAATTCTTTAAAAGAGCTTTAAAAGGGCTACTCTCCATAACATTTCATCTCTTTTTAAAGATGCAGAAAATGAAATTTTTTAAAGATTATGAGGTTTTCACCATTCACCCAATCTCATAAAGTGACAAACTGTACTCACAAGAGGTTGCTATACATTTAAATCATAAGATTAAGCACAGGCCATGTGTATCACATGTTAGTTGATCTTAGTACACAAGCAACATGGTGAAGAGATTAGTTCATGGTGGTACTAAGGAGGGTTTACAACAACTGCTAGAGAATGCAGTACTCTGTTTACAGATGACTGTCAATGAGTACTGTCACTATGAGACTTCATGCAAAACCATGAGCTCATTTCCCCCTGCACTTATCTCCAACTGATAAGAAAAAGATTATAATTAAAAGGTGTGTTAAGTGCTACTCAAGAAGAAAAAGAAGCGAAAGTGCATGCCAATATAAAATGTGTGATGTTGCTCTTCATTTAGAAGACTGTTTTGAAATCTACCATACCCAACAATCATATTAGCTGATATGTAAAACAATCTTGCTAGTTGATAATTATATCTGATTTCACAGTAACTATTAGGGTACTTAAATGAAATGTCACCGGTTTAATAAAGGGTTTATGTGAACTTTATTGAGTATCTTTTATATCTAATTGACTTCTCTAATCAAAGAATGTTATGTCTACATCTTGTACTTTTATCACAAAATCTTGGATGCAGTTCACAAGCTAAATAAATTATTTTTCATCTGCTGTGGTCTTTAGTTAGAGGACTGGTTTGCTGCACCTCTCCAAGTTAGTACACTCTGTACATGCCCCTTTACTTTCTGCATAACTACCACACCATACATCTGTTTAAACCTGCTTACTGTCCTTGGTCATCCTCTACAATGTTTACATTCTACACATCCATCCACTGCAAAATACATGAATCCCTTATGCTTCACGGTGTGTCCTATCAATCAATCCCTTCTTTTAGTCAAGTTGTGCCATAAATTTATTTTTCACCAAACTGATTCAGTACTTCCTCATTTGTTATTCAATCTGTCCATCTGATCTTCAGCATTCCTCAGTAGCACTACATTCCAAAAGCTTCTATTCTCTTCTTGTCTGAACTGTTTATTGCCCATTTTTCACTTCCATACAAGGTTGAATCACAGACAAATCCCTCCGGACAAGTCTTTCTAAGATTTAAATTGATATTAGATATTAACAAATTTCTCTTCTTCAGAAAAGCTTTTCTTGACATTGTGAGCCTTCATTTCATATCCTCTCTACTTTGGCCATCATCAGTTATTTAACTGACCAACTAGCAAAACTCATCTATTACTTGTAGTGTCTCATTTCCTAATCTAATTCCCTCAGCATTGCCTGATTTAATTCAGCTCCTTTCCATAACCTTTGGTTCACTTTAATTGATGTTCATCTTATATCCTCCTTTCAAGACACTACCCATTTTGTTCAACTGTATTTTCATATCCTGACAAAATTACAATGTGATCGTCAAATCTCAGAGTTTTTATATTTTCTCCTTGGTTTCCTTCACATCTTGCTCAAAATGTACAGACTGAATAACACATTGGGCACAGGCTACAACCCTGTCTTACTGCCTTCTCAACCACTGCTTCCCTTTCAACTGCAATCTGGTTTCTGTGCAAGTTGCAAATAATGGTTTGCTCCCAGTTTTTTGTCTCTATTTCCCTCAGTATTTCTTCTAAGATAAGTTGTTGTGTCAGTATTGCTTTGCATGTATCTAAATTTCTCCAGAACCCAAACTTGTTTTCCCCGAGGTCGGCTTTTATCAGTTTTTCCTTTCTGCTGTATGTAATTTGTGTCAATATTTTGCAACAGTGATTTATGACACTGCTGGTCTTGTATTATTCACACCTTTCAGCACCTGCCTTCTTTGAAACTGGAATTATTACATTCTTCCTGAATTCTGTGGGCATATTGCCTGTCTCATCTATCTTGCACACCAGGCAGAATAATTTTATCATGGCTAGCACTTTCAAGTTTCTCACTCATTGATTCTGAGGAAATGTTGTCTACTCCAGTGGTCTTGTTTGACTTAGGTCAGTCAGCACTCTGTCAAATTCTTCTCGCATTATCATATTTCCCCTCTGACCTTCACACACATCCAGAGATTTGTTTTCATTGTATAGATCCTCTATATGTTCCTATCAGCTTTCCCTTATTTGCTTACTAATGACTTGCGACCTGAGGTCTTGATATTCATACAGATTTTCTCTAAAGGTTTCTTTAATTGTTCTATAAGCAGCATCCATCTCTCCTCTGCTTATGCATGTTCCTACAACCTTGCATTTGTCCTGTGGTCAGTCCCACTTAGCCATTGTGCCCTTTCTGCCAGTCTTATTTTTTAGATGCCAGTATTCTCTTTTGACAGCTAAATTTTTGTATTTCTCCTTTTGTCAAATTCAATATCTCATATGTTATCCAGGGATTTCTACTATGCCTTGTCTTTCTCTACCTATGTGATCCTCTGCTACCTTCCCTGTTTCGTCTCTCAAAGCTATCCACTTCTCTTCTACCATATTCCTTTCCCCTGCTGTTACCTAATGACAAACTTGTAACTCTTAGCAACCTTTGGTTCTTTGAACTTCTTTGGGTCCCATCTTCTTAATTTCCTATCTTTCTGCAATGTTGTCAGGTTTAATTGCAATTGACAGCCAATAACTTATGGTCAGAGTGCACATCCTCCCATGGAAATATTTTACAGTTTAAAACCTGGCTTCGAAATCTCTGTCCTACCATTTATTAGTCTTCAGGTCCCTTACACGTATGCAAGGGTGTAAAGCTAGTTTGCCTCCATGGCAGAAGGATACACAAGCAGCCTGAGTGACACTAAATGAACTAGAAAATGCTGGCGGTCAGACGATCTTGCGATCTCATGACCATAATACACATTCCATGTATCTCAAAAAGCAAACATGTTGTCAGACCAAACAAATGGTTCTTCTTAGGACCTACTGACCAGAAAACTCAGATACTCAGCCCAAATTTATCACATTAATATAGAAAACATATGCCAATGCCTATCAAAACTGTAAAAAAATAACATTGACCTAGTTGTCATGCTGGAAACTCATAGTGAAATGGAAGACCAACTATATCGATACTGATACTGGCAAGAAATCAAAATATGACATAAATGGCTGTAACTTTTGACTCCATTGACACAAAAACTGAAATTGTTTACACCACCAAAAGGCTATAGATTTTGCTATGTAACATAAATTCTCATTTTGTTTAGTCTCCCTGTTCCTGAGAAAAAGAGGTCTTAACAGGTGGACAGACAGACAGATAACAAGCCTTTTTTTCATGTGATATAATTACAAATTAACAATTTTCAAATTTTTTTCCCCTTCACTTGTCATGTGGAACCTTGCTTTCTGCATATTTCGTGATTCTATACCATTGGGAAGTACCCTATAGAATTTGACGAGGGAGTTTGTGAGACTCAAAATATGTGACATACATGGCCATATCTTTGGATGGTACTGGTATAGAAGCATAAATTTTTGATGTCACCAAAGCCTTACTATGTGATGTAAATTTCAACTTGATATTTCTATCCATTCCTGACAAAAAAAAGGTTCTCAAGAGTCAAACAGACAGACTGGCAACAAAGTGATCCTACAAAGCTTCTATTTTTACCAACTGAGGTACTGAAGCCTAAAAATGGGAAAAATACCAGGTAACGATTCCTAGGTGCTATATACCATCCACCATATGGTATAGCAATGTACATTTAAGAAGATACAGCAAATGCCTCTCATTTATACACCTACTGATGGTGAAATTCATAATGTTATTGTAGAAATTGGCTCATTTACTCAAGCAGCCATTCCTGGTCAGTCCAAGTTATCCACACACTTTCTCAATACTGCTACATATCTGGGTGACTATAACAGTTACCACAAGCAATGGAAATACAGAGACTGTGGCAATATTGGGAACATACGTCTAGATCTACATCCATACTCTGGAAACCACTGGGAGGTGCATGGCAGAGGGTACACCCCATTGTACTAGTTATTAGGGTTTCTTCTTGTTCCATTCACATATGGAGTGCAGGAAGAATGATTGACTGAATGCCTCTGTGCATGCAGTAATTATTCTAATCTTATGCTCATGATCCCTATGTGAGCAATACATATGGGGTTATTGTATATCCCTAGAGTAATAATTTAAAGCTAATTCTTGAAACTTTGTAAACAGACCTTCTCAGGGTAGTTTATGTCTTTGTTCAAGAACCTGCCAGTTCTTTTCTTTTAGTATCTCTGTAACACTCTGCATTAAGCAAACCTGTGACCATTCATGATGCCCTCCTCTGTATATATTCAATAACCCCTGTAAGTTGTATCTGGTACAGGTCCCACACACTTGAGTAATATTCCAGAACCAGTCGCATGAGTGATATGTAAGCAACCTCTTTTGTAGATTAATTGCACTTTCCCAGTATTCTCCCAATAAACTGAAGTCCACCACCTGCTTTACCAATGAATGAACCTATGTGATCATTCCATTTCATATCAGTTGCACCAGGTATTTTTAGAGTTTTCCAACTCCAACAGTAACTCATTGATATTATTTTCATTTTGTGAAGTGCAAAATTTTACATTTCTGAACATTTAGAGCAACACATTGAAGTCTTATCAAGATCTGACTGAATATTTATGCAGCTTATTTTAGACAGCACTTCATTATAGATAACTGCATCATCTGCAAAAAGCCTGATTTCACTATTAATGTTGTCTGCAAGGTTATTAATATTCATCATAAACAGCAAGGTACCAACACACTTCCCTGGGGCTCACCTGAAGTTACTTGTACATGCCATGAAGACACTCTATCCAAGACAACATTCTGTGTCCTCCCTATCAAAGAGTCCTCAATCCTGTCACAAATTTCACTTGATACCCCCTTGTGATCATACTTTTGACAATAAGCATATGTGCAGTACTGAGTCAAATGCTTTTTGGAAATCAAGAAACACTGGATTTACCTGGCTGCCTTGATCCAAAGCTTTTAGTGTGTCACGTGAGATAAGTGCGAGTTGGGTTTCACAAGATCAATGTTTTTGAAATCCATGCTGGTTGGCATTGAGGAGGTCATTCTGTTCAAGATGCCACATCATGTTTGAGCTCAGAATATGTTATACGTTTCTACAACAAATCGATGTCAAGGATACTGGATGGTAGTTTTGTGGACCACTTCTACTACCCTTCTTGTAGACGGGTGGCCATGGTGTTTTGTTCAAGGATCTATGATAGATTATAGTTTTAAGAGGGGCTAATTCAAGCTGCAAATTAAGTATAGAATCTGACAGTGATTCCATCAGGGCCTGGAACTTTGTTCAACTTTAACAATTTTAGCTGTTTCTCAACACCAGTGACACTAATACTTATTTCATGCATCTTTTCAGTGGTACAGGGATTAAACTGGGCAATTCTCATGGGCTCCTTTGTAAAGGAACATTTGAAAACAGAGTTAAGCATTTCATCTTTTGCTTTGCTACACTAAAGTCAGAAAATTTAGACATGGAGATGAAATCCCAAAAGGGGGGTCAAAACACACAAAAAGAAAGAGAATAGGCAAGAGGAACAAAATTGCAAGGAATACAGGGAACCAGTTGAATAGCCAGGTTGTCATAAATCAGAACATTGAGAGAGCAGAAGGAGCAGTCAGTGGGGAAGGAGCAAGGATGGGGAGGGAGGAGCACGGTGAAGGAAATGCAGCCCAGGAAGGAAGAATGGGCTGCAATAGCTCGGGGCCCCATCTGCGTCACACATGAACTCACAAACGAACCATGAGCTCCCTGGAGGGTGTAATTCTTTAGTGAGCATTTTACCTTTTTCCACGGCCCACTCAGGTGAAATATTCTAGTAGCTTGAAAGGGGCATCTGTATCTGCTTCTACGCACATAGTTTGAGGCAAATCAGTGTCCCTAGTGCTACGTCCTCCTGTTGGAGTAGATCTACCTGTTCAAATCTCACTTCTCCAAGTATGTATTGGAAAGGAGCCTCTTTAGCTGATCCTCTACAGAAAACACTTTCATAATGAATTTTCTTATATATTCACTTATTTTTACCACTATTTACGGCTTTTTCACTTACAAGGGTAGTATTTGTAACTACAATCAATACATTAATTTTACAAATATAAACTGTTTAAATACATTTAAATTTATAATTAATGGTTTAACACTGCAAGGAATAAAATAAAATGGAAAAAATAATAAATAAATGTTGGTAGCTGAGGAATCAAACCCGAGCCAATGACTTGCCAGTCAGTGCACTAGGCCACTCTGCCACGGCAATGTTACAACTGCTCCTCTAAAATCCCTCATACTTCATGCTTGCACAACACGTTACATGCAATTTCAAAGAAAAATACTGATTTTAAGCTGTGAACAACATAGCACTCATAGCGCTGGAAATGAGTGTAATATCACATTTTATTACTGAAATAACTGTGTTAGATACTATGCTGTGTGTGGGAACCAAAGATGTTACTCCTTGCATAAAAAAAGTGAACATTATCATTGTATTATCTCTGTTTTTTTTTACTATCTCTATTGTTAAATTTTAATGACTCCAATTTTGTTCTTGCTCTGATCAAGACGAAGGGAACTTTTAATTGTAAATATTACATATTACAATTCGATAGTAAAAGTTGTATCCAAGGAAGAAATAAACAATCGTCTCCCCCTTTGTCTGTCAAAAGACGTGCCTCACACCACCCTGCTATCCCCTCTTTGCCTCGTGCATTCTTCCCTGCTCCCTCCCCACATCCATCAACCCAGGAAACTACCCTCAATAATCAGTAATCAACAGTCAGTCTCTCTGCAGCTACTGGTATGAGCATTTTGATGCCTGTGTTGCAAGTGTAGATGTGAATGTGTGTACGTTTTATCCTTTTCCTGCTATTCCACCAACAAAATGAAATAAACTCTGTATTTGCTGCCAGTTACCACATAGTGTTTATCACCTATTGTGTGTTTTGTATGTCCCCACATAATTTTTTTTATCATCAGATGTACTATCCATGTAATTCTTTGTTGACTAATGGTATGTACACCAGATGCCAATAAATAAAAATGAACATGTCAGGACCATTCCAGAGTATTTAGTATGGTACAATTTTGAGCTTTCTACATTCTGTTACCAATCTTCTTGGGTATAATATTACTTGGAGAGACAGTACTTATATCCAATAAATTGTCCTAATCTCAGTCTTTTGTCTTCAATTTTTAGAAGAACTCTTGGACAATTTTCAACAGTAAACCCCACTGTCTGGGGTTTGCCAACTTCAAGCTCCAGTCTCTGAAATTCTTCATGCTAAGAGAACAAGTTTAGCTTGTATTTGACTTCTGTTTCACTGCATAGCATTACATCATTGGGGGAAAAAAGACATCAAAATTAGGTGTTGACTCTTATTTTCATTATTTTAAAAACTTTATCCATTATGATAATAATTAGGAGTGCTGAGAGAACTTCTTGGTTGAAGACCTCTCTTTGTTCTGAACAAATCTGATATTCTATTCTAGACATATATTCAGCACTTGACGTCACCATATAATCATTGTACTCTTCCTACAGTGTTCTGAGACACTTTCTTATGCTTCAAATATTCTCATATATGTTTATGTAATACAAAGGGTGTATCAATAAGAATCATCCAATCTGGCACGTCTGTATTTCTGAAACTAATAAACATATACAATTAATTTTGTTTTCTGATGAGTGGGAAACTCAAAAAGTTTTTTCATACCTTTTCATAGGTTTACAATATGCCCCCCCCCCCCCCCCCCCCCCCCCCCCGGTTGAGATGTGTGGCATATGACAGAGCAGTGTTTAGATTGTTCCCACGCTGCTGCAAGTGTGTAATGAATTACAGCTTCCACAGTTGCTGTTATGCAATGTCTCAGTTCATTCATTGTTGTTGGTAATGGAGGCCACTCTATTTAAATGGAATGTTGCCTCATCACTAATCACTAAGTGTGGAAGAAAACTGTCATCCTCCATCTTGCCAAGAACGAAATTACTGAACCACACACATTGTTGTTGGTTAACTTCACAAAGAGGTTGCTGTAGCTGAATTTTGTATGGTTTCATGCGTACACATCAACGCAACACATGCCAGATGGACATTGTGGGCATGCTGATGGTGGTGGTGGTGGTGGTGGTGGTGGTGGTGGTTAGTGTTTAACGTCCCGTCGACAACGAGGTCATTAGAGACGGAGCGCAAGCTCGGGTTAGGGAAGGATTGGGAAGGAAATCAGCCGTGCCCTTTCAAAGGAACCATCCCGGCATTTGCCTGAAATGATTTAGGGAAATCACGGAAAATCTAAATCAGGATGGCCGGAGACGGGATTGAACCGTCGTCCTCCCGAATGCGAGTCCAGTGTGCTAACCACTGCGCCATCTCGCTCGGTTGGGCATGCTGAGCTGTCAAACTGCACAGCGAACGGATTTCTGCAGACTTCTTGTGAAACTATGGCAGATGCATTCGATGTCTCTGTCAGACATTCAGGGATTTGCCTTTACACAAACAACCTGTTTCTTGGAATTGTTCATGCCATCGTCTAATGCTCTGTGATGTAGAAGTATCTACACCATACCTAGTATGTAAGCCATTGAATAGTTGTTACTAACCTGCAATGTGCAAAATGCTGAACACAAAACGCTTTCTGTTGCCCTGACACCATTTTTATTATAACTGAAGTGTTCGATCCACATGCACCTATAGACTTAATTCAGATGGTTCCAGATGTGAAAATGTACTGCCATGCCATAATGCTGGAACCACAATCCATGCCAAATGTCCAATGGCACATTTTTCGCGCATTCGTCGCAGGAATGTCAAGTACCTGGCACCCATTATGTGGAGAGGGATGATGTATGGCCCAAGCACACTGCAAAAACCTGGAAATACACCAATGCTGAAGGTGTGCTGAAATCTTTGTGTACACATGGCTTTGTGGTTTTCTCGATCCCAAATGTCACTATTTCAAACATTCAATGCACTTCATTAGTAAACAAAATTCACCTTGGAATTTGCAGAAAATCCACACTACATTGAAAAACTAAGTACAGAAACTGACATGTAGCACAAAATCTGACAGGAGCATGGCGTGTAACTTCTGAGGGCGATATGGGTGAAATTGCTGTTCATGCAGAAAACGCCAGATGGACCAGAGAGATACATGCAAGTCACGTCCAACATCTCAAGGACTTGTCGATGGGTTCTCTTCAACTTCAGGAGCACTTCCTCTTGCAATATGGCAGCATGCTGCCTTCCTGAAGCACAACAGTTTGCTCTATCGCTTGTGAATTTCCCACTTTCCTGCAGCTGTTGTTCTGCTCTGGCAAACATGACATGAGATGAGATGGAGTCACACGATTTGGAAAGTACTTGTGATACAGACAGTGAGTTTCTCTTCCGTCATGGGAAGCTTCACCATAAATCAGCAACATATTATTGTACACTACAAATGTGTACTCAGGCATCCTGTTACTGACGCATCACCACGAAGCATGGAAACAAGGCAGATGGAAACAGAGGATATCACGTGACATCACATCATTCTATCATTCGTGAATATGGGCAGCCTACCATAACAGGTGATCTATGTAAAAAACATCTAGCATGCAACTGAGCAGCTCTTGTTTTTCTTGTAACATGGAAATGAACTGTTTCTGAACATGGGTTCCTATGTAAAACTTGATCTACTAAGTCCCCTCTACAACACCCAGAAGTAACATGAATTGTGAAACACGCTGTACATTTCAACAATCCACTTACTATAAAACTGAGACAAGTACTGTCACTTCATGTAGCAGGTAATATAATTGGAAAAATAAGTATGAACCCAATGCTGGACTTCAACTTCAAACAATACACTAGTGGAAAATGAAAAACAAACACCCTTGAAAACACAATGGAAACAATACTTGAATGGGACAACAGTAGACATGAGAGGCAATGGTTCAAGGTACCACGCTACTATTGGAAAACGAACTACCAACTGAACATGAAAACACGGACCTCATAAAAATTGTATCTGATTTGCTCAAACAGTTGTTTGTTGTTTTGAGCATCCTCCAGCTTTACTAGGCATTATAGATGTGTCATGACACTATGAAAGACTGAATTTCAATGATGTCCTTATGACCCAGAAGAGGCTGTGTAGTTCTTCTGAAGTATTTCCCCAAATATAAGACACAAGGTGTCTGTATTTGCACCAGTCATCTAAGGAAAATGCACATACTACTGCCACGGGTTCAGATACCATCAGTATACATACTGTAACCTGGAGAAATGTTCCCCATCACATGTAACTGTAGCCAAGTTGCATCCAAAGTGTAAGCGGAGGCCAACAGAAACCATCTGCGGAAAGTTGGGCCATGAAGAAGTGTGTCACTTGCCAGGCTTCTCATCATAAATCATCACCATGCAACTCACTTTTGACTGTGAAATGATAGATACAGCTGTAGAGATTAGCAGTGAAAAGTCTTGTTTAGTGACAAGAGCAGATCCAAATTCTGATTTGGCATCAGCAATAATCATCCAGGAGAGTAGTTACTAACAAAATCTGTGAGGCAGTGACGAAGAGGGTCACTAGCAACTTCTTTTCAATAGATACTACAGTTGAACTGAACTTTTGGATGGATAACTTTTTTGTCAAACTGACTGTCCACAACCTAAATTGTCTCAAACTGGACAATTCCATGAATCATGATACAGGGAGCCATAGCCAATAACGATTGTGCATCTCTGCTGTTTTTTGAGGGAACACTGAGCTGTGCAAGATACATCCATAACATTATCCAAGTCCATTCTTTTGACATTTCTACACTGTCCGGAAGATGAGCTGTACCAGCAGGGCAATGCCTGTGCACATATATTTTGTGTCATCTGTTTGCCTTCAAGTAGTTAACTACTCCTAAAGGCAGAAGAATCAGCAATGATCAATGGTATGAGGATGCAGAAGGCAACAGAAACTGCTGCATTAAAAACACACAATGTGTACCCACAGGAAGGGTGGCTTGCAATTAAGAACAGAGATTGGAATATGTAACTAGAAAATAACTAAGGACAGTGTGTGTGTGTATAGGCATTCTGCTTTTACTCACACAATCATTAGCATCTGCCACTCCTTTCAGAAGCTCCATCTCCCAACAAATATGCAGGTTTGTAGGCTTCCTTTCCATCATTCGTTTGGAAAAGCAGTGCTGGATTGGGAGCAGTATTACTGCGACCTCCTAGAGATGTGTAGCTGGACAAGAAAGACATAGAAAATTAAAGAAATAAAATATTTGAAAATAATACTTTCCTTATGAAATCAATGTATACTACTTTATCTAGCAGGCAGGAACATAACTGCACAAGAATTAATGGAAGAATCTAGCATGTTAATAATGTTGCTTATTTTTTTAAACACTGCACATGTCTTATGAGACACAAGATACCTGTAATGTTATGCTAATTTTGTTTCTAAAGAATCTCTTGCCTTTCATAAGCAAAGTGAAAAACATTCATTCACCATCTTAAATATAGAAACAACAACAACAACAACAGTAGTCCACATCACAGCTTGCTCAATTTTTATGAGTCTGAATAAAATAAAATAAATACATAATTTAGAAATCACTCTGAATATGTATTACTATGTACAGTTATTATGGATATTTGTGGATCTTCTTGAAAATTCTCGATTTTTTCATACTTAAAGCGTTATCTGTTTTTAAAAATTAGAATTTTTCACATGCGCTGTTTTGGTTGCACTCAAGAGTTGAGGGCATCATATTAAAAAACATACAGGAAAATCTAGAGTGTCTAGCAAGTGAATACAAGAGAAGAAGTTAGAGTAACAATATTATGAAAAGGATAAATGGTACTCACCATACAGCGGAGAAGCTGCTTCATAGATAGGTACAACAAAAAGACTGTCAGAAAATGAACTTTCGGCCAACAAGGAGACAGAAAATATACACACACTCACACAAACACAACTCTCACACACAAAAGGGTACAGTCTCTGGCTGCTGAGGTCACACTGTGAGCAACCACACATGATGGCAGATGCAACCAGTTTAAGGGTGTAAGGAGGAAGCGGAGGTGGGCAGGGGGGGGGGGGGGATAGCAGGGTATGGGTGGGGGATGGTAAAATGCTGGTTGTCGAAACTTGTGGATGCGGTGTGGACAGGGTAGAGCAGCTAGGAGCAGTCGGGAGGTCAGACAGAGGGAGGGGGGAGGGGGGGGTGTTAGCTGTGGAGGAGAGATGTAAAGAGACTGAGTACGTTGGTGGAATAGAGGACTGAGTAGTGCTGGATTGGGAACAGGGAAAGGGCTAGAGGGTAAGGACAAAGACTAACAAAGTTAGAGGCCATGAGGGTTACGGGAAGGTAGGATATACTGCAGTGAGAGATCCCACCTGCGCAATTCAGAAAAGATGGTGTTAGTGGGAAGGATCCACATGGCAGAGGCTGTGAAGTAGTCACTGAAATGAAGAATGTTCTGTTGGGCAATGTGCTCAGCAATGGTGTGGTCCAGCTGTTTCTTGACCACAGTTTGTCGGTGGCACTCATGCAGACAACAGCTTGTTAGTTATCATGCCCACATAAAATGCAGCACAGTGGTTGCAGCTTAACTTGTAGATCACATGACTGGTTTGACAGGCAGCCCTGCCTTTGAAGGGATATATGTTGCTTGTCACCTGACTGGAGGATGTGGTAGTGGGAGTAAGTATGGGGCAGGTCTTGCATCTAGGTCTATTACAGGGATATGAGCCATTAGGCAAGGGGTCGGAAGCAGGAGCTGTGTAGGGATGGATGAAGATATTGTGTAGGTTAGGTGGACAACAGAATACCACTGTGGGACAGGTGGGAAGTATAGTTGGTAGAACACTCCGCATTTCAGGACACAATGAAAGACAGTCAAAACCCTGGTGGAGAATGTGATTCAGTTGCTCCAGTCCGGGTTGGTACTGACTCATGAGGGGAATGCTCGTCTGTGGCCAGATGGTAGGAATTTGGAGGTGGTGGGTGACTGGAGAGATCTCTTTTTGTACAAGGTTGGCAAGGTAGTTATTATCTGTGAAAGCCTCACTGAGTGCCTCGGTGCATTTCAAGAGGACCGCTCATCACTACAGAGATGGCGGCCCCTGGTGGATGGGCTGTGTGGAAGGGACTGATTGGTATGGAATGGGTGGCTGTGTTGGAGTTGGGGCACTTCCAGTGGTTGGTACATGTGATATGGATGGAGGTACTAATGTAGCCATCTTTGAAGTGGAAGACAACATTAAGGAAGGTGGCTTGTTGGGTTGAGTAGGAACGAGTGAAACAAATGGGGGAGAAAGTGTTGATGTTTTGGAGGAATGTAGATAGGGTGTCTTCACTCTCGATCCAGATCATGAAACAGGTGTGGTGTTTGGGATTATTGATGTTTAGAACGGATTCCTCTCACCCTCGATCCAGATCATGGAGATGTGATCAATGAATTTGAACCAGGTGCGAGATTTGGGATCTGGATGTTTAGAAAGCATTCCTCTAGATGGCCCATGAATAAGCTGGTGACGAATCTGGGATATGGGAAAAGGCACTCGCAAGGCATCATCCTATGCCACCCCATTCATGGGTTATCTAGAGGAATCTTTCTTGAACACTTAGAATCCCAAACCCCTCACCTGGTTAAGATTCGGATGACATCTTCATGATCTGGACCAAGGGTGAGGACACCCTATCCACATTCCTCCAGAACCTCAACACCTTCTTCCCCATTCACTTCACCTGGCTTTACTCAACCCAACAAGCCACCTTCTACAATGTCGACCTCCACCTCAAAGACACTCCGGGATGATGATGGCATTGAAACAGAGGATGACGTGTAAAGCTGAAATACTAAACACCTTTTTCCAAAGCTGTTTCACAGAGGAAGACCGCACTGCAGTTCCTTGTCTAAATCCTCACACAAACGAAAAAATGGCTGACATTGAAATAAGTGTCCAAGGAATAGAAAAGCAACTGGAATCACTCAACAGAGGAAAGTCCACTGGACCTGACGGGATACCAATTCGATTCTACACAGAGTATGCGAAAGAACTTGCCTCCATTCTAACAGCCGTGTACCGGAAGTCTCTAGAGGAACAGAAGGTTCCAAATGATTGGAAAAGAGCACAGGTTGTCCCAGTCCTCAAGAAGGGTCGTCGAGCAGATGCGCAAAACTATAGACCTATATCTCTGACGTCGATCTGTTGTAGAATTTTAGAACATGTTTTTTGCTCGCGTATCATGTCATTTCTGGAAACCCAGAGTCTACTCTGTAGGAATCAACATGGATTCTGGAAACAGTGATCGTGTGAGACCCAACTCGCTTTATTTGTTCATGAGACCCAGAAAATATTAGATACAGGCTCCCAGGTAGATGCCATTTTCCTTGACTTCCGGAAGGCATTCGATACAGTTCCGCACTGTCGCCTGATAAACAAAGTAAGAGCCTATGGAATATCAGACCAGCTGTGTGGCTGGATTGAAGAGTTTTTAGCAAACAGAACACAGCATATTGTTATCAATGGAGAGACATCTACAGACGTTAAAGTAACCTCTGGCGTGCCACAGGGGAGTGTTATGGGACCATTGCTTTTCATAATATATATAAATGACCTAGTAGATAGTGTCGGAAGTTCCATGCGGCTTTTCGCGGATGATGCTGTAGTATACAGAGAAGTTGCAGCATTAGAAAATAGTAGCGAAATGCAGGAAGATCTGCAGCGGATAGGCACTTGGTGCAGGGAGTGGCAACTGACCCTTAACATAGACAAATGTAATGTATTGCAAATACATAGAAAGAAGGATCCTTTATTGTATGATTATATGATAGCGGAACAAACACTGGTAGCAGTTACTTCTGTAAAATATCTGGGAGTATGTGTGCAGAACGATTGGAAGTGGAATGATCATATAAAATTAATTATTGGTAAGGCGGGTACCAGGTTGAGATTCATTGGGAGAGTCCTTAGAAAATGTAGTCCATCAACAAAGGAGGTGGCTTATAAAACACTAATTCGACCTATACTTGAGTATTGCTCATCAGTGTGGGATCCGTGCCAGATCGGGTTGACGGAGGAGATGGAGAAAATCCGAAGAAGAGCGGCGCGTTTCGTCACAGGGTTATTTGGTAACTGTGATAGCGTTACAGAGATGTTTAGCAAACTCAAGTGGCAGACTCTGCAAGACAGGCGCTCTGCATTGTGGTGTAGCTTGCTCACCAGGTTTCGAGAGGGTGCGTTTCTGGATGAGGTATCGAATATATTGCTTCCCCCTACTTATACCTCCCGAGGAGATCACGAATGTAAAATTAGAGAGATTTGAGCATGCACGGAGGCTTTCAGACAGTCGTTCTTCCCGTGAACCATACGCGACTGGAACAGAAAAGGGAGGTGGCTTGCGGAGTATAAATGTAGATATAGATGTAGATGGCTACATCAGTACCTCCACCCACACTAAACCTACAAACCACCACAATATCTCCACTTCAACGGCTGCCACCCATTCCATTCCAAGAAGTCCCTTCATACAGGCTAGCCACATGTGGCCGTTACATCTTTAGTGATGTGCAGTCCCTCTTAAAATACACCAAGCGTCTCATTGAGGCCTTCACAGACCATAATTACACTCCCAACCTTGTAAAAAACATATCTCCCTTGCCTTATCTCTCCAGTCACCCACCACCTCCCAAACTCCTGCCATCTGGCCACAGAGGAGCATTGCCCTCATGACATAGCATCACCCAAGACTAGAGCAACTGCATCATGTTCTCCACCAGGGTTTCGACTCCTTCTGTCGTGCCTTGAGATGTGGAATGCCCTGTCCACTATACTTCTCACCCATCCCACAGTGATATTCCACTGCCCACCGAACCTACACAATATTCTGATTCATCCCTAACAACTCCTGCTCCCAACCTTGTGTCTCATGGCTCATATCCCTATAATAGACGTAGTTGCAAGACCTGTCCCATACATACTCCCACTACTACCACCACCACCACCACCACCACCACCTACTCCAGTCTGGTCAAAAGCATCATCTATCCCGTCAAAGGCAGGGCTACCTTTTAAACCAGTCATGTGCCTGTCCCATCTGAATCCTTCCCACTAACACCAGCTTTTCTGCACAGCGCAAGTGGGAACTCTCCCTGCAATATATTCTATGTTCCCGTAACCCTCCTGACCTCTACATTTGTTAGTCTTTGTCCTTACCCTACTGCCATTCCAGTACTACACAGTCCTCTATTTCACCAACGCACCCAGTCTTTTTACCTCTCCCATTTCCTGCTACCCCCCCCCCCCCCCCTGCCCTTTGTCTACCTTCCCAACTGCACCTGGCTGCCCTAACCTCTCTCCAACTCATCCACATGCTCCCAGAAGCAGCACTTTATCATCCCTCAGCCCTAACCTGCTATCCTTCTATTCCCCCTCCCTGCCCCAGCCTCTTTCTTATGCCTACCACCCGGTTGCGTCTCCCATCATGTGCAGCTGCTCGCAGTGTGGCCTCAGTAGTCAGAGTTGTGGTCTTGTGTGTGTGAGTTGCATTTGTGTGGGTGCATGTGTATGTTCTATCACTGATGAAGGCCTTGTGGCTGAAAGCTCTTTTTCTGACAATCTTTTTGTTGTGCCTATGTGCGACTCAGCATCTTCACTAAATGGTGAGTAGCAACTACCCTTTTCATAATATTGTTACATTCCATCCTGGATTTTCCTTTGTTGAAAAGAAGTTAAAATATATTTAGTACACAAAAATATCAGAAATTTCTAAAATAAAATTTAATTAACTCCCTGATTTGTTTAGCTGAACCACTGACTGCAGATTGTACAGATATAATATGTATTTCTGAACCTCGTTTGAACACTGAAGTAGTAATGTGCAAATATGGGTAGATACAGTTTAGCATGCACTTAGTCTCGGTCAAGGAAGGGGAAAGGAGAATTTGCCACCTACGTTTGTAAAGAATAAAATGTTTTTTAAAAAAAAAATTGACATCCCTAGGTTCTGTAGTGATCAACAATTAGAGGCTTGTGGACACAAGTAGTCATTCATATTAAGTTAGTAACAATTAAACAATTAACAACTAAACTTAAAGTTAGTAACAATTAAACTTCAGACTTTCAGTTGCTGAAATGCAATAAAAAAAGGTGCAAAAAAGGTGTGACACTAGGTAAAAAAGGTGCTAATTACAAATGCGAAAATTTATTATGGAATGCATACACAGGGTGTCTCACAAGGAACAGCCAGTGTTCAGGGATATGACAGGAATGATCATTTAATGCAAAAAATCTAGTAAACATGGTCTCTAAGATGGATACTTATGATCTATAAACACTTGTTCATCTTTGATACTGTGAAACATCTCTTCTACTGTGAGCTCTTTGCTTTCTCTACTTTGGGAGGAGGTAGTAAGAACCAAAACAACAAAAAATTGTCAAGTAAAATGGGCTCTAAAATGCATACCTCAACAATAGTACAATAGTTAAAGAAATATACGTAGGTGATGGAGAACAGACACAACAATCAGAAACTAAGTGGAGTGAATTATGCTTCCTATTCTAATAGATTTTGATTTGTGGACTATAATTTTGCTTGACGAGACAACCTGGTGAAGGTGCATCAGCTGCTGATACAAAGATGTATATAGCTTGTCAAGGTAAGGTGCTAGCAAAAACTGTACTTTACATACATCATAAGCAACAATTGTATTCACAAAATTTGACAAATCCAGAAACAAAATGGGAAGAACTTCAAAAATTATACACCCCAAAAGACAGCAAATTTTACACTGTGCAACTGAGACAGAAATTATATTTGCTAAAAATGAAGGACTGTGAATATATGGGAAGTCATCTGGTACATATAAACTGCATCTAGCTAAACTGAAAATGCAAGTTTAGCAATGAATATTTTAGGTGGACTTCCAGATGAATGGGGCACAGTAGTTTCAGCTTTGTGCAATTTGCCAGACAATAATTTTAAGTGTGCTACAATTAATATGTGTTTGCTTGCTGAAGATGCCAGACACATCATGAATATAATGAAGATAAAAATTCTGCAATGTCCTTGAAAGTTACTACAAGTAATCAAAGGAACCAAAAATTGCCATCTACGGAACAATGCGACAAAAGGACAGGAATAAAAAAAGAAACACAAAAAGATGCTTTTCAAACAATGGAAAACCCTGTATGGAATGTAACAATATTATAAAAGGAAAGTTGTTACCATATAGTGGAGATGCTGAGTCACAGATAGGCACAACAAAAAGTTTGTCACAAGTGGTTCCAAATAAAAATTATTTTTCAGACAGTGATAAAATTATTTTAGTTGAAACCATAACCTTTGCTGATGGCAGAAAAACAGAATCCATGGGGAAAGCTACAGACATTTGTGACAATCTTTTTGTTGTGCCTATCTGCAACTGAAGCACCTCCACTATATGGTGAATAGCAACTTTCCTTTTCTTAAAAAGATGTTTTTGTTTGTTACACCTGTCACAGAGTTGGTTACACATCCAGAAACCAATGAAAAGGTGAAATTTAAGAAAACAACAAACGAAATGAGGTGGTGTTAGAATAAGTGATTCTTGTGGCACACTTATATTGACAATGACAACTTTAATGGATTCTGGAACAACTCAACACATGGTTCCAAATAAAAATTATTTTTCAAATTGTGATAAAATTATTTTAGCTGAAACCATAAACTCTGCTGATGGCAGAAAAAGAGAATCCATGGGGAAAGGTATAGTAAGTGTGAAGACAATTAAAAATGAAGGTTTGCCTGAAGAATTTGTGCCTGACGTCTTCTCTGTGAAGCAGCTCACTGAAAAATGACAGAAAGGTTATATTCAATAAAGCAGGCTCTCGTATCTAAATGAATTTGAAAAACTGCTTATTGAAACTTAACTTTGTATTACATAAATACAAATCCATGTACAGATGACAGAGCTATAAACATAATGAGAAATAATGAATTTTACACAAAGTTACTGCTCTTATGGCATTGTCGAATGATGCACATCAGTAAGAGAACAATTAAAAAAGAAAAAAAGCAGCAGCCCTGAGATTAGAACATTTATGAAAATTGTAACACAAAATTCGAATGAATAAACACCCACTACAAAACTTGTTCATAGTGATCTTATGGGATGTACTGACATTCAAAGTTTGAAAGACTACAGATATTTAATGAGTATCATGGATATGCAAGCATATACACATTTGTGCATTTCTTAAAAAAGCAAGTATGAAGAATGTGAACAATTCAAGACATGGAAGATTCAAATGAAAAAAAAAAAATAGTAAATACTTGAAAAGAATCTGCACTGACAATGGCTTAGAATTCTGTTTGTGTAAATGATCAAAGTTCTGTGAATCTGAAGGAATATAGCATGAAGTAACTGTTACTTATGCACCGCAACAAAATGATATAGCTGAATGACTCAATAGAACATTAATGGATACAGTAAGGTTGCACTTGCTATGAATCAATTTACTGAAAAGTTCAACCCCAGTGTGCATCATTTACATGTAATTAGATGCAAAGTTTTTTCTCACATCCCCAAATAAAGACATATCTGCTCACTAGGCAGATGTGCTATCCATTATGGCACCGTGGCACAGTGCTTTTGCACAACTGCACAGAGTACCCCAGCATGCCTTTCTCCTGAATCCACATTCCCATTCATACCACAGTCCACTTGGTATTCCCCCAAAACTCGAACAGCATTACAGGAGTCTCTCCAACTGTACTGGAGTAGCACCTCAACATTGAACAAAAAGGGGGTTCTGTCTGAAACCCAGGCATAGGTGCTTTAATGAAATGAAAATACATGGTTCAGGAATCATATAGTTTCATTTGAAAATGAACGGAAAAGTTTTTGTACTATTAACATTTTCAAGCAGGGAAGACGAAATGCAAAGTGAAAGAGAAGATTCTAACACTGAAGAGGAACTTCAAGGTCTCTCAAACCAGGAGGAAATCAGAAACTTGTGGAACATCATGAAACTTCACAAAATAGATATAGGCCAACAAAGGATATCACATAAGAAAAAATGGGTTTCAATAAATGTCAAACGTTATACAATGACATTTCATTCCGAAGAAGCACAAATAAACATTGTGCGAGGAAGAAACAATGATGAAACATTATTGTATCTTGAAGCAGTGATAATGATGATTGGTCTGTGGGGCACTCAATTATATGGTTATCAGTGCCCTTACAAATTTTGAATCTTTACTCAGTCAGTCCCGCCACTTTCATGGATGATGATGATGATGAAATGATGAGGACAACACAAACACCCAGTCCCCGGGTGGAGAAAACCCCCAACCCAGCCACGAATCGAACTGTAGTGATTCAAGAATTCCTGTGTAAATTATAGAACCACTCAGCCTTCTACCGTCTTGAACACACGATATTCTGGATATGAGTGTGGGATGGTAGAATCCTACCTACTGCACACCACATGTTTGTGTGTGCAGGTTTAAAATCTGTCGTGGAAAGAACGTAGATGTGGCGGACGAATGGCACTGACGAGTACCTGTTGGGCAATCCATAGATGTTTTAGTGAGTGTGTAAAGAAGAACCATGGAGTATGTAGCTCTGTGCTTATTATGTCATTGACTATTGTTATTAAAACAAAGACAGCTGAAAAAGACCTCTTGAAAACTCTTGATGTAAGCTTGCTATAAGCAAGATTTATTTTCTGATTCATGTTAAGAAAGGTTATGGTATCTAAGCCAACTTTTTTTTAACTGTAACGCAAATTGTTTCCGATGTTCAACTGTACGAGAGACTTACCGGAAGTTATATATTTATGTTGAAAATGAGGGTTTTATTGTGTATGAAAGTCAATGTTGTTGTTGTTGTGGTCTTCAGTCCTGAGACTGGTTTGATGCAGCTCTCTAAGCTACTCTATCCTGTACAAGCTTCTTCATCTCCCAGTACCTACTGCAGCCTACATCCTTCTGAATCTGCTTAGTGTATTCATCTCTTGGTCTCCCTCTATGATATTTACCCTCCACGCTGCCCTCCAGTACTAAATTGGTGATCCCCTGATGCCTCAGAACATGTCCTACCAACCGATCCCTTCTTCTAGTCAAGTTGTGCCACAAACTCCTCTTCTCCCCAATTCTATTCAATACCTCCTCATTAGTTATGTGATCTACCCACCTAATCTTCAGCAGTCTCCTGTAGCACCACATTTCGAAAGCTTCTATTCTCTTCTTGTCTAAACTATTTATCGTCCATGTTTCACTTCCATACATGGCTACACTCCATCAAATACTTTCAGAAACGACTTCCTGACACTTAAATCTATACTCGATGTTAACAAATTTCTCTTCTTCAGAAACGCTTTCCTTCCCATTGCAAGTCTACATCTTATATCCTCTCTACTTCAACCATCATCAGTTATTTTGCTCCCCAAATAGCAAAACTCTGTTACTACTTTAAGTGTCTCATTTCCTAATCTAATTCCCTCAGCATCACCAGACTTAATTCTGTCCATTCCGTTCAACTGCTCTTCCAAGTCCTTTGCTGTCTCTGACAGAATTACAATGTCATAGGCGAACCTCAAAGTTGTTATTTCTTCTCCATGTATTTTAATACCTACTCCGAACTTTTCTTTTGTTTCCTTTACTGCTTGCTCAATATACAGATTGAATAGCATCGGGGAGAGGATACAACCCTGTCTCACTCCCTTCCCAACCACTGTATCCCTTTCATGTCCCTCGACTCTTATAACTGCCATCTGCTTTCTGTACAAATTGTAAATAGCCTTTCGCTCCCTGTATTTTACCCCTGCCACCTTCAGAATTTGAAAGAGAGTATTCCAGTCAATATTGTCAAAAGCTTTCTCTAAGTCTACAAATGCTAGAAACGTAGGTTTGCCTTTCCTTAATCTTTCTTCTAAGATAAGTCGTAGGGCCAGTATTGCCTCACGTGTTCCAACATTTCTACGGAATCCAAACTGATCTTCCCCGAGGTCAGCTTCTACCAGTTTTTCAATTCGTCTGTAAAGAATTCGCAATAGTATTTTGCAGCTGTGACTTATTAAACTGATAGTTTGGTAATTTTCACATCTGTCAACACCTGCATTCTTTGGGATTGGAATTATTATATTCTTCTTGAAGTCTGAGGGAATTTCATCTGTCTCAAACATGTTGCTCACCAGATGGTAGAGTTTTGTCAGGACTGGCTCTCTCAAGGCTGTCAGTAGTTCTAATGGAATGTTGTCTACTCCCGGGCCCTTGTTTCGACTTAGGTCTTTCAGTGCTCTGTCAAACTCTTCACGCAGTATCATATCTCCCATTTCATCTTCATCATCCTCCTCTTCCATTTCCATAATATTGCCCTCAAGAACATCGCACCTGTATAGACCTTCTATATACTCCCCTTCCACCTTTCTGCTTTCCCTTCTTTGCTTAGAACTGGGTTTCCATCTGAGCTCTTGATATTCATACAAGTGGTTCTCTTTTCTCCAAAGGTCTCTTTAATTTTCCTGTAGGCAGTATCTATCTTACCCGTTGTGAGATAAGCCTCTACATCCTTACATTTGTCCTCTAGCCATCACTGCTTAGCAATTTTGCACTTCCTGTCGATCTCATTTTTGAGACGTTTGTATTCCTTTTTGCCTGCTTCACTTTTGAATTTTTGCCTTTCATCAATTAAATTCAGTATCTCTTCCGTTACCCAAGGATTTCTACTAGCCCTCATCTTTTTACCTACTTGATCCTCTACTGCCTTCACTATTTCATCTCTCAAAGCTACCCATTCTTCTTCTACTGTATTTCTTTCCCCCATTCCTGTCAATTGTTCCCTTACGCTCTCCCTGAAACTCTGTACAACCTCTGGTTCTTTCAGTTTATCCAGGTCCCATCTCCTTAAATTCCCACCTTTTTGCAGTTTCTTCAGTTTTAATCTAGAGTTCATAACCAATAGATTGTGGTCAGAGTACACATCTGCCCCTGGAAATGTCTTACAATTTAAAATCTGGTTCCTAAATCTCTGTCTTACCATTATATAGTCTATCTGAAGCCTTCTAGTATCTCCAGGGTTCTTCCATGTATACAACAACCTTCTTCCATGATTCTTGTGTTAGCATGAAAGTCAAATACATCGTTAAGTGATGAAAAGCAAGGTTTGTATGTCTGCCTATTTCAAAGTAGACAGTCTAAAAATTCCTGTACCTAGCGTTGTTCGACGGAGAAGAAGCCAAGAGGGTGTCCAGCATCCAGCTACCCAGTAAAGAAGAGTTGCTGCAAATTCCAAGTAAGTCACCTCGTAAAGAAGTGTAAGGTGGTTTGGGGGAATAAACCAAAATAACCCAGAAACACACACACACACACACACTTTAAGTCGTTAGAATGTTAAGAGAACCCAGGACCCCGTGATCCAGAGGCAGCAATGCTAACCACTAGGCCATGAGCTGCAGACAGAGGAATGGATAGTTGCAATGAATGAAAAAACCAA
This sequence comes from Schistocerca nitens, assembly GCF_023898315.1. Lineage (NCBI taxonomy): Eukaryota > Metazoa > Arthropoda > Insecta > Orthoptera > Acrididae > Schistocerca > Schistocerca nitens. Next base: position 224,014,574 of record NC_064617.1, read on the forward strand.
CTTCTTGAAGAATAATGGTGGTTGGAAACTGGTTGAGCTATCATCTGGTGTTATTCCAGTAAAGAATATATGGTATTTAAAAAGAAAATCTGGTAGGAAGTCAATTTTTAAAGCTGATTTAGTTGCAAAGTTTTTAGTCAAGTAGAAGGGGTAGACTATAACACAAATTATGCCTCTCTTTCAAATTTTGAAACAATTCATCTATTGATAGCAAACAGTGCAAGAAAAACTGTCATATTGGTCAGTATGATGTGAAGAGTGCATACCTGTTTAGCAAATCAAAGGAAAATGTATATTTGCTCCAGCCTGAAGGGTTCATCAATAAGGGCTACGAAAGTTTGTTTTCCCAAGTTAAGCAAGTCAATATATGGACTGGAACAAAGTGGTAGATGCTGGGTATGATCATTTAAATAACTCACTATAAAAACTGGGATTTGTTGGAAATGATACAGAGTCATGCGTATACAAACTGAGTGCAAAGGAAGGGAAAGTGACTGTTAGTATGTATGGATGACATACTTACATTGGCACATAATTACAGGGCAAGGCAAAAGGTGAAAACTCTTCTAGAAAGTTGCTCTGAAATGAAGCATATGGGCATGATGTCATACATGTTAAGATTGAAACTTGAAAACAGTGAAGATGGAACAGTTAGTCTCTTTCAGAGGGAATATATTAGCCAACTACTTGACAAATATAGATTTCAAATTACTAAGGGTGCCAAGAAATGGAAATGAATCAAAATATCCTTGATGAAAACTGTGATGATGAAGTTTAAAATCTTCCATATCATGAGCTTACTGGTGAGCTCATTTACTTTCCACAAAGAATTCGACCACACATGGCTTTTTCTTGGAGGCAAATTTGTCACAATATTGTTCAAAATTCAATATAAACCACTGGAATGCTGCAAAATGGTACTAATGTATGTGAAGGAAAGAGCACATAACAAACTTACTTACTGTCCAACTATGGAAGGTAATAAGGTGTGTAAAGGAAACAGCACTTTAAAGACTCCCATGTCGTCCGACTGGTGAAATACCTGAAGCATTCAGCATTCACTAATCTGGAGTCCTGGAACGAGGTGGAACAAACTGCAATTGCACTGAGCACAACAAAAGCACAATATGTGTCAGTGGCAGCCTTTGCAAGAAAGGTAGTTTGGATGAGAGAGTTGCTAAAGGGGGGCAGTGTTAAAAGTTAAACAAGTACACAAGAGCTCCTTTCTCAATTACGTTTCTGTGAAATGAGTGCATCATCTTCCACATTGTTTAAAAAGACAACCACAGTTTGTTCCGTAAAAAAGAAGTCCTGTTTTCTCTGCCTTGGTGGGGTATGCAGTGTTTTGTCAATAAACATGATGTTTTCATTCTACTCCAACAATAATAAACACAATAGATTTTATGGTCTGCATCTTATCTGCATGATAGAATATAGTATGTATCAGTTCCATACCCCGTTTATGGCAACAGACACTCTGCATTTGAAGAAATTGGATGTGGTATACTACAATATTGAATTTTATGTGGTCTCTTTACTCAAATATTTAGAAATGAAATTTTCTTTGCACTTTCACAAGATGAAAATTTTGTTCTTTCTGCAGATGATACAAATGTAGAAATAAAAATAGTACCAGCTCTTGGCCTAACAGCCATTTGTATACTTACTGGAAGAACAAGCAAACTGTAGCTACCTTACAGTACAAGGCCAAAATTTACATATTACGTGCTTCCCCCAGCCCAGGTGAATTACGCAAATCAGTTGGTTCTTTTGCATTAGGTGCGGTCTAGGGTGAACTTTAGGCTGCTTATAAAAGCATCACTTGTTCATGGGTGGTTCTTCAAGAAAACCTGAAAAATCATGCTTTTTGAGTATAAAAAGTACCAGTTGTGGGGATGACCACTTCTATAATTTCTGTTCAAGACAGTTTGTCAAAATTTTTAATGTATGCTCTTAAAATGATATTCTTGGGATACTTTAAAACTATTTTTGATATCATTATCCATTACTGAGATGCAGAGGTTCAAAGTTATCGTAATTATGCATGTAAAAGATGCACATAATATCCCATCTGTGATGTAAATGTGCTTTTAACAAACACGATGACGATATGGCAAGCGTTATCTCAAGGGTTGTGAGGCCACCAAACTATGTTTTTAGTCAGCATTTCTTCAGCATTAAAACTTAATGACATGCTCTCTCTATATACTGGGCATTTCATGCCTATACAAATATGCACAAAGTGGCATTGTAGTGACAAAAATGGGTTAAAGAGCATCTTAACATACCTGAGAGGAACTAGGACTCACTGTCAAAAATTATGTAAAACTGGAAAGACTGCAAATTCAGTAAGATACTTTTTCCTCTTTTTAGATACAAAATCATGATCCACACATTTTCGATGAGTTGCAATCGGTGAGCAAAGTATCCAGAAAAAATGTAAAGTATACAATTTTGAGTTAACTTTATATTATGCATACTTATTTGTTGTTTGTATGTGTCAAAGGATATAAATGTGTCGAAGCATATAAATAAACTCTCAAAGCTTTATCCCAATCTATAGGATTCACTTTCTATAAGCAACACATCCTGTCATAGCAGGGAAAAGAAAGGATACAGCAGAAAAATGCTCCAGTTGGAGCACAAAAAAGGTGGATATGTTCCTATTTAAAACATTATGACAGAAAAGTTGGAAAGCAGCTGCCTCACTCTTCATTCCACCTTCTTCACCAAAAATTTTGGTATGCAAACATATTCAAACTTTTATGTGCTGAAAGAAAGTAGCAGGGAGACACCAGTGGTGGAAGGCTGGGGAGACAGAAGCAGTGGGAGAGAAAGAGACAGGAGACAGTGCCAGTGGGAGAGAAAGAGAGAGAAAACAGTGATAGTGGAAGAGCAAAAGTGACAGTGAAAGAGAGAGATGAATGAAGACAATAATAGTGAAAGAGGGAGAAGATACTGATGGGCACTAAGAGACAATGGCACTAAAAGAGAGAAAGAGATGGACAGAGGCAGAAGTAATGGGATCAAAAGAGAGAAGAGACAATGGAAATGTAAAACACTGATGAGCAGAGATAATAGACAGGCTTGGGAGGTTTGGACCCTCACAGACCAGCAAATTTTGCTTTGTATTTTATAGCAAAGGATGCATTTTGGGCCAAAATCTTAAACATGTGGATGTAGAGGAAAAAACAAGTTGCACCTGCCCCCCTCTCCCCTACCCAAATTTTTGAACTGCTGAAGTATGGTGGAGATAAGGGCAGTGGAAGAGAAAGTCAAAAGGAGACATTACAAGTAAGACAGAAGACAATGGCAGTGGGATATATGGTAAATCAATGGGAAAAAAGGGAGACCAGGTAAAAGAGACATATACAGACAGTGGCAACAAGAGTGAGATGCCGAGTATGAAGACTTAACTATGAAGAGAGACTGGCTTAAAGGATTTGGAATGTTCTGTGTTAAAAGAGTGCAAATATGTTGACATGCCAAAATTTTTGGTGAAGAAGGTAGAATGAGGATTTAGGTAACTGGCTCCCCACTTTTCTGTCAGAGTCTTTGAAAGAGGAACGTATCCACCTTTTCCGTGTTCCAGCAAGAGCATTTTTCCTCTGGTAAGGTATTCTTCTACTGGAGTGCTTTTATACAAAGCATGTGACATATATTTAACTGATTAACTAATTTCACTATCCTAAATTTATGTAACAATAGTTACATGTTTGATATTTCACAAGCTACATTTACATGAGTTAAACCATGCTCATTTACAGTAATATATCAACAAATTAATCAATTTTTGAAAATATAATGTAATTGGATGGATACAAAAATCTACTTGCCAAGCCATGATAGAAGAGCACACATCTAAAAGTACTGAAATTTGCAAGCTTTTGTTTCTCTGGCAGTAGGACTGAAGGGTAAAGAAGAGGGATGAAGGAAAATGACTCTGAACCTCACCAGTCCTTCCCATTCACCTCTCTTCCTTCCCCTTCAGTCCTCGTCCCAGAAGGAGCCACTACTGGCTCAGAAAGATTACAAATTTCAATACCTTTATATGTGTGTTCTCCCACTGCGGCTTGGAGAGTAGATTTTTTCATCCATCCAGTTACATTATATTTTGTGACTTTCTGAATTCTCCCCATTTAATAAACCTCACTCATCCTTTTCACCCCTCTTCCTTCACCTTCAACCCTTCTGCCAGGAGAAGCCACTGGCTCTGAAAGGTTGCAGATTTCAATAGCTTTACAGGTATGTGATCACCACTTGGTGAGTAGATTTTTTTATCTATCCAATTACATTATATTTTCAAGCTCAACAATCACTCTTCCCTATTATTCCATGCAGTAAGTCACCCCTGAGCTGGACTTCTGTATGCAATTCCGAGCTCTTCCTATTTCCTTAACCTCACCGGTCCTTTTCCTTTAGCCTTCTTCTTTCTCCTTCAACCCTTCTGCCAGAAGGAGCCACTGGCTCCAAAATATTGCACATTTCAAGATCTTTATATGTGTGTTCTAATCCCACTGTTTAGTGAGTAGATATTTTATTTCTCCAATTTACAGTAATTTTTAAAATTATTGTTTTGGATCTAGAAACTGAACAATGTTTAACTTGTGTCTGTTTGAAGGCTCAATAATAATTCAAATAACAAAAGGACGTCACAAGAACAGAGTAACAAAGTCGACAGTACATCCTTAAGCATATAATTTTTAGATCAGTCCGGAAAGCTGAAAGAACCATGAGAAGTAAAATAAACATTATATCAAAAGAAGACTTCCATAATACAATTAAAAAATATGACTTCATGTGAAGGACATATATTGGAGAAACTATAGTAGTATTCTACTTTTTTTTATTACACGGCCACTGAAACATTTGAAACATACTGCGTATGGCTACTCTGCTGAAATGATTTTGCAATAGTACCTGTGGCAAGAATCAGTGTCTTACTCATATTAGCAGTGCTGCAAATATAACAAACAACTAGTAACAATAAATAACAAGTAATAACAGTCTGAATCAAAATACTTACTTTAACTGCCTATAAAAACTGCTCATGGTCTACTGGTCCAGCCTGAGCTCTTGGGACAGCATCTGCAGGTGGCACCTTAATAAAAGCTGGATGCCGAGTATCATCCCGACTAGCAGATTTTTTTAATTTATCAGGTTCTACTGAAGAGCAAATACTCCTACATTCAAGTGGAGTGCTCACTTTGGGTTTATGCTGCCATTTTATGTCCATTTCCATCATTCGTCTTTCATAAAAATTTTTTGGAGCAATTGAGTTTCGCTTGAGCTTTTTGATATTAACAGAGTTCTGGTCATTTTTGTTTTGAGGCTTCAATTGGAATAAGCGCCTCATATGAATGTAAATTGCACAGCACAGACATGTAAATGCTGGCAGCAGTGACAGGAAGAAATCACGAAGAGGATCTCCAACAGACACATATTTGTCTGCTTGTGGATCCGGAACTGCAAATGGTGGGCCCATATCGACAAAAATCAAGCAAGGAAATATAAGTCCTACCTCCGAATAGACATGGTAAAAATGTCTACAAAGATCTTCAGGTTCATACCCACACCCAAAAAGATTCACAAACAGTGGAAGAACATGGCTACTGTTATATTCAGAGGCATTTTTAACCATTTCATCTTGTGAATAATTTCTCCATGTGCCAACATGGTAGTCTGAAGTAGTGACTGCATAATTTATGCTCTTTCTCTCACGTGTCAAATTATTCATAATATCACTTGCACCAGAAAGTGTAAAGTTTTCTGCAGCAGCAGTCATATTGATGAATGTCAAATTCTTCTTGGTACTGGGCACGCTAACATTCCAGCGTTCTACAGGAATTCCATTAGAAAGATTTGATGATACTTTTGTAAGGGGTAGCAATGTGTTGTTGAGGTATTCATTTGTCTCATTCTCCCCAGTTTGTGGATGACTTAGAGCGTATTCTACAGTGATCTGAGTACAGTTATAAAATGCAGCCGTACAGCTGGCTCGACAAGATGTCCACTGGCAAAGTGATGAACCACTGAGGCGACGATATGAATGCAGAATGCAAACTGCTGAATGTGGATGAGCAGACATTGCCAGGAAAGCAGAATCAGTGAAAACTGCAAATGATGTGACTGCAAGGGAGAAAGTCACAATGGCTAGAATAGCACAACAACGTGCTTCACACTCCCGCAGCCAGCCTGGGCAACAGCGGCAGAAGCAGCGGCAGCAACAGTGCAAGAACCCACGAACCATCAGCGACTTTTTCTACTGTAATGCACTTTATGCCGGCTTGCAATTGCCTGCCAATCCTTCTCTCCTTGCATCATTTGTAGTTGAGTTTTATAACTCAACTTTTAAGTATCATCTGCATACCATGCAAAGATATCTATGCATGAAAAAAGAGCACTACTCTCAACATATTATTTGTAAAAAGTACTCATGTGATATTTATGCTCTTATCATTAACTTTTATATTTGTGGATATTGTATGAAACAGATGATCAGTTTAGTCCAAAAGTTAATGCACACTGACCTTTTGCAAGGAAAAAACTCTTTCAATGCACTGAGTTCATATTTTCTTCTCAACAATGTTTCACTTTCTAGGGCACAAATCTATGGAAACTGTCACAGGTAACAAAATCAGTATGTACTTACAAGAACACAACACAATGCAACCATAACTGCACAATTAAAAGCTACTTCTCTCAGTTAGCATACACCTACAAGAGCATAAAATCTTAAACATGGAACCAAGACACTTATTCCCGTTGACTGGTCTAAAAAAAGTAAAAGATGGCTAATAAAATCTACAAAGAATAACTCAAATATCACTCAATTAGGAAGATAATATTTTTACTGCTGACGGTATCACTGCACTATTCTGGTTTGCTTAAATATAAGTATCACAGCACTTTCTCCTTGTATTAAAGTCAGCTGCAATACACTTCCTAATACTAAAGCTAGATAAAGGTTTGATTCTCTTCAGACAGGTCAGAATGGTAAGTGACATCCAGCTTAAGTGAGGACCTCACAGCAGAGCAAAGTACACCTCTTATGTGGGATCAATAACACTGTTTATTTCATGAAGGGTGCCATGGCAACAGCGTCAGGGAGCTGATTCATATCTGACATGCAAAGTGCAAGGCTGATGAAGAAATCTTATATTCATGTTCCACATACAAGGACCAAGGACACATCAAATGTCACATTACTTACGTCTTGTATTTTTAAAAAGTTCACTGAGTAAAACAAATTCTGTATAAAAGTGGAACATATACTTCAGTTAATCATGTATCACATACATTGCAGATGTGTGGTTAAGTTGCATCATGCTATCTCCCTTTTTTTCTATCCAGAAAAATAAAGACTCTATCAACGATAACTTCCTTTCTCACCAATTGACGTACGAGTACATTCATATATTGAACATCGTTACAATAATGAAACATTGTGCATACCAAATGTCATAAAGCATATGATAATGTAAAACAGATGGATATGCTTAGCGAAACAGGCTACATTCATTCTTCTCTCAAGAAAAAGATGGTATATATTTTTGCAGATGGAAATTAGAACTATATGTTTGCCAAACTACCCAAGTACAATGCTACAAACTTACCCGACATCATACAGAGTGCAGTAAGACACAGACATTTCTTGGAGAAATAGCCAAACATCTTGATAATCCCAGTCCAGCAGAGGAGACACACGCATTACTTGAGGCCAGTCATTATCTGTCATCTGTAAAGTACTCTTGTTACACAAAGGCATGATATGTCTTTATTTACAGATGGGGAAGACAAGGAAATAAAGAAGAAAAACAAGATGACATAGATATTAATGAGGGTGATATTCATATGCTGGTTTGCACAAAAGGAGTTTTGAATCCCCAGAGTCCTTAAATTATGACTATTGTCTGAAATACTAATTCATTATCAGAATTTGTGCTACATGTTCCTCAGCTTATTAAAAATATGAAATCTTTTATCTATTAAAATATGGAATCAATTTATCTTGTTAGTTGTTTCATTAATCAACAGAAGGGAACTTTCTTATTATAATCAAAGAATTCTATACAGGGTGATTCAAAAATGCATGTAAATATTTCAAGGGTGTATTTGTGAGGTAAATATAAGACAAAAATGTTCTATACAATTTTTTCCATACTTGGCTTATTACAGAGTTATGAACAAAACAGGATAATACATTCAATACAACGTAAGGTATTTAATTCCCAGAGTTCACAGTTTAATTACAGTGCATTTGGACTAACAACGCAAACTGATAAATAAACGTGACGTAACAAACTGAAACAATTCCTCGCGAACACTGTATTAATTTAGGTCCTGTTGATTGAACTACAGCAATGCACAATAACTAAGGAAAATTGAAGCATTTTACAGACTGTACTGTACTGTACTGTATTTGCACAAATCTTAATGCAATGCATGTTCAAAATGCTGTCCCTGAACTTGCAGACAGACCCGTGCTCGTCGCATCAATGATCTCTGCACATTACACAGTCCGTTCAACTCTCCACGAATAATTTCACAACCACCTTCAATTCTTTGTTGTAGCACTTCTCTGTTCGGTACTGCAGAAGAATACACCAATGTCTTTAGTCGGCCCCATAAATAAAAGTCTAAAGGGTTCAGGTCAGGTGATCTGGCTGGCCAAGCAATTGGTCCTCCGCGACCTATCCATCGATGTGGGTACGCAGAATTGAGGTACGCCCTTACGTTGCGGCTGTAATGGGCGGGAGCACCATCGTGCATAAACCACATGGTGGCTCGTGTTGCAAGAGGGACATCCTGTAACAATCCAGGCAATTCTCCCTCCAAAAATTCGCAGTACGCGTGCCCATTCATCCTTGGAGGCAGAACATGAGGTCCGAGTAAGTAATTCCCCACAATACCACACCAAATGTTTATGGAGAATTGATGTTGATATCCACGCACAATTCTCGCGCCAGGATTCTCGACAGCCCACTGGTGCATATTATGCGAATTGATTACACCCGCACGAGTAAACATGGCCTCATCTGTGAATAATATCCGCCGAATGAACATTGGATCATTCAAATGACGCTCTTGTAACCACTGGCAGAATTGCTGACGGCGAGGATAGTCTTCAGGTGTCAATTCGTGCACTTTTTGCAGGTGAAATGGATGCAACTGTTGTCTCCGAAGCAGCCGCCATACAGTAGATTGTGGAAGTCGTACAGCTGCACTAATTTGTCTCGTACTGATAGATGGATCTTGGTCTACCAGGTCCAAAACATGTTCCTCGACGTTCACTGCATGCTCAAGTGGTCGACCTGAATGTGGCCCAGGACGAATGCCATACTCCCGCATACGTCTGTCCACAGATACAAACGTCTGATGACTTGGTAACCGTCTTCCTGGAAACAGCTCACTGTACCTTCGTCTTGCTGCAAGTGCATTTCCATCTGCTGCACCATACACAAGGTGCATATCAGCATACTCACTGTTTGAGTACATCATGTGCACGAAACCTTTAGCCTTCCGACGATGAATGAACGACAGGACGTACTTTTCCGTTACCAACAACATCAGCGCCATCTTCCGTACAGTAGGAGTAAACATCACGTGCAAACAAAAACAAACACTATTCATGCAGTTTCGAATCAACTGTTGGGAGATACGTATGTGAATTACGTACCAGAATATGGCATCCTGCTGCTTGCACTGCCGTCGTTTTGATACGGACATGACTTTCGTATTTAACGATAACTCTGGAATTAAACGTTTATGGAAAAACATTTATAGAACATTTTTGTCTTATATTTACCTCACAAATACACCCTTAAAATATTTACATGCATTTTTGAATCACCCTGTATATTTTCATATATGCCTCATGACCTCCACATCTGGTTATTTTCTTCCTTTAGCCAATTAAATGTTCACACCCACATTGTTCACACACACATTCTTTATTCTACATTAAAAGATTGGAAATAATGTGCTACTTATCACATGGCAGCCCAGTTATACCAATAAAGAGTGATTGGCGGAACTATTACTCATAGCTCCTGAAAGCAAGTTATCCTTCATCCACCAAAAGAAATTAGAGCTAGCAGGATGTTTCACAGCTTAGACAGGTATAGTTACCTAGGACCTCAGGCCAAGGGGGACACAACAGGAAATGATGAGAGAATTCAACAATGACATTGCCACTTCTAAATTCTAACTGTAGGAATGGGATCACCTATTGTCACTGTACAAGATGTCCCACTTGTAAGGGGCCCAGTGAAAAACTTAATAAAAATCTTAATAAAAGAGGATATGACACTAAATTGGTGCATGACATATCTTTATGGTTGAGAGATGAGAGTACATTGCAAGACATGCCAGAAGTGACTTCACCCACCTGAATATGCAGTTAAACATGGCACTGCATGTTTGCAAATCTTGCTGCTGGAGTATTGGATTTCATGGCAGATGTTCTCATATAACTCATCAATGTGGCAGCACCTGTAAAATGTGGCAACATGTGTGTTTATGTGTGGGTCTTGTGTTGCAGTGTAAAGTGATTTACTTTTTGTGGTGTTCTGAGTGACTTGCTTCTTCAGGTGGTGTTTGATTCTGACGATGTGTTGAAAGTCCGTGGAAGAACATGTCTTTCCTGTGAAACAGTACTGGGTAAGTGGTTCCTTTCAAACATGTCAGCAGCTGTTTTTAGAACATCAAAGCTTGATGATGATGCTGGAACCAAATGGAACATTGCACAGTGGGGAGCACCGGCAGTTATCAAAAGAAAGTGTGGCTGAGTTAAAGACACAACTTTCGGCATCACTCACAATCTCTCTTCACCGATCATTTCACGAATCTGGACTACCATGTAGCATGTGTCACAGATCTGCTAAGCAAGCAGGCATACAAGTTTACTGTTGTTCATGAACGAATGCAGACCTAAACTGATAAATGCCTAACATAATTCCATCGGTATCAGTGATTTATCACTGAAAGGTGACAAAGTGCACATGGTACAGTGGTGAAGTGTGGCTTCACTTGTCAGGATACGTGAACTCACAAAACACATGTTTATGGAGTAGTGACAACCAGCAAGCAGTCATTGAGGAACCCCTCCATTCGCAGTAGGTGGGCATGTTCTGTACACAATGACAGTGGTACATTTTTTTATTTATTTTTTATTTTTGCCCCCACTACTGTTGCCAGTGAAGTGTACCAGGTATTGTATCAGGAATTTGTGAACCTGCTGTATGATGAATAACTGACACTTGGCTGATGCCAGCAAGATGGAATAAGATGTCATATGTCTAAAGTGTGAATGGTTGTTTGTGTAATTATTTTTCCCCTCACAGAGTAATTTCCAAGGAATTATGGCCCTCAAAGTTATGTGACTTGAAACATGCTGTCTTTCTTCTGGCGAGGGGGGGGGGGGGGGGGTGTCACCTTAAAGCACGTACAAGAACAAACCACATGCATCGATGAGTCACCTGAGAACTTCCGCTGCGAAATCCAGGCAGTCACGCCCAGTACTCTGGCAGCAACATTCACAAATATGGAGCACTGTGTTGAATTGTGTATACAGGTGAGGGGAAGTCACTTCCAGAATCTATTATAATGTACCTTCATATCTCGACCATAAAAGTATATCATGTACAAATTTGGTTTCATATTCTCTTTTACTAAGATTCTTATAACACTTTTCCTTGGGCCCCTTGCGAGTGGAAAACCCAATGAATTATACAGGATGTTTAAGTGATGATAATATAAATTTTCAGGGTTGGTGAAGAAGGGCAAATGTATCAATCTGAAATAGGGAGAACATGTCTGCAAATGACTAAGTTATAAGAAGAAATAAGAAAGATTCACTTTTATTGTTGGTTTGATGACAATGATAAAAATCCAGCTACGAACTCTTTTTAAGGGACTGGTCCGTGAATACCCGGGGAAACCCCGAAAAAATTTTCTGTTTTCTAAACAGTGTAACTCAAAGAATAAGATTTGTAAGCCGATATAATGCTTACAACCTTTTAAGACATATTTTGGGAACATTTTTATGAATGAACCACTTTTTTTACTTGTATTTTTTTGTTGCAAGTGAAATAACCCATGCTAATTATTTATGTACGCCATAGGTACACATCACTCAAAATACAAACAAAGTAGAAGGTTTATTTTTTTCCTGTCAGTTCTTTATTCTATTATCTTCAAAGCAGACTACTGAAAAGATGGTGCTGTCATAAACTGTGGTAGAAAATAATTTTAAGTGTGATCATCAAAAATTCAGAGTTTTTCTTCAAAAATGCATTTTATTTTCAAAGTTAAGTCACAAGAGTAGTCTACTTTTTAGTTAAGCATGTTTTAAGACAGTATCCAAAATTTCAGATCTCTATGTTTAATAGTTCTTAGCCAAAATGTACCAGAACATGAAATTTTAGCTTTTGGGAAATTCAATTTAAAGTTGAAACTTGCTTTTTCTATTAAACCTGCTTTTTCTGTTAAACTTGCATGGCACTAATGCATCCCATGTCCATATTCATCTTGTTTCCTGAGTTGTTCTTCCTCCCTTCTCTTTATAACACTACTACATTTTATTCTTACTTCTTTGGTGGTTTCAGCTTCGAAGAGTCTCCTTCGGTAAATGGCTATTAGAGGTCTATGCATACTTAGTCCACCAGGTGCTCCCACCAGTTCCATAACATTAAGCCTTGACACTGCACCATGATTGAAACATAGAACATCTAGCACACCTATTTTCAAACAATGGAAAATCCAGGATGGAATGTAACAATAAACCTATTTTCAAAGTATTTAGTCCTATTAGAACAGTTTTTGGTATCCGTTCCCATCTACAATTGTTGAAACTTTCATTTGAATTTTGAGTTCTACCATGTAAACATTTCTCTAATAATCTTGTGTCACTAAGCTCACTTATAGCAAATGGCAAAGAATATTTATGGTTGAGTAACAACCCTCTGGTAGTCACACCATGAATCACTGCCAGGTGGGCAGAGTGAATGACATGGGTTGTCTCTGTGGAGGATTTATGAAAGAAGGTAGTCCATAACGCTTTTTTCATTCCCTCAAAGTCATTTTTATTTTGTCTTATGGCTTGTTGATAATAATACAATAAGAAACTCCTGCAAACAGTCACTTCACTGTAAACAAAATATTTGTGTCAAAACAATAGCAAACAATGACTAAACTCTGTATAAACAACAGATAAGCAACTGTAAAGCTTTTACAGGTTAGTTAACTTAAGAGACTAAAAAGTCGTAAAAATGAAACAAATGAGTGCAAAACTTTATTTTCAACAGAGCTGACTGTGTGCCATGGGAATGTTGTGGTGCATGCAGCCGCTTTTAAATTCCTCTAATTTTGGTACTTTCTGTGGTCCATTTTCCTGGAAGTAAACTTTTTTTTTTTTTTTCAGAAAACCACAGAGAATTATTAAAGGCAAAAATTAAAAGAATTATTTTTTGACAGTTGTTCATGTGCAAGTCCCCTTAATAAGTTTATTTATCTGAACAACTTGCACAAAGTGCTATATTGACAGAAACTGCTCAAAGTGGCACTTCCCAGCTTCTATGCGAGCATGAAAAACACAAAGTTTTGTTGTAATTTCTAAAAACCCAGATTTGAATGTCACATGCAACAAGAACTCATGTATTTTTTAGTTTATAAACGTGTCTCCTCATCAACAAGATTTTTCATGTGACTCCTGAAGAAATCAAGCATGGACAGAATGTTTTCTTTCTACCCTCTTTGCATGAAACAGCTAACTCAGGTGTTCACAAGCAAGATATGCACAACAATCCAGATCTCCATCTTTTGGAAACACATCTATCCTTGGAGAAAAAGTAGAATAACTTTCAACAACAATGGAAGAATGTTTCTCAAAAACACAGCATATAGTGGCGAAATTAAGGTAAATCTGCACTGTTGGCTCCTGCACAACTAAGCACTTGGTTTCTTCATTCAACAAAAGCATGTATTCAAGAAAGTGAGGAATGGCTATAAAATACTGTAGCAACCATTTCCAAAACACAATGCAAAGTTAGCAGCACTTAAAATTTGCAATTTCTGCAAGTAGTTGGGTATAGCTGCTGTTCTCTCATTATTTTCCATGCAGTACTGTGGATGACACCCATTTCACATATGATTGACTTTTTCCTGTTTAATTGATTTATTCCTGACTGAAGGCTCCTCATCTATGGGAATAAGTACAGCTTTTTCCAAAATTGAGAGTCTGTACAGTTCATTGTGGAAGATTAGGGTTTAGTGTCCCATTGATGATGGTGTCCGCAGAGATGGAGGAGACACTCAGTCAAGAGAAGAGTGTAAGGAAAAAGCAGTGTTCTCTTTGAAAGGAACCATTCTGGTATTCACTTAACTGATTTAAGGAAGCTATGGAAAATACAAATCTGGCTAGCTGAATGAGAATTTCAAACCTCCCTCCCACAGACTGCAAGTCCAATATCTTATCTGCTGTGCCATCTTGTACAATTTTGTAAAAAGTGATCAGGCAAATCAGCATTGTATAATATGCATGATAAGCTGACTATCAAAATTCAGTGGCATGTAGAAAAAGTCTGAAGACGTTTTTCTAAGTTCACCTCTTAATGTATGTTGCAACAAGGCAACAAATGCATTCTATGATAACATAACTCATTAGAAAAATGTGATTCCTACCGCACTGTATGTGACTCCAGTGCCTTAAGCACTACACCACCTCCCTTGGTAGGAGGAGTCAAGTAAGTTAAAACTAAACAACACCCAAATGAGAGTAGCAGCTGATATGGACATCTTTTTTCTCCACAAAAATAACAAAGGCTGGTGCATCTTGATATGTCAAAACAAAAGCGAAAAAAGTTTGCTCAATGAGTTGTATGCATATTTGTGAATGAAACTTTTTACTTTTTTAGTGAACTTTTCCTTTGATAATATTTCTTTTCAAAGTAGCACTTTATCTGTGAACGTGAGGCCCATGAGAAAAAACAATAGCGCTATGTAAGAAACCACCTCCGGATTTTCCCCTGCACTTGATGTCAATGTTTTGCCCAGCTTGGATGTTCTACATGGTTCATATAAGTGTTCCGTTATTCCACAAAAAAAGGTGTCATAGCTGCAATAATATTTTTCTGTTAGGAAAGTACTACAACCTATGTTTTGTTAGTTAAGTAAACATTTGTGATAATAAGAAGATAAATTATTAAAGATATAAACACCTGAAACGTATTCAATTTTTCTGAATAAGGATCAGTTCGTCGAGTTCCCATAAGTCCTGCTCTTAAGGCCGGCTTTTCAGCTAATAGTTTTTC
This sequence comes from Schistocerca nitens, assembly GCF_023898315.1. Lineage (NCBI taxonomy): Eukaryota > Metazoa > Arthropoda > Insecta > Orthoptera > Acrididae > Schistocerca > Schistocerca nitens. The sequence continues at coordinate 224,029,885 of NC_064617.1, forward strand.
CAGTGCAGTTTTGATTGAACCTGGTATAATTTTCAGTTCCAGGTTATATCTGTAATCAATGAGACATTTATAAAAGCACCAATTATCAAGCAAATAGAAGCTGCAAAACTTAAGTAATGTTTGTTGCTATCATCACTGTAAGTTTTTTCCCAAAAATTGCTAGAAATATTAAATTATGCCAACAATACAGAATAATCTATGATATGCATACTAATGACAAATCGTTCACTGACAACTTTCTTGTGTGGTTGGGCCTGTTTGCTTGTTTTGGGTCATTTAATAGCCAGTTCATCCTTGTCCAAACCAGAAAATTTTAAAGGGAGTATGGGTAAAGGAGTTTAATATATAAAAATATTCTACAAGTGTTACAAACTTCACTCTGGTCTAAGGGCATCTGGCAGTGCCTGCACCCTATGGGGCAGCATTGAAACAATCTAATCTAAAAAGTACGTAGGTAACTGACACTACTCAGCAGTGCATCACAATACAAAACAATAAAACTGCTGCTCACATACATAGTATTAACAACAGGTTACATCTAAAATGCAACAATCTGTCACGAGGATGATGGGAAATGGGAAACGGGTGTATACTGTAAAAAAACTAGAAACGAACACATTCTAAGGCCAAGTATGTCAACTACCCTCATTTTCTGTTCATCCTTGTCCTTTAAATGTCTTGGTTTCCATCCCAGTACCCTGCCTTGTGCCCACATCTTTTTCCATCTGCAAGCAGCTTAATGCTTCTCAGTGCCCCTACACATTAATTACATTTTTCAGAGAATAAAACAGAGTTTAATTTCCTGTAATTTTGCAACGAAGTTTACTCGACTGATTATCCTTCTAGTGCCCCCTTCCCCTCTCTACCCTCCTGTGTGACACAAGCCAGTACTTTTGTTTGTACATGTTGTAACCTCCTGCTGTCTCTCCATGTCATTTGTCTTCCCTCATTCTATCTGTGTATCCATCTGAGATGACTACACACTCCAGTCAAGCTGCTGTTTAGAACATGAATACAGGCAGGCATTCAACCAGTTAGTAATGAGCAGGCAGTTTTAAACAGTGGATGTGCAAATGTAGTGTTTCAATGCTGTTGCATCAGAAATCACAACAGGACAATATCTCTAAATCAAGTGTTCAACACATTCTTCATCCCACATACTTTAACTACAAAAAATAATTCTTTTCTGGCAAAAACCATCGTGCATGATGACACTTGGTGTTATCAATATGAACCTACCACAACACAGTGCAAAAATTCACATGAAGGGTCAACATTGTGGCAACACAACCAATGTAATGCACAAGCTGATCATCATACCAAAGAAGGGCTTTTCTGACAGTTTCACAAGGCTGTATGACTGTTTTGTGTGTTGTACTCACGTGAGTGTGGAAAGGGGGAGGGGTTGCAGAACACCTGAAACATTAAAGCCACCACCTTAATGTTTCTCTCTGTTTTATCAATTCAGTCTCAAAGCCCTTTGGATTGACAAGGCATGTATGTGACACAAAATGGAACACAATTTAATTTTCAATAGTGGTGGGTAGCTGGAGTGCAATTAATTGAAGCATTTGTTGAGTTCAACAATATTCAGTGTGATGACAGAGTGTGTATCTCACAACAAGGTGTCATCAATGAAGAGTAATAGTGGAAAAACCTAATGACAGTAATTACGACTGATCAACATTGAACATTATCGTGAGTGAGAAACACAGAGCTATAGGTACAACAGTAATATCAGAAGTTAATTTGAAACTCACACCTTCTGTTTCTGCAATCACCATTGTACATCAGTTGATCATCTGAAACAACCGCCGGTCACCAAAAAGAAAATTGTTAGCGCAATAGCAAGTAATGAGACCTATAATCAAATGTAGGTTGCAGTAGTTATTGGGAGGTGAGGCTTGCATGGGACAGAGTAGTGTGGAGAGCTGCATCAAACCAGTCTTGGGACTGAAGACTACAACAGCAACAACAATGACAATAACAATGAAAATCAGGCTGATGCACACACAGAAGTCAGATCTGGTTGAATCTAGCATAGAACTGCAACTGTTACAGTTCCTACTATTCAAATACCACAATGTCTCATGCCTTCACAATTGCTGCTTTAGGATCAAATTAGCACAGTGGTAAAATAAATATTGTCTTATAAATGTGGCCCAAGTATCCCACAAAATCATTCGAAGTTTGTGGTACCTTGTGGTGCCCAGGTAATAGTGAGGCTTGAAGACAAGCAGATAGTAGGAAAAATGTTCACAAATAATTATTGACAAACAGGACTTTCGACTCTGGGGACATCTTGTAAAAATACAAAGGTAAAATTCTAAGATATTTCTCTGACGTATTTTATTATTTTGAGCAAAATGGATTGTAAGTGTCTTCCCATAAACAATGATGTCAAGTAATGAATGTAGTGAACTTGATAGGTATCCTTAGACTCGCTTTTTATGCAAACTGTATCATGACAGTGCAGATGACATCAGCCAAGACACTCTTACCCACTGTCTTTGTATAGAAAAGCCTTTACCATGGCCTCAATTAGTTGGGTATGACTTCCTCCTTTGTAGAATGACATATTTGAAACCGTATATAATTACGTGAAACTTCCTGGCAGATTAAAACTGTGTGCCGGACCGAGACTTGAACTCGGGACCTTTGCCTTTCGCGCACAAGTGCTCTGCCATTTGAGCTACCCAAGCACGACTTACACCCCATCCTCACAGCTTTACCTCTGCCAGTACCTCGTCTCTTACTTTCCAAACTTTGCAGAAGCTCTACTGCAAACCTTGCATAATTATGTGTTTGGGTTCCTGCATCCCAAAATCCATACAGCAGGCAATCAACATCAATGTAACAGTCAAAAGTTACAGTTACATCTTAAAGACATGTGTTAGCCTCGTGTACCTGTATTGGACTGCCTTAACAAATATGACTTAATAACGGCCTAACAGCATTTAGCATTATACTTGATACTGGCATAAAAGCTGAAATCTGTACAACGCAAAAGATAAACATAATAATACACAGTTAAATGGTGGTTCTCTCCTTTAAAAAACAATGGAACATATTAGTGGTAGGATCCATAGTTGAGACCACTATTACAAGATTGTTTTTTATTAATGATCAGCCAGTGGGTACTTAATAGTATATGTAAAAGTTGAAACTTTCTGGCAGATTGAAACTGTGTGCCGGACTGAGACTTGAACTCAGGAACTTTGCCTTACGTGGGCAAGTGCTCTACCATCTGAGCTACCCAAGCATGACACACAACCCATCCTCACAGCTTCAATTCTGCCAGTACCATGTCTCCTACTTTCCAAACTTCACAGAAGCTCTTCTGCGAAGCTGTGAGGACGGGTTGTGAGTCATGCTTGGGTAGCTCAGATGGTAGAGCACTTGCCCGTGAAAGGCGAAGGTCCAAAGTTCAAGTCTTGGTCCGGCACACAGTTTTAATCTGCCAGAAAGTTTCATATCAGTGCACACTCCGCTGCAGAGTGAAAATCTCATTATCTATGTAAAAGCTGATTATATTTATGACTATTTACAATTTATAGGAAAGATTGTTTTATATTTTGATGTTAACACTGATCTGTGTAATAGAACCGAAGCTACGCAAGAATCTGATGTGGTCATAGAGAGAAGTTGTGGAATGACGCATAACTGCGAAAATCCCCCAAGAAAAAAATAATTGATCTGTTGCAGAAACTAGAAGCCATTGTTAGTCTTCTGAGCACCATGGCAGTTGAACAAAATTCCATGGTACAAAAAGTAGAAAAAATAGCTGTTATTGTAGCAGAACAGAACCGCATCACACAAAAAGTAGAGAAAATAGGTAACATAGCCACAGAGCAGGTTCTCTTAAGTTGATTGCCAATTTATTTCATCGCATGGACCTCATGATGAAAGAGATCAAAAATTGTAGCAATGACAAACTTGATAAACATGTTTCCAAAATGAAGGAAGAAATGTCCAACTGGACTGAACAAAGAAACCAGGAAATTTTAGATACAATGGACATAAAAATTCCAATATTTGAAAAATCACAGGCCATATTAATCCTACTTAAAGCAGTGTTCTTATGCAGACTGAATTATTTCTTATAAAATCTATTCCATATTTGGTCACCTCTCCTGGGGCACATGGTTCAAAATTTAGAAATGTTGGGTTGGATGTTATAACCAGCAATGAGTGTGCTTGATGTACACTGAGGTGAAAAAAGTCAAGGGATACCTCCTAATATCATGTCAGATCACCTTTTGCCTGGCATACTGCAGCAACTCAACATGGCATGGACTCAACAAGTCATTGGAAGTCCCCTGTAGAAATACTGAGCCATGCTGACTCTATAGCCGTCCATAATTAAGTGCTGTTGGTGCAGGTGCACAAACTGAGTTCTTGATTATGTTCCATAAATGTTTGACGGGATTCATGTTGGGCAATATGGAGGCCAAATCATTTGCTCAGACTGTCCAGAATGTTCTTCATATCAATCACAAACAATTATGGCCCAGTGACATGGCACATTGTCATCCATAAAAATTACATCATTGTTTGGGAATAACTTGTCTCCAAGTATCTGAACATAATCATTTCCAGTCAATGATCAGTTCAGCTGGACGACAGAACCTACTCCTTTCCATGTAAACACAGCCTGTACCGTTATGGAGCCATCACCAGCTTGTCTAGTGTCTTGTTGACAATTTGGGTCCATGGCTTCTTACCAACTGAAATCGGAACTCATCTGACCAGGCCATGGTTTTCCACTTGTCTAGGGTCCAATCAATATGGTCACAAGCCTTGGAGAGCTGCTGCAAGTAATTTCACGCTGTTAGCAAATGCACTTGCATCAGTCATTGCCACAGCTCATTAACATCAAATTTGTCACATTGCCATAACAGATATATTCGTCATACATCCCACATTGATTTTCGCAGTTATTTCAAGCAGTGTTGCTAGTCTGTTAGCAATGATAACTTTATGCAAATGCCACTGCTCTCAGTTCTTAGGTGAAGGCTGTCGGCCACGACATTATCCATGGTGAGAAGTACTGCCTGCAATTTGATATTCTTTGCACTCCCTAATGATTTCCAAAATGGAATGTCCCATGTGTCTAGCTCCAACTATAATTCCACATTCAAAGTCTGTTAATTCCTGTCATGTGGCCATAATCACAGAGGAAACCATTTCACATTAATCACCTGAGTACAGATGACAGTGCCGCCAATGCACTGCCCTTTTATATCTTCTATACGTGATACTACTGCCATATGTAAGTGTGCATATCACTATGCCATGACTTTTGTCATCTAAGTGTACGACAAAACAGCATATACATACAGAGACATTGGACCATGCCCACAAAGATTAAATGTAAGCATTTTCTGAGAAGTATTATTGCAAGAAAATGTCTAAACATACTGTATAATTGCAGTAATAAACAATGAAATTACTATACAAAACTACGATTTAGTTTGTAGGTCTTTCTTCTTTATTTGCCCCTGGGTGAGGTAAAATCCATAGATGTCCCATTAATAATTATTCAGTTTGAGGAAAGATCTGGGACAGGGTCCACTCTCCCTCAAGACACCAAGCGAAAAGCTTCTAGTAGAATAATCAGCGAAAGTAGCATCCAAGCTATCCAAGTAGTGTGAAAATGAAAGGCATGCATCAGGCTGGGAGCCATACAACATTTATTCATTTATCATCGCTGTGTAGAGTTTCCTACCACTGGCAGATTCTGCTTGGAACACAAGCCTCTCCACCTTCTTTGGTTTTTCCGCAACCTGTCTGTCACCTCTCTTCGGAGTTCCATCTTGCACTCCTTTTAGTTACTTGCAACTTGTCTTCTCCTTTGTCTGCTATGACCTGTCTTGCGCATCTTCCTAGGTATCCTCTTCTCATACATTCTCTTCACATACTTACACCATTTTAAGCTTTTTTCTTCAGACTTCTCTTTCAGCATTCAATTCTCATGTGTTACCTTCTCTGCACTTTCACTTCCCACCTTTTCTATTTTTGTTAAATCTATTCAACTTGAAAGTTCAAATTTCATCAGAGAAGTAATGCAGTTCTCTAATGAAGAGATATGTTTTAAGCGAGTAACATTAGGTGATGTAATTCGTAGCTAATTTTAGGGATGATGACTCATGTTAGGTTTTTGTAAAGTTAAAATAAAACTTACCAAATCTTGAATGAGGAGAATATATTTTTTTTAAATGTTTGACTCTAAAATGTGCAAGTATGTTCAATGCTCTACAACAGTTCATATGATCAGTGAGGAGAAAGTTTTTTTTACTCCATGGTGTCGAGAGTTGTAGAAAATCATTTTATTATAGCTTTGAGTACTCATTGTGAACAAAGGCAGCTAACAGAGAATTGATTAGCTATCAACCATAATAAATACACTCCATTCAAAAAGAACTGTGATCTTTCACATATTTGGTAAGTTCTGCAGAGCTATTAAAGAGTAACAGTTTTAATGAGGTTAAAGTGATTATGCAGGAGGATTGACAAGAACTGTATGGTGGCCATTGTAGTAATTTCTATGAAATAGTGATTGTAATATTGGTTGGTTCTCAAAGAATGACACACCAAAGAGAATTGCAGCTTCACAGCCAACATGTAAAATACATAATCTGGTCTTTTGATATATATTTATCCTGTTAAGATTGGGTTTTAAAATTTTTGTCATTTTCTTCAACAAACAAATCATTATTGTTGCAATATCAATGTTGGAACTCTACTAACACAGCACACTAATTGATCATTTCCGACAGCTCTCCAACAATTTTCCACTTTTAGCAATTTACACAAGTGTGTTCAAAGTGTGCAGAACTACAGACTGCTTGACAGCAATGGTTACTTTACCCACTGTTTAATTAAAGTAACAATGCAAGTTACATATCTGCTCATTCAATACAATGCCTACTGATCTTATTTTCCTACTTCTACGTGCCAAGGTCTCCTATACTCCTTAACAAAATACTGTTCCTTCCTTTTGTTAATAATTTTCATTGTTTTTTCAATTGATATAAATTACAATAATATTTTATGCTAACTCTTGTCAATGGCAACTGCATGGTGATATTTTCCATTCCAAATCCTTGGTTGATAAACAGATGCACAGAGGCTAGTAACATGGTTAGTACTAAATATATCTTTGGTAATGACAGGAAGTGAATCTGGCCACCCACTGGCACTAACACCATCAAATACAGAATAACATGCTGACCCCGTGAAGATATGGGATAAGGCATGGAAAAAGAAGAAGACTGTGGTCAGCCTCCATCCCTCACACTGGACAAAATCTGTGACTCTTAAATGTGATGGTCTAACAGACTTTTAAACTTTGTATCCATGATCTAATCAGTACCAAACAGTTCCCATAAAACTGGAGCAGTCTACTTAACATGACTGTTGCTAGTACATTTTGAAATGTTGAGCACTTTGAGAGGCTGTGCGAAAACATTCATTGTGCATGGCACTTAGGTAAACAACTACGCAAGCTTTTGTGCTCAATAAAACTCAAAGCCCACCCCCTCCCACCTCCAACATGGACATTGTCACAGTGGGGTGGCTCCCAACCCTACATGATACAACCAGATCGGATGACTGAAAAAAGGTAGATATGGTGAAGTTAGATTTAATAGGAATTAGTGAAGTTTGGTGGCAGGAAGAATAGGATTTTCAGTCAGGTGAGAAAAAAGTTATCAGCACAAAATCAAAGTGGGATAAGCAGGAGTAGGTCTAACAATAAATAAGAAAATAGGAATGTGTATGAAGTAATAAGAACAGCATAGCAAACACGTGGTTTCAACCAAGATAGACATAAAACCAAGACCTACCACACCAGTACAAATATACATGCGTACTAATTCCACAGATGAAGAAAAGGTTAAAAGAAATATTTGATGGGATGAAAGATATTATTGAGTTCATTAAGGCAAACAAAAATTTAATTGTTATGGAGGACTGGAGTTTGAGTTTGAAAAGGAAGAGAAATAAACTTAATGTAAGAACATGGAGTGAGGAAAAGCGAAGATCTTCTTAATGGAGGAGGAAGCCACATGTCAGGTGTCAATGTGCAATTCAGAGGTGGATCACACCACTTCATACCTCTGGAGTGACCAGCAGGAGCAATGCAAAAATCAAGATGGTTTCACCATCCACAACTTATTGTTTGTCAATGCCAATCACTCCTCTCCCACAACTGCATGTGTGTCTGATACACCAGCGAAATAACGGCCTGCAGGAGAATGGCACATTGTGTCATGTCATGTTCCCTGCAGGCCCTCTTTGTGGTTTGGTCTGCTCGTTCATTTCTCCAAATTTCCAAATGCCTTGGTACCCAGCAAAATGGTACTGGCTTCTCCCACCATTGAAGGAAATACAGTTGATCCTGTGTTAGGTGGGCAGTTCTCTCTTCTAGGTACATATGCTTCAAAGTGTGTATGGCACTAAGGAAATTGAAACAGACGAGAAACTGTTTGGCCAGAAGACATCTCCGATGCTCAAATAGCTTCAGTATCACATGGAGCTATGCAGTGAAAACAGTATATTCACAGGGAAGGTGAATCCTTAACACTATGGAACGGCCACAGGTGTCCCCTTTTTTTGGATCCATCAGTGTAAGCAACTGTAAAACTGTGATGCCCATGTATAATGTAAAAAAACAGAGACTGGAACATAAAATATAGAACTCAATCTTTATTATAATGCATCAAGTCTAAAATAATTCTGAGCCTCTGCAGTAGCCAGATGGAGATCTGCTCCAACCTTGGTACAAAACTTTAAAACAGGCCACACCCATCTCTAAAACACAATGCTTTGAGGAACCTCTTAGGGCCTCATCACTCACTGTCAATTATGAAAACGCCTTTCCGTTGGTGGTCAAGCAGCGATATAGTATGCAGTTGTGTGTGGCATGTATAGTGTGTTATAGGCCTATCGAACCATGAGGAGTCATTGTTTGATGTGAAGTGACTGTTCAGTAACGTCAGCGCAAGGGCCCAGTTTGGAGCTGGTTATTAAGGCCTAGTGGCCATCCAAGTTAATCCATGGTACATAACATCCAACATTTTTAAATAAAAGGGTCACCATGACCCCATAATTAAGCCAAGATCACAAAAATAGGGCAGCCAAATTCATCTGCTCCCCATGAAATATGGCTAAGACTTTTTAAAATACTGAGAGCTTTCTGAGGCCATCTTTTCAAGTCCCTAAGATGTCACAACCATGTACGCTTAAAGTCAAATATGACACCCAGAAACTTCACTGTGTCTTTAAAGTTAAGAACAGTATCTCTCATTCTCAACTAAGGAAAGTTTAAAACAGAATGTCAAAGGTGTAAAAGAACACACACAGACTTCTCAATGGAGAAATTAAATCCCCTCTGCTCTGTTCATTCCTCTGGCCATCAAACAGTTAGCTGTAAGTGATGAGTTGCTGTTGCAAGGCTTGAGGAGGAACAAAAGACAGAGAAGTCATCAACAAACAAGGAACACCAGACTGGACTTTTAACAACTGATGTGGTATTATTAATTGCAATGGCAAAGACAATCACTTTTAAAACACTATTTTGGGGGACACTTCTCCTGCTGACACTGATTAGAGAGGATCTCACCAACTCGATATTTAAAATAGCATAGGAAGAGGAAGGACTGTATAAAGATGAGAAGCCATCATGAAAAACCCCATTGATGGAGCTACCTGAAGATAATATGCCTCCAAGTAGTAGTGTAAGCCTTCTTGCTACCAAAAAATATGCCCGTCAAGAGATAACAGTGTAGGAAACCCGGTTATATAGACCCTTCCAGGAGTGACACGTTATCAAAGGTTGAGTGATGTCTCCTTAACCCACACTACAGGCGACTAAGGAGCTGCAAGTATTCTAAGACCTACACAATTTGGCAGTTGACCTTCCACTCCAAAATCTTTCTCACACAGCTAGTGAGAGCAACACTATGATAACAACACGGATACATGCAGTTCTCCCCAGATTTTAAAAGTGGAATTGAAATTGTCTCTCACCACTAGTCAGGAAAGTGTCCTGATGCCCAAATGAGGTTAAAAAGGGTGAGGAAGATTCTTTGCTCCACACTACAAGGTGCCATAACATACTGTAATGAACCTTATTGTGGCCAGGTAGCATGCCAAAAGCTGCAGATAATGCAGAATCCATCTCCCACATGTAAAAGGGGCAGTTATATTCTTCATAAGTGATACAATCGAAGTCTCAACTGTCCCTCTCAGCAGCCACCCTGTAGCATTGGAAAGCTGAGCCTTGACTACAGTGGCGGTAACTGTGGCACAACAGGCCACCACGTCTGAGCAAAGTCTAGTGGATTAGTCTGGAGACTTATTAGGGAGGCATAATGTTGCACGGGTGCAATGACCTCCAAATCTTTGAACATAGTAGACTCACCACTCGACATTGTGACACTGTAGTCCTTCCACAAATGTCTCTTTCAGGGGTGTCCTGACTTCAGTTTTAAGTATGATAGTGCATTACCACATCGAACTGTACTGGTGGAGGAGCTTTTTCAATGAGAGGATATTTGTAAAATGGATTGGCCTACCCATTCTCCTGACTGAAATCCCATAAAACATGTGGGGCTTGCACTGGGGAGATGTACTGTAGCATGTCCATAAGCACCATTGGCCATCCAGCACTTAACAACAATGGTGCAGGGATGGAATGCCCTACCACTACAACTCCTAACTAAACATCTGCCCAGCATGAGAACATGTTGCAGACCACACACTGCCATCCATGGCAATCCCGCACCCTATTAAGAACTGTGTACCAATCTTTTGTGATGTCCAGGGGACCATTATAAAACACTGTGGCTTCCAGGGTCATTATTGTGCTTGAATAATAGTGTCATTCCCGTTCGTCTCACCATGTACTTCTTTCAGTTACCTTATGTACTATACTGTAGCAGTTCTTTCCATGCATGGTCCAAGTTTCATCAAGCTGTGTTACTTGGCAGACACACATCATGCAAAATTTAATTTCGTCCCCAAGTTTTGCATACCAGTGTATTACCAAAATGATCTGTCCGCCCCCCGGTAACTGAGTGGTCAGCGTGACAGAATGTCAATCCTAAGCGCCCGGATTCAATTGCCAGCTGGGTCGGAGATTTTCTCTGCTCAGCAACTGGGGGCTATGTTGTCCTAATCATCATCATTTAATCCCCCTTCGACGCACAAGTCGCTGAAGCAACGTCAAATCGAAAGATTTGCACCCAGCAAATGGTCTACCCGACAGGAGGCCCTAGTCACATGACATTTCCATTTAACAAAATGATCCAACATGCCACTGAAGCACTTATTCTGCAGTTTTCAGATCAGATGAAAGAGCAGCCTATCCCTTGGTGAAGGGAGGGGCAGTGCTCTGCAATCAGGACCCAGCAAACAGGTCTGTGTAGGTTCAAGTGTCAGCCATACAAGTGTATGCTCCATCTGTTCCAGGATGTTGTCACAGTGTTCATACACAGAAAGTTTGCTGTAAAGGATCCAGTCTGGTCTTTTTGGCACCACTTTGTCTAACAGGTGACTCCAGATCAGGAAGTGATCACTTGAGTGCAAGTCACTGAAGACTATCAATAAATGTAAAGCATGGTAATGGACCGTAGTTGAATTATATCAGATGATGCTGAGGGAGTTGGGTTAGGAAATGGGACTATTATAGCAGTAGATGAGTTCTGTTATTTGGGGAGCAAATAACTGATGATGGACAAAGTAGAGATAACATAAAATGCAGACAAGCAATAGCAAGAAAATGTTTATAAAAAGAGGAATTTGCTAACTTCAAATATAAATTTAAATGTTAGGAAGTCATTTTCTGAAGGTACAGGTATGCAATTCACCAAAGTGAAATGTGGGGATACATAAACAGTTCAGACAAGGAGGTAACTGAAGCTTTTGTGATGCTATAGAAGAATACTAAACATTAGATAGGTAGATCAGATAAATAATGAGGTGGTACTGAATCAAACTGTGGAAAAAAGAAATTTGTGGCACAACATAAATATGGCACATCTTGAGGCATTAAAGAATTGGCAATTTGGTAAATAAGGGAGGTGTATGGGGCCGGTAAAAATTGTAGAAGGGAGCCACATCTTGACTACAGTATTCAAATGGATGCAGGCTACAGAAGTTATGCAGAGATGAAGAGGATTGCCCAGGATAGTTTAACAAAGAGGTCTGCATCAAATCAGTCTTCAGAACAAAGACCATACAATAATATTTATTCCGTACAGATGAGGTTCCAAACAGCTCATTCCCTGGAGCTGGTGGCAACATGAGTCCCATAATACATTATGTATCAACAATGAGGTGAAGTGGACAAGGGAGCTGTGTAACGAAGTCAATGTGAGACTCTTGGACTACAATTTTAAGAGAAGGCAGGAATATGAAGCATATGAATACCCTTTGATGGCTATACGTTGATGCACAAACTGCATGTGAAGAAGCAGAGAGAGGAATAGCTGAGGAATGCTGCCCTCAGTTTTTTGGATCTGGACACACTACTGTTAGAGCTCCCTGAAAGCAATAACAACCTAACACAAGGATATAAATCATTTAAAATATATTTTGTAACATATGCCACATGTTTCCTGCATGTAAGGAATTGCAGTTCTACCCATGCATCTTGATCTCATTTTTATTTCACTGGAGTATGGTAGCCATTCTACATATGCAACTTTAGTCACCAGCCTGTGAAGGATGAGTACATTGTTGAAGTGCCAGAAATTTCCCTCAAGCACATTTTGATGTTCACATATTCTACAGGAGAGTCACATCAGAAAAATGATTGTTGTGGGGTTTCCCCATAACTGTTGCCTCACTATATCTTCCTCTATGTGGAGGACAGTGATGCTATACAAAAAGCTCATCTAGTGTTGTAGTTTCTTTTCCAGTCATCTACATACAGTTTGCTGCTTTTTGGAAAAGAGAAATTAAAAGAAATAGGCTACAGGAAATGGTGCAGAACTAAGACAGCTAATGATACGATAAAAAAAGAATTAATTAAGTAGAAGTGAAAATAGTAACAGTTCATGAATTAAGTAAAAATGAAAATAGTAACAATTCATGAATTAAGTACGCTCACTTTTGTGACATGGACCATCTCAAATGAGAGATTAAAATAACTGAGGCACCTAGAAGCAAATGATGTAATTGGATTTTACTGCATTTTGAGAAACTGAATTGCACACTTCAGCAATTACACAGCATTCTTTCTGGCTGAATTTAATCTTACTTGCAATGTGATTTTTGACTTCATCTGTACAATGATTACTTACGCTAAAGACTGAAATCTGCTGGATATGTACTACTTCTATAAAGTTCAGGGAATCCTTAATAAGACATTGCGTGTACCTCCTTTGGCTTTCTCAGACACAAAAGAATGACACAAACGCAGTACAGAATTATTTTATGTTCTAACATAAATTAGCGCAAAAATCCAAAATTTTATGTCTATTCTTCTCATTTAGAGTCTGCCTCAGAAACCATACCCAGATATTCAAAGCATTCTTCTTTCTAAAGCTGCTGTTATCACTGATGACTGCTTTGAGTCTACTCTTTGTGAGGCAGATTTATGTAAAATGAATGGTAGTTTTTCTGGGATGAAATACTCCACGAGGTTCTTGTGCCACCTGTGCTTTATGTTAGAGATCTTAGTGGGAGCTCCTTTGGGAGAACAACTTTTCAAAGCTTCCTCAGTGACTGTGGCCTCAGATTTAGTTCCTTAAAACCAAGAATGGTATTCATCAGCTGTTTACGAAACCATTTTATTGGTTCTCCTTTGTTGAAAAGCACCTGTACGAAGAATGTCTGCTCAGCAAGTATTTATGGTTAACTGTTTCAATCCCTGTACAGTTCACAGCCCATAGCCACAACTTTGCAATAATGTGGTCATGGCTTTGTCCAATACAGTAACTAAAGGCGTCAACATCCTTCACGTGTGGAAGTAGTGTTAGCAGAAGAAGTATAAATGAGTTCAATTAAGTTTTACTTCTGTTTCAAAACAAATGAAATGAAATGTCGTGTAACGAGGGCCTCCCGTCGGGTAGACCGTTCGCCTGGTGCAAGTCTTTCGATTTGACGCCACTTTAGCGACTTGCGCGTCGATGGGGATGAAATGATAATGATTAGGACGACAACACCCAGTCCCTGAGCGGAGAAAATCTCTGACCCAGCCGGGAATCGAACCCGGGCCCTTTGGATTGACAGTCTGTCGCGCTGACCACTCAGCTACCAGGGGCGGACGTTTCAAAACAAAATAAAACAAACCCAAATTATGATTACGCTTTCACGGATTTTTCTGTTTTATTTTCTGCATGGACTTTTAGTACTGTTTATTGAGCATTTCAGAACAGCCTTATAAATTAGCTCTGCTTTATGAATCACTGTTAACCAATAACTGTAAAAAAAGTAAAAAAGAAATAGTAAAATATAGAGCAGCTAATACACTGTTAGAAGAACAATTGATCTTGAAACCCATTCATTCATGTTCTTAAGGCCTATTTTCTTATCCAGTTCATTCATGATTTTTTCCAAAATTATGCTTGAAAATGATAAAATTCTAAAACATTTTCAAGTGTAGAGTTTGCATCACATTCATATTTATCAGTTACAAATCACAAGGCACTGTCTGACAACAGTTACAGAAAAATTGGACTTTGCAATTATCTCATTTGGCCACTGTGCAATAGAACTTAAATTAGACCTAGTACCTATTTTCGACACTGTAACTCAGCACTTGTCAGACTCACAATTTACTTTCCTTGTTCTCTCAACAAAGGACACCCATGCCCTTTCAGTACAGCACTCAACTTCGTACACCTGGAAACTGCACTTATCTGCATTGGTTTCTGGCACCTCAGTTCATACATATTGCTTAAAAAATGTGCAGTTCAACCATCATATGACAGTATGTGCTTGTAATACATAAATATAACATCATGTATTTAAAACCAATGAAGCACTTACACTTACAGGCAACTGGGTAAGAGATAGCTACTATGTTGGAGATAGAATCCTTTTGTCACTGTGACTAATGGACTAGTTCAAAAAGTCACATGGTTGGGATGCTGTAATACCTTGCACTGGCTGTAAGTGAGACAGCTGAGACACAATGAACAAAACATGTAATTAGTGCATATCATGGCAATTTTGAGTCATCTGACTCTCTGTCTCTGAGGTCATGACAGAACTAGAGTTTTCACCTGCCACCGTGTCAAGAGTGAGTATATCAATTTAGGCAAAGTCAGTGCCATGAGAGTCTATTGCTATAGGCAACAACACACCACTGGGAAGGAGCATTGTTGGCTACTAATGAGTGTAACAACAAACAGATACAAGAGACAGTAATGGGGGACTACAACTACCAGTGGACTTGGGTAACACCAAGTAGCCACTTCTGTACTATGGGGTACAAAGCCACTGTCCCACATGAGTAGCTCTGATCTTAGCATGTTATAAGGCACCAAAATTGCCACAGCTACAGGTGCTATTGGATGCTGTAGACAATGAAGAAGTAGTCCAGAATGATTGGCACATGCCAAAGGCATGATATGATTATAGCAGAAACCATTTGAGGCACTGTACCCAGTATAATATTCTCCTGTAGAGAACGGAAGAAATTAGGCACCTGATACATCAAATTCACTTACAGCACCTTACAGAAAATCCACCCTGCCAAATAACCTTTATGGGCAAAGCATTTCATACACCTGTAACTACTGTTCACCCGATACCATGTGTAAATGTAGGCTTTCCGGTGTCTACTTATGATGAAAAGCACTCATGTTTCGAGCCAGGTGACAGTGCTCAAATAAAACATTTTAACAAGTTTTATACGCAACATTTTTGCCAGTGGGTATTTCAAAATTTCGATCGGACATCAGACCCAAAAGTTTTCATTAACTGACACCATACTGGACTTTGTCAGGGGTCTTACTAGTGGCTTGCTGTTTTGAGACATCCTTCTCACAGACTTTCAAGAGAAATAAGAGCACATCTGAATTCATCCATTCATGCCTTCACTGTTGAAAATGAAGAAAAACCTTCACCTGTTTTGGGTGAATTTCTGTTGTTACAGAATGTGCAAAACAAAGGACTTTATTCTAGCATAGAAATTAAAGTTCACCAATCAGAATCAATCTCTCTCTCTCTCTCTCTCCACTGAAGAAGCAAAGGTGTCAATATTGAGAAGTGAAAAAGGAATTCCACTGTTAAACATGGAGGAGTGTTGAATCTTCGAGCTACCCCAGGCAGATACATCCCTTCTCACAACAGTGTGTTTACAGTTGTCAGGCAAGATAGTGAGAGATCCAAGTCTGGTTGACTGTTCAATGAAAGTTGCCTCCATTGAAGGAACTACTTTGCCACACCTCCCACAGACACCAACAAGGGACGGTGATGACATCATCCAGCCAGGACAGCCAATGGATGATCAGCTCATTTCCTCTGGCAATGACAATCAATCATGGATACAATCTAGCCATACGTGTGATGTTATAAGCTATGGCCTGAGAGCTGTAGAGCCAGTCACATTCTTAAATCACATTCTACAGTCAAAAGTTGTGTTCGCCAACAATCATTGTTACAAAGTTGCCACAAGTGCCATGGACTATTGAGAGATGCCATACTGGAATATGTCCTGTCAGTAAACTACTTGTTATTCGAACAACCACAGCCCAAGTACTGCATTTCTGTAAAGGACTTAGTCTCTGGAGAACAGTGCTACTGGTGATAATTTGTCAAGGACTACATTTCTGTTGTGCGGATATGTTTGGAACAGAGTTCATGTTAAGGTATTTTGTGAGTTACAATAAATAACAGTTATTTTAGTTGGAGTAATTTATTTGTGTATGTGCCCTGGTAAACCCTGCCCTTCAGGTGACCTCACAACCAGAAATCACGGAGTGAGATCGGGTGATAATGCTGAATAAGCATTTGGAAGTGACTGGCTGATAATTCGATCATATCCAAATGTGTTTTGGAGAAGTAGGTGAATTCATGAGCGATGTGCAGTGGGGCCACATCTTGCATGAAAACTATTGAGTTCAATGCCTCTCTCTGCTGTAGGGCTGGTATGACATGCTGGCGAACCATATTGCAGTAACGCTGGCCAGTTACATTATGCGTCTTTGGTCCTTGAGCTCCAACCTGTTCAAAAAAGAATGTTCACCTCACCCACCAGAGAAAAATGAGCTTTGTCTGTCCATAGGATGGTCCGGTATCAGCCCTCATCAACTTCAATCCTTGCGAAAAAGTGGAGAGCGAAGTCAACATGTCATTGAGTATCCTGTGGTGCAAGCTGCTGTACAATATGGATCTCATACGAATACCATTTGAGAATGGTTAGAAGCACCTCCCGTACAGTGGACAAAGGGATGTTCACCTGTCGTGACACAGCACGCGTATAGCTTGACAATTGGCAATTGCACACAGCATTGTCTGCCATAGCAACAGCAATTTCATCAACCACCTGTGGTGCAACCAGTCATCGCCCTCTTCCTGGAGCGTTGTCAAGTTCTCCAATTGATTTGAACTTCTTCATGATGCTCCACACAGCAGGTGCAGAAAAAGAGCCCTTCCATAATCCTTTCAGCCAGCAATATTCACGAAGTGCAGCTGCAGCATTACTGTTGTTTTGATCATAGAGCTTCATTAATAATGCCCTGGTACTTTTGTCCAAGCTCATGTTGACATGTCAACAATTCCACTGTGACTGGTCAGATGTGTGAGACTATGAATCACGGTGATTGATCATGGCACCTGATGGCTATAGTTGGAACTGGACGGTGGCACTGTGACGCATGGAAATCATGCATCCCATACTCAGGACTAGTTTCCATGTTATATTGTGTTAAATAGGGAAAGTTTAATTATAACCACCCAGTATTATATGGTCCATACAATCAAATGCTTTTAATATATCACAGAAAATGCCTACTGCCCTATACCGATTGTATAGCCCTGCTAGTGTGTCACACAAAATAATACATAGCATTTGCCCAGTAACTGGCTACTATATCTTTTGAATCCTGGTATAAAGTAGTTTCACTGATGGCTATTTTAATCAATCTGGAAAATGATCACACCTGAAAAACACATTGCACAGGTGACTAAGTAAAGGGAAAAAATACGGTACACCGATTTTCATGATACTACTTGAAATTTCATCGTACTCATGGCAGTCTCTATTCTTTAATGATGTAACAACTGATGAAGTTTCATTTTTGCTGATTTACTGTAGCTGCAGTGATACAATTGCCTTGGAACACCAGTTTTCAAGAGTTCTGCATATTCACCTGTACCAACAAAATTTTGATTTAGCTTGCTGATTACTGACAACAAGTGATTATTAAATATTTTGCACAACTCTGGGGGATCACTAACAGTTTCATATTGAGACAAGAGAGGTGAAATACGTTGAGCATCCATATTCCACTCTGATATCAAATGGTTTTAATTTTGTTCTGCAGGCTTTCTAGTCTCTTGGTGTAATGCAATGTTTTAGCCTGTGTGATAGCCCTCAGCACTTTGCAGTATTGCCTGTAGTAAAATTCTGTAACAGTCCTTTATATTATGATACAGGTCCCGTTTTCCCCTACTTATATTCTAATGCCATTAGTCATCCTAATCGGATGTTTATTAGTGCTACATATATTAATATTAACACCTATAATTAATATTAATACCTATTATTATTAACAGGAAAGTGCTATTAACAGAAAAGTGCTATTAACAGGAAAGTGCTATTAACAGGAAAGTGATAAAGGTTTGAAGAAATGTATTATATTTGTCATTCAAATCATCTGTATTGTAGACTTCTTGCCACGTTAGACCTCTGAGACTGGCCTTAAATGTCTGCTCTGCAAATGGCTTCTTATCTCTAAGTCTTTCTTTTACTACCTTGGGATATGACTCTGCCTTTATTGCTGTCAATGTTACCATTTGTAAATCATTGTCTGACAACCCATTATTAATTTTTCTCACATTGCACCCATCAAGTAGAGAAGAAGCTACACAGATACTGTCTATGATTGTGCTGATGTTTTCCTGAACTGTAGTTGGAAAGTATACTATCTAAATGAGGCTGTAAGCTTCTAGGAACAAAACAAATTGCCAACCAGCTTTTGGAAAACAGAAAACCATTTGGAAACCCTCCAAGCCAAATTCCAAAGTAACTAGGAATGAAGAAGAAGAAGAAACTACAAGCACCTCTTGCCCCCTCACCACACGTGGGTTAAACAGGGCAATTACAAACCAACTCTAAAGTAAGGAAGACTCAAGCTTAAACAATATCCTAAAAAAAACATTTGGGAACTAAAACCATACAACAACTACAAGAACTCTTCAACAAAAGTGGAGAGCTCCCTAATGTCTGGAGGAAAGCAAAGATCATCACTATGCTCAAATCAGCAAACACATCTAACAATCCTGGATGCTTCCACCCTGTATCTTTCACATCCCACATTTGTAGAATCCATGAGAAAATGATACTATACTATCTATCATATGTATTAGCAGAACACCCCCCACCCCACACTCCCCTTTTTCATTCAACAGGCTGGTACCTGTTCTGGAAAATGAAACACTTTGCAAATATTAATCCTCACCCTACGTAATTGCGAATGGCTGGACAAATCATAAAATCACTGGTGTGACATTAATAGATCACATCACACCCTATGGTTCAGATTAATCTTACCATAACAGATATTTTAGAACACTGGGACTCCATATTAATTGAATACAAATACAGATAAATCCGGCCAGTCACTCGTGAAATATTTATTTATTTCAATAAACTAATTCATGATTCTCTTCAGACTCATCTTCAGATGGAACATGCACAAATTATGTATTTAGATTTGTAGCATGATAATGTATAATGGCTTGCAACAGTAAGGGCAGTAATGCTGTTAATATCCAACTGGCAGGATCCACTTTCATTACTTATCATCCATAAAATTAATCACTGAGTGAGCCATAAATGCACCAGTGGAGTTTTCCATAAAAAATGAAGATGTCATATTACCAAGAGGTATCATAAGCTTTTTTTTAGTGTTGAAGAAGATGCAAATGAAGTGTTGCCTGAATAGAAACGGCTCTTATATAACAGCCTCAATGTGAGTTAGGCTGTCAAAAGTTGAACAGTGCCTCCTCAACTACCTCTAAGAGGGGATGAGGAAATACTGGTACCAAGAAGCAACACCAAATGGTGGTTCACCATCTGTGTCATCACAGCAACACTGTGATAGGTAGATGACAATGTAGAACTCTTTGGGAGATAGATCATAATGTATGTATTCGGCCCTGAAGCTGTATCATTAGACATTGATGCACAGGATCTCAATACCCATGTGGAGAAGGCAGGGCAAGAAGAATGATTAGGGTTTAATGTCCCATTGATAAGCTGTAAATTAGGAAGTGACATTTGTAAAATTCCTGGTTGATGGAGTTGAAGTACAAGTGCTCCCTTTCCACAACCTCTTTATGAAATCAGAAAGTGGAATCTTGGGTATTATTAGACATTATCTGGCAAAAAAAATCAGCTATTTCTCAGAACATGTCACTGAAAGAGGACTGAGTTCCCTCCCCCCCCCCCCCTCCCCACTTTTCGGCATAGCAGTGACCGTGGTCTTCCTTCTGATTAACTTTCTTACTATGGTTGTTGAAGTAGAATGGTTGAGTGAATTCAGGAATTTCTGCCACATCTGCTACTGTAACATTTAATTGCAGTAGAGGCTTTTACCCTTGATTCATGAAAGACTACAAGATTTTCTGCTGATAGCTGCCACTTATTGTAGAGAGACAGTCCCCAGTCCACCAAAGGGGAAGATGCCTTCTAAGCAGCTCAGACAATCTTGGTATTGACGCTTTTTAATTTTATCCATATTTTACAGTTGTGTATGTGACTATTCAATACACAGAAAGTATGAATAATAATGCACATGATGTGCAGGGTCAGAAACACATTGTATGATATAGCAAAACACGGAAAAATTGTGCTGGATGCTATCGTGGTGTTCTTGCACAGCTAATTAGCTGGTTGTTTAGTATCCCGTTCACCCTGATAAGCTTCCATCAGATAATGCCATAAAGTGTTATTGGTAAACTAAATAGAGTTTTCAAGGCTTACTTTGTGCCCGAAACATAAAGTTTGATCTGTGTGCTGCCAGTTTCGGCTTACGGGAATAATATGGATTTTCAATGCACAAATCTTTCAAAAAATCTGCACTGATCAACAAGCAATGAACAGATACCTGTTGGGAATTACTACAAGAGCCCGGAAAATAAATGAAACACTGGACAGACTGGAATGGAAGATATAATAATGACAGTAATGAAAATGATATGGAGATGGGTGAGACAAATAACTAGGGATGTAAATGGTACATGCATCAAGGAAGATCTTTGCTTCCATCTAAAGGGTAAGAAAACACCAAGATGATAACCTAAAGTAAGGAGAGTAGACAACATTGTTAAACATAGAAAAGTAATGTGTATGTGTATAGCTGGAACTGATAGAACAAGGAAAAGTCTAAAGGTCTTTATCTGCCTGTGGATTTCATATTGTCAAATGGATGCTGCTACTGATGATGAATGGAATGACAGGTCAGACAGAAATAAAACTTAACATAAATCATCCTACAAGGAGCCAATGAAAACTGCATACTGATGAACTGAACACAAGAACCAGAAAGTATTAAATAAGATAAATAAAGCTACAAACAGCTGTAATACAGCTCAGAAAAAGCATCTCAGAAACTAGCATATGTGATACCATTGGTTTGGGCTTATGCCTGCAGCTGCCTGATAAGTAGAAGTTCCTATCTTTACATGACTGAAATAATTAAATTAGTCAGATGCTGCCTGCCTGTTCAGATACCACAGACTATTTCTCAAAATTTGGCATTTGTGGCACAGTAATATGTATGGAAACAATATGGTGAAGACTAACAATATCTGGAAATAATTCTGCAATCAGTGTTGCAAACTGAACAGTATAGCCACAAGTGCATTGACAAAATGGGGAGAGAAACCAATACAACAACTCATACTGGAAACAAAATAAATGTACTGAGGACACCGTGTACACTTGAATTATATGACTATATAATAAAAATAACAAATTATGAATGTGAATTTATTTCAGAAATAGTAAAAGTGCAGAATGTAACAGCAGAAAAATCAGAAGGGTGCAGCAAATGAGATTCTTCTTTCAGTTTTGGAGGTAAGGATTTCAACAGTGAAAAGTATTGTGGAAATTAAAAAAATTAATAAATAAAAATGGAAAGTCAAAATTTTAGGAAGTTGTCAGAAACATAAGACATAAACAAATTACTGGAATTCCACATCAAGTAACATTCAGGTCATTCAGATAAAGTAGAAAGTTGTAATATGACAGTTAACATTCATGCTAAACTTTAATTACTGCTTGCTACAATTTACATTCTGTCCTGTGTATCATTCGCCTCTCCATCATTTATGTGGTTCAAATGATTTCCCTTTCCCCTTTTTATCTTTTCTAGCTACCTACAAATTTCTCTCATTTGTGCTTTATATTTTGTTTTTGAAAAGGAACCTTTCACTTTCAAGAGTCTGAGTTTTCTTTCCAACCGTTTATACTGGCATTTTACATAACTTAGTAGCTTTATCTTATGCTTTCATGCATCTGTGTGTGCTCCACAGATCTTAAGCTTTAATTCCATAATTGTGTTGCTGAGGCTGTTTGATGAAAAACACACACAGTGTGGAGGAATATATAACACGGAAACATAACAGTCTGCAGAATAACTGTCAAAAGAGTGCAACTTAACATTTCCAAGGCTGCAATATGCATGAATTAATATGATCTTAAAAGATACACATAACATAAGTGACTACCAGAATATGACCTAAAATGTAATAAAAATGTGGGGAAAAATACATAACTTAAAAATAAGAAACAGTTCAGTATAAATTTCTCAGATTTCTCAACATATAAGCTCATTAAGAAGGCACAAATTTGCAATGAAAGTCACTTTCACAAACATCTACCGAAGTTTCAGGGTGACATCTGTGTCTTATAGGTGAGGGTAGGGATGGGAGCAGGGCAGATGGCCACACTCAACTTCAAACGTGACCAGTGTCAGCCTGCACCTCGTGTCCCATCTGCATGTCTCTCAATTAAGTGCATTCACAATGCTTAATGGATGGTATCAGGTCCTAAGCAGAGCTGTTGATAGGCATACAGAGAATAATAACTGAGCACTGGTGGGGACTGTTATTGGCCATAATACATTTAAGTCAACCTTGCAAAGAACATAAAGATGGTATGTCAGGTACGGCCTGATTTACTTTGTGCCAGGATTGAATAGGAGTCTCTCCACTCCATCCACCTGCCCCACAACACTGAAAGGAGGTAGCACTGCCTACATTTAGATCACACAGGTGCCAGACAAGGAGAGTGACACTCTTCACAATATGAATTGTTTTGACTATGGTTACTTTAAGACACAAGTATGGACAGCATCTCTAAAGGTTTACAGTATTTAAGTAGCAGCTCCAGCTCCATACAATTTTATTACCAAATGTTTCAACAAGTGAAAAGTTGCACCTTTAAAGAGTGTCTGCATAATCATGTCCTAGAACAGTTGTTTCTGAAGTATGAATGTCATAGTGAGTGATGCTGAATCTGAACTTGGAGCCGCTGTTCAACTACTGTATACTAACCTATACATCACACATTTTCAATTAGCTCACCTGGGTGGAAATGCAAGAATTTTATACTAATTCAGCTCACTGGGTAAAACAATTACATCATAACAAGCAAAGGTTTTTCCGCCATTTTAGGAGCAACAATGAATATTTCTAATATATTACCTCTGAACACTTTCTTCAATGAAGGCCTCCACTTCAGGAAAAGGGTCATCTGGTCTTATGTACAAAGTCAATAATTTGACATCAGAGTTTTTATTTGGAAAATGCTTTTGCATTACTGCATGCACCAAATGCAAAAGAACAGTGCAGTCTTTTCCTCCATTGAAATTCAGAAAGAGCTGTGGTAGAGTATACTTCTGGAAACATGTTTCGAGTACCTGTTAACAGACATTATGTACTGATTCTTCTGGGAACCGACAGATCAAAACATATGTACACATGGATAAAAACACAATAACTATCATTTGAACTACGGTAAAAGTAAGTACACTACAAAATTTTTGTTAACAATGGAAAATTGTGATGGAACAAGAACAACTAAAATGGTTAAATTGCTACTCATCACACAGAGGAGGCACTGAATGGCACACAGGCAAATAGAAAAAGACTGCTAGATATTATCAGCTATCAGACTAAGTCCTTCATCAAATGTAGACACACACCCACAAACACATGTCAACCATCATCTCTGGAGGGTAAGATATGATAGGTGATAGATAATATCTAGCAGTCTCCTCTCACTACACTTGTCAGCCACAAAACACCACCTCTATGCATGAGTGCCAATCTACTCATTTTAATTGTTACAGATTTTCAACAATATGAAAGGGTTTATTTTGGTATCCTTGAAAAGATGTAGTGCATTTTGAAAACACCAGTAAAAATTAAAAAATAAATAAAAATCTCTGTTGGTCCATTACTGCCAGGGACATCGGCTAGTTTGTACTTTTAATTCAATGAACTTTACCAACAGCCGTACGGCTTGATAACTCTATGCCAACTACAGCCAAACGGCTGTTGGTAAAGTTCATTGAATTGAAAAGTACGTACCAGCCAATGTCCCCTAGCTGTAATGGACCAATAGAAATAAAATAAAATATCTTAAAGTGAACAGTTGTTGGTAAAGTACACTGAATTGAAAAATAAATAAAAATAGTTGGCAATTTGTGATATTTTGTATACTGGCAAAAATTCATCAGAATGAATGCTACAATAGATATTTGCTAACTGCTTTTCTCCACAGTGAAGCAGTAAATACTCTGAAAAACTTTTTGCTAGATAACAGGCACATTACTTCAGCAATATCTCAAAATCATGAAAATTTAATGGACTACAGAATTTTGTACTGTTAATCATCTTTTTATCAAAAGAAATCAATACCAATCTGCAAGCCCTGCTGAAACGTCCCTCAAAGCTGCACCTTATAAGTATGTCTTTTGAAAGAAATTCACTTGCAAATAGAAGAGTAACTGTTGTTACACTACGCTTATTCTCATGTGTGGCTCTTTTTTTTTTATTGGCTTACATGTTTGTAACTAGGATGAGAGACAACACTCACAAAATGATAGACCAGTTTCCTAAAATAACTGAATTCTCATGCATGAAACGTTACCTAACTTACCCTGAAAGCTACAGACCAAGATGAATTAAACACTATCTAAAAGCTTTGATCTGATCAATTACACACTGCTGCTAAGAAAATTATACACACATGGTATCCAAACTAGTTGCCTACAACTGGTTTAAGTTGAATCTTTCTGTCAATCTATTTTAGACCTTCTGTTACTCTTGATTTTATAAATGATTTCCTATGTAATTTACTGACAGCAGAGCCAGTGTTGTTTGCAGATGATATTAGCCTTTTAATTAAAAAGAATGCAATGAAGATGATTCACAGCAGAGGTCTCTCTAACTACGACAGATACAGAAAATGGTCTACAACAATAGCACAGTGGTAAATGACAAGAGAATGATATAGATGAGCTTTAGGGGTGTAAGAACAATAGCCTGATACAATATCATGCTAGAATTAAAGGCACTTTAGTGATAAACAAACATGTTGCACAATGTTTCAGGCAATTTGGTTAGATCATAATTTAAGATGGAGGAAAACATTGAATTATTGAACAAAATGATGAGTAAATACTGTATTGTTATGTCTTATGGGTGCTGTAGTTTTCCAGAGGTATGTGCCACCAATGTCTACACACAACTCACGTAATTCCTTAAATAACAGGTCGGAGGTTTGTGAGCATGGAGCTTGTGCCCACAGCATCAAAGATGTGTTTATTGGGCACACATCAGGTGAGTCTGGTGACCAAGACATCAAATTGAGTTCACTGTCGTGCTCCTCAAACCACTGTAGCACAAATCAGGCCTTCTGACATGCACAACTATTCTACTGGAAGATGCCACTTCTGTCGAGAAAGATATCGGGTATGAAGGGATGCAGATGGCCCACAAAACATTTATGTAGTCCTCAGTTGTAAGGGTGCCTTTTATTACTATCACAGGTAACATGGAAGCCCAGGTGAACGACCCCCCTCCCTCCACAGTATATTAATGAACTAACTGGCCTGTGTCCATGGCAAGGTGTATGTTTTGAGCAGCCATTTGCCTGGATAACAGTGTATCCAGATATGACGATTGGCCTGGTGTAACAAGACATGGGATTCATCAAACCAGGCAAAATATTTCCGTTGATCTGTGGCCCTATATAGATGATCCTATGCCAACTGCAGTCATAATTGGCAATGTCGTTGGTTCAACATAGGAACACTTAGGGGTTGTCTGATGCAAAGCCCCAAGTTCAACAAGATGCACTGGAAGGTACTCTGTCATCTGATACACTGTAGATTGCCACCTGCCTGTTTTACAGAGTGGATAAGCCCTCAGCCTACTCATTCTATGATCAGTGGTGGACATTTAACACCTTGTCCCCTACTTGTGGTTTCAATGACCTTCAACTACATTCCATACATGCTCATGACAGTAACATATGACCTGCCAACCAGATTTGCTGTTTGAGCAATGTTTGCTCCTGCCATAACACAATTTGTCCTTTGTCAACACCTGTGCCACATATTCTTAGCACCACCAGGTGGCATTAGTACTGGTGATATTACTTATATTCTGTGTATTGTAAACGTCTTTTCAAACCAACTTGTATATATCACTGCACAAAATGATCAAAGAATGAATAAATATAATTTTTAGTCCACGACTCTTACACATGAGGCTGTTTCAAAAATCGTATCTAAGGCACTTTTCAACTTTGTATGGTTATTGCTAAAGTCATCTATCTTCCTGCACTAATAAAGTAAGTGTGTGATTCTGAAGTTCCTTTAATGTTTTATTATTTCTTTATTCTCTCAATAATTCATAGTAATTCAATGTTTTCATCAATTCATCAAATGTTCCATCAAATATAAATACTGAGAAGTTATGAATATTATTGTGTATGTATCTGGTATTTCAATAACGACATCTTGTCCGTCTAGCCTAACAGTATATCATGCTGTATGGGCACGCAATCAGTTTGGTTAAAAGTATGTAGAGTAATAGGCTGTTCAAGATGCTAAACAGGCAACAGATATTACTGAATAGAGAAAAATAAATTTCGACTCTTGCTTCCTGATGGTCCAGAGGAAAATCCCTCTCCATCTCCTGTGAAATAAATCACCAAAAATAAGCCCCTGCACATTACTAATGCAACAGCCATTGTCTTGTTGGATCTAGAGAAAAATAAGAACCACCAATGTATTCTTTTAACTGGTATATCATATGTTATGTAATTGGTGTCTGTAATGGTTTTATTTTTATGTATTGGTTATGAAGGCATTGTATTCTTTAACAATAAGTCATTTAATTGTTGTGGGTTGGTATCTTAGATTGTGTTGTACGTCTATAGATCTACAAATGCCTATCAGTGATGACACTTATACTGAAGACTGCAATACTGTTGTTGTTCTGTTTTGCACATTTTTTTATGATGGTTAAGGTGATAGTCAAACTATCATTCTCTATGCTGAGGGTCAGGCTAAGTTGTGAAGACAGCATGGAAGATGCCACTCTTATATATAGTGTAGTCCTTCATTACAAATACATTCCTGGTGAAAATGGCTGTTTTTTATTGGGATCTGATTTTTCCAAGATTTTAGTATGTTTCAGGGTATTAAAATCCTTATTCCTTTACTTTGAGGGTTTTTGTTTTTCTAATGTTTCCATGTTGTTAGTGATGTCACCTATTGGTTGGTTCGTGAGGCTCATACCATAATGTTAACAATTTAATCAGTTTGCCAGCATGGTGCGATGTTACTTACTAATCTCACCGTATCTGATTTTTTTCTGATGCAGCCACTGCTTATACAGTTTGAACCTCTTGTTACTAAATTATTGGGTATGGCATTTGTCACTGATAACTTTTATGATTATAACAGCAGCTCTCTAATAGACTACATGAAATAAAAACATAATACAACATTAGCCCAATTTGAAACCACCAGTTATAATAGAAAATTCAAGCAATATTGAATGTGATACGTTTGCACTGCCCAACACTGAGACAGCATCAAGAGGTCTGCCGAAAGGCAGGATGATTAGGGTTTAATATCCAGTCAAAAATATGGTCATTAAGAGATGGCACATATGCTCTGATTAGGAAAGTAAATCAGTTATGCATTTTTCAAGTAGCATCCTGGTTTTCAACTTTCTCAAATCAGGGAAACCACTGAAAACGAACTTTAGGATGTCTGAGTGGAGATTTGTAGCTTGATCCTCTCAAATGCAACTCTGCTGTCTTAACCATAGCATCTAATAACATGGTGTGACAGCTGAAAATAAATGTATGGGGCTCTTAAGTTACTACAGATGATTTTTAATTGTTGCCTTTCCATGGGAACTGGATGTGCATTTTTAAGTACTGTAGGGTAAGTAAGGTAAGTTCATACATTAGAGTAAGATGATAAATCATTGGGCATATTTTGCACCTTCTTTGTGATGCCACCCCGCTCCCTCCTCCCACCACCACCACCACCACCACCACCACCACCACCACATTATCTTCCTATATATGTTTGTTTGTGTGTCTATCAACTTGCCAGCGCTTTAGTTTGGTAAGTCACATCATCTTTGTTTTTAGATATATTTTTCCCACGTGGAATGTTTCCCTCTATTATATTCATATCATTAATTTGAACCCAACAATTACGTTTGTTATTGTCACTGTTGCATTTCGAAATCTTTCCTGTCATCTTATTTTCTCTTTCTGTTGTCGCAAGTAGCTTCACTTTGTATTCACCCTCTCCTTTTTACCGTAATCTACCATACAATTTTATCCTGCCTATATATACTCAATAATACATAACCCACTTCCAAACCATAACAAAAATCCGCTTTCAACACTACCGCTGCTATAAAATCCACCGTTTCCAGTTCACAAACAGTTCCTTTCACCTATTAAACAACCATTTCGGCTAGTTCTAATAACTTTCGCTTTATTTCCATTCCCGTTTTTCCCACATCACTGATCATTTTTAGCCGCTTCCCACAGGTTTTAACGTCATTATTTCTTCGTCAGACAATTGTTAACCTCATTTTCATAATCTGCCACCACAAAACCACTCCTTTTAATACATTTACATACAGTTTTTTCGAAATTTTCCCGAATTTCTCTACCCTTTAACATGTTTCGGAGGCAACACAACCACCTAACCTTTGTGCACATCGTTGTCTACCAACCCAAGTTCACCACAGGATCAACATAGCCCGGCTTTAACCAACACTTTTTCGCCTTTTTTCACACCAAATCTCCAGTTACTTTCTAGTTCACCTTTATCTCTCCCCATATGTTTTTATTTTCATTTTCATTCATGTTACACTTTCCACCTTCTAATACCATGTCACCCTCACAACACCCACACAACGACCCCATTAAGTTTTATTTACATTCCCTCCGCAAACATGCCTTCGCCCTAGCCAGATTATGCTCCCATATTTTATTTTCTCAGGCTTGTCTGACATTTGGCATTACCCCCAAAGGCATCACACTTAAAGTTCCCATCTCTGGCTGTAACCCTTCTTTCCATCAGTCCCTATACCAGTTCCAAACTGAACAATCCATTGCCCTCACCCACCTAATCCTTCATCTACACATCAACTCAGCCAATGAACACACCCGTCAACTCCTATCCTTAATAAAAGTCCTCAATCTTTCCTCTCCCACATCCCCATCAGCCGTTCAGAGCACCCTCCTACAGGCCAACCGCAAGTTAGAACAGCATGCCACCCTCTACCTCAAAAAACTATCCAATCTCCTGATTTCCCACCTCCGGAAAGGCAACTCACTCACCCTTCACAACCTTTCCAGCAAACCTCAACCTCCTCTCATTGCACACAAACCCAGTCTTCTCCCATCTACTCAATCTCCCACTTCCAGCTCCACTCCCTCCAAAACTTCAAAATTCCAATCAACACAATCTGGAACCACAACACCCTAATTCAGTAGTTAACCTTTCCTCCAAACCTCTCTCCCAATCTGAAACCTCCGTCCTATCCAAAGGCCTCACCTTCAGCCCCACTCCCAGAATCAACCAAACAGCCCTCATCAAAGATTTACTATCCTACACTCGTATTCTCTGCTGTAAATATCACTTTGCCACGAAGAAAAATGATCCTAATCCTACTCCTAATGATCCAACTCCCCAAGACACTATCCAAATTGAACCCTGCCTGGAACAGTTCCATCCTCCGTCACAGCGGGACCCACCTCCTCTTCCTCAAAATCACCCTCTCCAAACCTTCCAGGATTTTCTGACTTCCAGCCTTGCCTCTCAATTGTTCTTAAAAAACCTTAATCCTACTCCCAACATCACCACTGCTGAAGCCCAGGCTATCCGTGATCTGAAGGCTGACCGATCCATCGTCATTCTTCCAGCGGACAAGGGTTCCACGACTGTGGTACTTGATCGTCGGGACTATGTGGCTGAGGGACTGCGTCAGCTTTCAGACAACACTACAATTTGCCAAGGTAATCCCATTCCTGATGTCCTGGCGGAGCTTCAGGGAATCCTCAGAACCTTAGGCCCCCTACAAAACCTTTCACCTGACTCCATCAACCTCCTGACCCCACCGACACCCCACACCCCTACCTTCTTCCTAAAATTCACAAACCCAATCATCCTGGCCGCCCCATTGTAGCTGGTTACCAAGCCCCCACAGAACGTATCTCTGCCTACGTAGATCAACACCTTCAACCCATTACATGCAGTCTCCCATCCTTCATCAAAGACACCAACCACTTTCTCGAACACCTGGAACCCTTACCCAATCTGTAACCCCCGGAAACCATCCTTGTAACCATTGATGCCACTTCCTTATACACAAATATTCCGCACGTCCAGGGCCTCGATGCGATGGAGCACTTCCTTTCACGCTGATCACCTGCCACCCTACCTAAAACCTCTTTCCTCATTACCTTAGCCAGCTTCATCCTGACCCACAACTTCTTCACTTTCGAAGGCAAGACATACCAACAATTAAAGGGAACAGCCATGGGTACCAGGATGGCCCCCTCGTACGCCAACCTATTCATGGGTCATTTAGAGGAAGCCTTCTTGGTTACTCAGGCCTGCCAACCCAAAGTTTGGTACAGATTTATTGATGACATCTTCATGATCTGGACTCACAGTGAAGAAGAACTCCAAAATTTCCTCCATCAATTTCACCTGGTCCTACTCCAAATCCCATGCCACTTTCCTTGACGTTGACCTCCATCTGTCCAATGGCCAGCTTCTTACATCCGTCCACATCAAACCCACCAACAAGCAACAGTACCTCCATTATGACAGCTGCCACCCATTCCACATCAAACGGTCCCTTCCCTACAGCCTAGGTCTTTGTGGCAAACGAATCTGCTCCAGTCAGGAATCCCTGAACCATTACACCAACAACCTGAAAACAGCTTTCGCATCCCACAACTACCCTCCTGACCTGGTACAGAAGCAAATAACCAGAGCCACTTCCTCATCCCCTCAAACCCAGAACCTCCCACAGAAGAACCCCAAAAGTGCCCCACTTGTGACAGGATACTTTCTGGGACTGGATCAGACTCTGAATGTGGCTCTCCAGCAGGGATACGACTTCCTCAAATCCTGCCCAGAAATGAGATCCATCCTTCATGAAATCCTCCCCACTCCACCAAGAGTGTCTTTCCGTCGTCCACCTAACCTTCGTAACCTATTATTTCATCCCTATGAAATCCCCAAACCACCTTCCCTACCCTCTGGCTCCTACCCTTGTAACCGCCCCCGGTGTAAAACCTGTTCCATGCACCCTCCCACCACCACCTACTCCAGTCCTGTAACCCGGAAGGTGTACACGATCAAAGGCAGAGCCACGTGTGAAAGCACCCTCGTGATTTACCAACTGACCTGCCCACACTGTGAAGCTTTCTATGTGGGAATAACCAGCAACAAACTGTCCATTCGCATGAATGGACACAGGCAGACAGTGTTTGTTGGTAATGAGGATCACCCTGTGGCTAAACATGCCTTGGTGCACGGCCAGCACATCTTGACACAGTGTTACACCGTCCGGGTTATCTGGATACTTCCCACTAACACCAACCTGTCAGAACTCCGGAGATGGGAACTTGCCCTTCAGTATATCCTCTCTTCTCGTTACCCGCCAGGCCTCAACCTACGCTAATTTCAAGTTGCCGCTGCTAATACCTCACCTGTCATTCAACAACATCTTTGCTTCTGTACTTCCGCCTCGACTGACATCTCTGCCCAAACTCTTTGCCTTTACAAACATCTGCTTGTGTCTGTATATGTGCGGATGGATGTGTGTGTGTGTGTGTGTGTGTGTGTGTGTGTGTGTGTGTGTGTGTGTGTGTGTGCGCGCGATTGTTTACCCGTCCTTTTTTCCCCCTAAGGTAAGTCTTTCCGCTCCCGGGATTGGAATGACTCCTTACCCTCTCCCTTAAAACCCACATCCTTTCATCTTTCCCTCTCCTTCCCTCTTTCCTGATGAAGCAACCACTGGTTGCGAAAGCTTGAAGTTTGTGTGTATGTTTGTGTGTCTATCAACCTGCCAGCACTTTTGTTTGGTAAGTCACATCATCTTTGTTTTCATATATAATCATTTTGGTATTATAGATCCAATACATTCTCACTGCATTTGCCCATACTGTACAAATGAATAGCAACTACTTCCTAGATAAAAGTGAATTATCTGATACCTTTGGTTGGTGATGTCCAACTTTTCATGTGTAACCAGTATCCTCTTTCACCAATTTTACCAGAGTTTACTGCTTACATATATTAGATGCTGGCATATTAACACACAGAAATGCAGTTTAAATTGTAAGATATCATAACAAAGGTACTTGCTGATATCTCCATTCTTATGTGTACATTCCTTGTGCTGCAGGTACAACATGTACACTATCATTCCCCCTTTCCCAGTCATTCCACACTCAAATATTCCATAGGAAGAATGGGTTTCTGTAAATTTCTGTATAAATGAAAATTATTCTGTTTAACCATCATGGCCCTTTTGTGAGGTGTATGTTGAAGAAATTGTAATTCTAATCCTTTTGAGAGATGTACATTGAAGAAATTGTAATTGACTCATGTTGTGAAGTACCTTCTTGGAATTCCTGTCACATATAACTGTCTTGTAACATCTGGTTGGCTATTTCTGTGTTAGTCTCGTGGTGACCAAAAAAACTGGTGACTGAACATACACGTTAGCTTTCCTTTGAATATTCTCTCTATCTTCTATTAACTCTACCTAGTATGTCTCAAAGTCCAATAAACAATAAACCAGAATTCACTGAACTATGGTTTTGAAAACTATCTTGTTTGTGAATGGGTTCTTCAAATGGTTGCAGCCAACCACCTGTCTTCTCCTATTATCTTCTCAGTAAACACATACTCATATCTCTGTATATGATTTGTTTTTCTCACATTAAACTGACTGATTCTGTATCATTGTCGAATGAGCCCTGGAAAAATAAATTACTGATACGGATGAATTACACTGACTTTAGGTTCTTCAATGAATCTTAGTCTGGCATTTGCCTTTCCCACAACTAGTTTTATGTTATCAATGTTACCCTAGTGATTATATTAATATCAAATGTCTAATCAAACAAATAGAGATCTTACAAAGACTTAACAAGTAATATGTCAACATTTTCTCACATTGGAAGTCAGCTTGTACTGCATGCATTAAGCATTAATCCACTACATGTCTTTCTGAATTACAGTGCATTTTTTTCTGTTTGCTACATCCCTTCACACAATGACATTGTCCATAAACAGGCTCTCTGAAGCTTAGTGTCCTTCATTGGCTGGAAAACTGCCTTCTCTCAACTTGAATCAGTCTTATTTATTTGATTATTTGTTTGCCCAGGGGCCATTTGGTACAATAGGTACCAGAAACATACAGGAATAATACATATGTATAAAACATTTACAAAATAGGAAAGGATAAGGTGAGCATAGGGCAGGAAAATCATCTATCACCTTAGGCACAAGTGAAATCCATGGAAAATTCAAGTCAGGATGGCCAAATGGAGATGTAAATAGTATGTATGCTGTAGCTAAATGTCTGTAACTATAATTGAAGTCTAACACTACCATAAATTCAGTTTAAAATTTTTCTGTAATTCAGTTTCAAAATTTCCTAGCAATGAAATCATTACAAAAGAAGTGAATAGCAGCATACACTTGTGTATGAGTGCAGAAGACAGACAATTTGAAAATGACACTAAATGTAATGTATATTTAGAGTTTTTAGTAAATGTTACAACACCAGAAGAGCATTTGTTCTTTCTAGTATCAACATGACAGGTGTATGTCAGGAGACAGAAGCAACAGCTTTCTAAATGGTCCGGATAACAAGTAGTTTGTTTCATTTGTAGTTGGGTAAATGCAGACTGAGTTTTCTACACAGAGAAGGACTAGATTCTAAATGCAGCCTATACAGGGCCTAATTTATATCTGCATGACTACTCTGCAATTCACACTTAAATCCCTCACAGAGGGTTCATCAAACCACTTTCATTCTATTTCTCTACTGTTCCAGTCTTGAATAACACATGGGAAAAATGAACACTTAAATCTTTCCGTGTGATCTCTGATTTCTCTTATTTTATTATAATGATCATTTCTTCCTATGTAGGAGGGTGTCAACACAATACTTATATGGCCAAACTTTCAGGAAATATTTCTCACATATAGAGGAATAAATGCGTTACAGGGACATTGATCTGGAAATGCTTTCTTTCCATGTCAGAGCTCAGCTTCATCTTCTCTCCATAATCACAATAATCACGGGAAACACACACAAACAGAACATACCAGCATTACATGAAACATTTCCTTACATGACATGTTCAAAATATCCTCTCCATTATACTTGGTCACAATGTACAGTAAGTTGTATTTCTCAAGCTCACTGGCAGTGCTTGGTTTTCCAACGGAATGAAAGTAATGTTGACATGTGACTCACTTCATTGCTTGAATTGACATGCGATGAACTTCACTGTTCTACTAGCATCAAGCACGGATGGAGCATCAACTGTTTGGTGTTCATTATGGACTTGGTTTCTAGTACAGTACAATGGAAGTGTACTCAAATGCACAGTTGGCACATGCCCATTTTCTGTATGGATTGACAGATGTTAACCACCATGGTGCTCAATACTTATACAGGTAGAGATTTACAGAATGACAGTGCCACAACAGAAGAAACTGTGGTTATAGTGGGTGGGGCAGGTAATGGTATTGACAGAGATCCTGGGTACAGTATAGAGTGTGACCTGGCAAAGATTGCATCAGCATCGAAGCATACTAGTGTTGAGTTTGTATCTGTTCTTGGGTGCCATGACCAACCTCATTTGAACTCTTCTGTCAACAGAGTTAATTTGGAGTTGGAACGGCTGCTTATGTCGGGTGCAGGGTCACACATTGGTGTGATTCCTGTTCATTCTCTCAGTAGGTGGGATTATACTAGGCATGACCTTCACCTTAACAGGAAAAGGAAGGGTAAACTGGCTGGGAAAATAGCAGGAAAGTTAAAGGGAGGAGGCACTGGCATGTGTGATAAAATACCAGTGGTTATAGGGTTCAGAAAAGACCCTTTTTTAGGGTAGGGAGGACAGAAACAAACCAAATTTTAAGAGAGGTTAGAACTGATACAAACCTTCAGTTTGAGAAAGAAACCAAAAAACATAATTCTAGCTTATTACATCAGCATAAACAGCTATTGGTTAAGAATTTTCAACAGTCAGCAGATATTTAAACTCCACCCAGTTTTAACACAGTCAATGTGAAATGTCAGCTATCTTTATTGCATCAAAACATTAAGAGGACTGAGAAATAAAATTAATGAATTAATTATCTGCATAGATGAATTAGAGTCTTCAAACCCAGCTGACATAATCTGCCTCTCTGAACATCATGTGACCACTGGTATAAAACTTTTAAGTGTTACAGGGTTTAGGTTAGCAACTCACTTTTGTAGATCAGAAATGGATAAAGGAGGAGTTGCCACATTCATCAGCAACTGTCATAAATTTAAGAACATAGACATGCATAAATTTTGCCTAGAACAGCATATGGACAGCATGTGCAACAGAAGTAGAATTTCACAAAAAGTCCTTCTTAATGTTAAGTGTATATCGAGCATCTGCAGGTAACTTTGTTCATACACTACCTTGAAGCTGTACTGGCCCATCTAGTGATTTCAATGTAGATTTCCTTAAAGACTCTCCCAATAAGAACTTAATTGAGTTAGTAACACTATCATTCAACTTAATTCCCACTGTAAAGTTCCCCACTAGGGTAGCCAATTGCTCAGAAACAGCCATTGATAATATCTTTTCCAGTCCAATGAACATTATTATATTACAAAACCAACAGTCAATGGCCTCTCAGACCAAGACATGCAGTTCCTTCTGTTAAATGTTAATACTGAATAGGATATAAAATCTGTTAAATCTGAGCTCAAGAGGGTAATCAATAAGCCAAAAATTGATTATTTTGGGACACTTCTCCCAGACATTCACTGGAACAATGTTTACAGTGCTCAAGGCATGAATGAAAAATGTAACACTTCTACTAATAAAGTGCTTACCTTATTTGAACACTGTTTTCCCCCAAAACTAACCAAGGTTAGAGCAAAGTCTACAAATAAGCCATGGATTACTCAAGGAATAGGGGGTATCTTGTAAAACAAAAAGAAAACTGTATCTGTCAATCCGAAACAGTTCCGATGTTGATGCTATAGCACATTACAAGAAATACTGCAAAATATTAAAGACTGTAATATGGACATCAAAGCAAATATATTACGAGGAAAAGATAGTCACATCAGATAACAAAATGAAGACAATATGGGATATAGTGAAGGGGGAGACTGGTACAACCAGACATGAAGAGGGGCAAATAGCATTAAGAGTAAATGATACATTGGTGACATATGTGTATAGTGTTGCAGAACTTTTTAACAAACAATTTATAACTGTTACTGAAAAGATGGGGTTGTCAGGTTCTGTAGATGCTGCTATGGAATACCTGAGACCAGACATTTCAAGTAACTTCCATAATATGAATTTGACCCTCACTACCCCAGCAGAAATAATTCCCATCATAAAATCTTTAAAATCAAAAACATCTAGTGGGTATGATGAAATATCAACAAAGTTAATTAATGAATCTGATTGTGAGTTAAGTAACATATTAAGCTATCTGTGTAAACAGCCGTTTATCAGTGGAATATTTCCTGAATGGTTGAAATACGCTTAAGTTAAGCCACTGTTTAAGAAGGGGGATAAAGAAATAGCATCAAATTTCCATCCAATTCCGCTTTTGCCAGCATTCTCAAAAACATCCAATCGGCTTTATAACCATCTTATCTCGAATAACATACTGTCATAGTTGCAGTTCGGATTTCTAAAGGTTTCTGATATTGAGAAGGCTATCTACACTTACAGTGAAAATGTGCTTAATTCATTAGACAAAAAATTGCAGGCAACTGGTATACTCTGTGATCTGTCAAAGGCATTTGACTGTGTAAATCACAATATCCTTTTAAGTAAATTAGAATATTATGGTGTAACAGGAAATGTTGCAAAATGGTTCAAATCTTATATCTCTGGCAGGGAACAAAGGGTGTTATTAGAAACGACATGTATTAAGCTGTCAGGCATCATCTAACTGGGAACTAATTACATGTGGGGGGTCCCACAAGGTTCCATTTTATGGCCCTTGTTCTTGTGTATATCAATGACCATTCATCAGTAACATTACCAGATACCAAGTTTGTTTTGTTTGCCAATGATACAAACATTGCAGTAAATAGCAAATCAAGTGTAGTCGTAGAAAGATCAGCTAATAAAATATTTGTGGACATTAATCACTGGTTCCTAGTAAATTCTTTGTCACTAAACTTCGAAAAAACACACTACATGCAGTTCAGAACTAGTAAGGGGAGTCCCACAAGTATATGCCTAACATACGATGACAAACAGATAGAAGAAGTGGACAGTGTTAAATTCTTGGGATTACAGCTTGATAATAAATTCAACAAGGAAGTGCACACCACAGAACTGCTGAAGTGTCTTAAAAAATTGTGTTAGACATAGGGGATATAAAAATGAAAAAGCTGGCATACTATGCTTACTTTCATTCCATAATGTCATATGGGATTATTTTTTGGGGTAATTCATCAAGCCCAGCTAAAGTTTTCCATGCAAAAAAAGTGCAGTAAGAGAGATATGTGGTGTGAACTCAAGAACATCCTGGAGACGCCTATTTATGGAACTAGGGATACTAACTATTGCTTCCCAATATATTTATTCCTTAATTAAATTTGTCATTAAAAATATATCACTTTTTCAAACCAACAGCT
Source organism: Schistocerca nitens (assembly GCF_023898315.1). Taxonomy (NCBI): domain Eukaryota; kingdom Metazoa; phylum Arthropoda; class Insecta; order Orthoptera; family Acrididae; genus Schistocerca; species Schistocerca nitens. Next base: position 224,068,537 of record NC_064617.1, read on the forward strand.
CAATTCATGGAATCAATACTAGAAATAAGAATAATCGTCACAAGGATTTAAAGTCACTTACTCTTGTACAAAATGGTTTGCATTATTCAGGAACACACATTTTCAATAACTTGCCAGCAGCCATAAAAATTCAGTTTAAGAGAAGACTAAAGGATTTATTGGTGGCCAACTCCTTCTACTCCATTGATGAATTTCTCAGTAGAACCTACTGGTATGTGTGTGTATGTGTACAATCTAACTTCCGCACCATTTCATTTCAGTGCAGTAATGTGTTCATTGTAAATAAGTATTATAGTAGTTATATTAGGTCTACATGTTTATTACCTTATAAAAAAAGTTTTTTATTTTAAATTCAGTGCATTCATGTTTGTAAAATGATTCTTTCATATAGTGTTCATTAAAAAAATGACAATCATTCCACTTGAGACCTGTGGAAGGTACATTAGCTTATTTGTTTCAGTTGTAAATATTTATCATGGTTATTGTTTTCTGACATGTTCTACACCCTGGAGGACCTCCTAACTACAGATCAATTGGAATGAAAGTAAGTCTAATCTAATCTAAAAGGACATCTGAAGCAACTGATACTTGTCTTAACGACTGTGGAACATTTAATCCTACAACTCATGACTGGGAGAGGTCTATAAGGACAACAACACATCAACTAGAGGAGAATTACTTTGTGCTGTTGATGACAAGCTGAGTGTCAGTGGAAAACAATTAGGTAGAACAAGAAATGTTGATCACGACTGCCTGAAGAGTGCTACACAAGAACCTGCTGTATCTGTACTATGTACAGTGTGTGCAGACACTATCAGTAGCTGATGTCCCAGAACATGTACACTTCTGCAAATGGTTAGTTCAACAGTGTGTCAGCCCTCACTTTAGTGCAAGTATGCTGTTCATGGATTAGGTCTCATTTCAAAGTAGATGATTAATGTGTTTAACAGTTGTAGAAACTGTGCTCTAACATGGAAATAAAGTATTTCCAGGACCATGTCCATACAATATATTTTCTTTCTCTATTTGTGATGAATATTTCCTGAAAGTTTTTGTTACATCATATATCTATTCATCTATGTTGCCTCATCTGATTTTTTTTTTTTTTTTTTCTGTAATGGTTCTGTGAAGGACAGTGCATACTCGATATTCATGCTTGTGAGTAAAAAGTGCAACATGTAAGTAGTGTGTATGCTACCGCTAAAGATCTGTAACAGTGATTAAAGTCCAACATCACCATAAATTTAGTATAAAATTTTTCAGTAATTCACTTTAAAAAAAGGTTCAACCAATGAAATCTGTACAACAGAAGTGAACAGCAGCATGGACTTTTTTTTTGCGTTATTTGACTATCTTATATTTGTGGCCCACTTCAATTGCTTTCAAAGCTGACATTGAAAATATGATCAAATTCTGTTTCATAGTATTGTATGAAAACGCACTAAGCTTTCTGAATAACTGGCCCAAAATCATTGTCCTAAGTTTCAGTTTCTGTACTGACTCTGCGAAACTTTAGGAAAAAGTTTGAAATATGGGTTGTATTTACTTCATTTCACTACTGACCTTAACTGCCTTCTTCACAACCAGCGACAGTCGATCGACGAGTGACGATTCAACCATCTGATACACGTTATTTACAGCATTACTTACAGAGCTTGGTATAAATCTAATAATCGATTCCGGTGCAAAATTCCGTTGAAGAAAAGCTTTGGCTTCTAATACCTCTACATAGACTTTCGATTCCATTGTTATTTTAGTAAAATAGAAGCCATTTTCTGTACAAGGGTATGAACCAAACAAAACTTTACCATTAAACAACCGAACAGCTTCATTAAGAACTGGAGCAACTTCGACCTCCGACAATTGTAAATAAAGCTGGACGGAGTAAAATCTTGTGCCACGATTTGCAAATATATGCTTCAATTTCTTGAAGGCGAACTGGAAGTATGCAGGTATACCTGGGAAAATATAAACGTTGAAAACTGAGACAACTGGAAAATTATCAATGAATCCATCAAGTGCTCCTTCTCCCTCGCTCTTGAGGTAATTAAGCACTCCAGATTCTGGTATCTGTGCCATTCTCAATACAGGATTCACTTCTGGGTCCATTTGGTTGTGGGCGGTTGGATATACTTTCTTCAGTACCTCCACTATTTCAGTATTTAGTACCAACCGCTCTCCAAAGGCCTTTGCAACTCCGCGATACGTAATATCGTCATGAGTTGGTCCTATTCCTCCAGTGGTAAAAATCCACGTATATTTGCTAGCTAGCCTCCTAACTTCTTCAGTAATTTGATCCACATCATCCTGAATTACAGATATACAACACAGCCTGACGCCTAATTTATACAGCTGTCTACTAAGAAAATGTGAATTCGTATCCACTGTTTGACCTTTCAGTATTTCGTCTCCTATAATAATGACCGCTGCTGTGGACTCCATCACGTTTATAAAGTGCCACTAACGAAACAGACTGTAATGTTAAACGAGCATGACCATGTGGCACGTGTAATATACAACTCTAAAAGTCATTCGGTTTTATGTATGTGTCCAAACGCAACTACAGTACTACACTTTTCCAGAGCTATACAGAATTTTACTCCTCGCACAGTTCCGAAATTTTTTGTTGTCTGCTAGCTACTTCTAGCAGACGATGTAGCTGGAAATGATGGTTAAGTTCAAAACACAAAACCAGACGAAAATCAGGGACTTAAAACCACAACTACATAAATTCTACGCATCTGCAGCTGATTATTTCCATTTTTCCAAGCATCTAACTAGTTGACCATTCGGAATTTTGTACAAAAATGTGTTATCACATATATTTAACACAGTTTCGCCGCCACTGAACTGTTTACCTAAGATAACAAAACGTGTCGTCAAAGATACTCAAGAAACTAGAGGAAAGAAGACTTGTTACGAATATATAACACGGAAGTAATTTCTACATTACGAGTTAATATGCTGAACTGAAATATCCTTAACCAGAACGTAGCCGCTTATCGCTGAAATTTCTTTCTTAGACCGGCGGATGGTGGGCCAGCAGTAGATTGAAACTGATGTGATGTACGCAAGCACATTTACTTCGGTTACATACGACATGTCTTCCAAAAGACGAAAATCAAATGTCGGAAACCGTTTTCCGCTGTAGCGTTTACATGTTAAGGGCCAGAAGTTGATTTGCTTGCCCAATTAAACATGAAAACAGAGGATCCAGTTTCTGATTCAGTCAACACTATCGTGTTTTTCTTCGGCTAAATGTTACAGTAGACAGCTTCATGCTCAGTCTAATATTTCTGCTTCTCCTTCACTACACAAGCCCATATTACCCGAAAATTCTGAAAAAAAGACATAACCTGACAATCCAAGCGCGTTTCAAAACCGGTTGCGTTTGCATGGAAGCGAAAATCGGTTGTGAAATTCCAGAATCGGATTTCCAAACCGATTTTGAAGTGTTTACACGATCACCTGGGAGCGGTATTGGGATATCGGTTTACGAAATCCAATGCTGGGAGCCCTTGCAAACGGGGTAATTCACAGCGATTTATTGCATGCACAAACGCTGCGCAGACAAGTCGTTGCGCATGGCTCGGCCTTTACCGCATTGAAGTAAGCTGTGGTATTCGTGTAACTACCATCCAGGCTTCTTTCATTGGCTCACACGGAATCTCATCCATTAGTAACTAAGGACTGCTAAAAGAACCTTCAGCAAATCTCTGAAAACTACCAAGAACAGATAGTTGGGGCTGTAACTCTATGTCTAGCTGTATATTCAAACACAATAGCAGAAATGTACCTTAATACTGTCACTGTATACGAAATTCAAAAAATCATGTCTCTAAAAAATAAGAACTCTGCAGGGGATGATAATATTTCTAGTAATTTACTGAAATATTCTTGTGTGTGAGGTGTTATTCCCAGTAGACTTAGGTATGCCATTGTTAAGCCCCCATACAAAATGGGCGATAAAACTGAATTAACTAACTACTGACCTATCTCTTTTCTGACAGCTTTCTCTAAAATCCTAGAAAAGCTAATACTTGTAATAATTACTGATCATCTCATGAAGAATGGAGTTCTCAGTAAGAGCCAGTTTGGCTTTCAAAAGGGCCGTTCAACAAAAGACGCAATCTATGCCCTTGCAAATGAAGTCCTAGAACCCCTTAATGAGAAAATGCTAGCACTTGGTGTCTTCTATGATTTGTCTAAAGCGTTTGACTGTGTACATCACCTGATTCTCTTGCAAAACGCAAAATTAGTAGGAATAAGTGGTGTTGCAGACATTGGCTACAGTCATATCTCGAAGATAGAAAACAAAAAGTTGTTTTGAATAGCTCAGGTGGAATATGAGATGTTTCCTCACATTCTGAATGGAGTTCCAGTACATGTGGAGTGCCTCAGGGCTCAATTGTTGGGCCACTATTATTCCTGATTTTTATAAATGATCTACCATCATGTACAAGCCTGCCGTGCAAATTTACATTATTTGCTGATGATACCACAATTTTTATGAGCACTACAACAGATAGTAATCTTGAGGAATCCACTGATCACATACTCTCAGATGTCGTGAATTGGTTCAAGGTGAATGGTCACTCATTAAATTCCAGTAAGACCAGCTTTATTTACTCAGTTCTCTACAAAAACAAAAAAAGAGAGAGAGAAGTGTGATATGTGGTAATCAGCCAATAGAAAGAATGGAAACAACAAAATTTCTTGGAGCGCCCATTGGCAAGAGAATGAACTGGCCTTCACATATTATAGATCTTTGTAAGAGGCTTAGCTCTGCTACGTAAGCTTTATGGGTTGTCACTACATGTGTTGAACCTAACACTGCAAAAGTGGCATGCTACAGCTATTTTCACTCACTTTTTGAATATGGCATTATTTTTTGGGGTAACCAGCCATTAGCAAGGAAAGTATTCATTGCTCAGAAGCGAGCTTTAAGAGTTATATGTGGATTGCAACCAAGAGACTCGTGTAGGAATACCTTTTGAAAATCTAAAATATATACAACTACATGCCAATATATTTTTTCTCTCATATGTTTTGTCTGTAAAAATATAGAGATATTTCAACCAAACAGTAATTATCATGAACATAACATGCAGAGGAAGAATGGCATACACAGCGAGCATATAAATTTGAGCTTGGCGCAAAAGGGTGTCAACTACATTGGAACAAAACTCTTCAATGCTCTCCCTCCTGAAATAAAGACAGAGATCCATAACAAGAATAAGTTTAAGAAAGCAGTAAAAATATTTCTGCTAGAAAAAGATTTTTACAATCTAGATGAATTTTTAAATAAATAAATTGTAAAATTTTAATATTGGATAACACAAGTTGACATAATGCCACTAAGAACATTACTTAAGTTGAGCTCTGTATCCGTTTGTGCTCTGTATCTGTTTTTCCGTAGTGCTTTAATGATTCTAAGAAAATAAGTATCATCTTTTTTCTGTATTGCAGCTCAAAGAATTTACTGTATAAATTTTTATATAATTATTTACTCAAATTTCTGTATATGCTATAAGATTATCATATTGTATTTGTAAAAAACTGACTCATTCCAAGTTCTTGTGAACCCAACACAGTTGGACCTATGGAACACAAAATAAAATCAATCAATGAAATAAATCAATCATAACAATCAATCCACTCATGATGGAAATGTATTGAATCTAATGCCAACAAACAGACCTGACCTCTTTGAGGACATCCACAACAAAACTGTGACAACAATGATTACCAAAGTACAAAGGACAACTAAAATAAGCAGAAAGATATATATGGTTCAAATGGCTCTGAGCACTATGGGACTTAACATCTGAGGTCATTAGTCCCATATAACTTAGAATTACTTAAACCCAACTAACCCAAGGACATCACACACATCCATGCCCAAGGCAGGATTTGAGCCTGCAACCGTAGCAGTTGCGTGGTTCCAGACTAAAGCGCCTAGAACTGCTCGGCCACACCGGCCGGCTAAAGATATGTATTTTCAGTAAACTAGATAAAAAGTCAGTAGTGTCACTTACTGTCATACCTCAATGAGAAATATTCATCTTTTGGATCTGCAGCTCTTGTCTTTTCTTACCGCATTTGCAGTAAAAATAATAGGATATGGTTGTGCCTTTTTGCAAACATACTTTTTTTCTTTTTACCCAATCATGTTTCAGTACCTCTGTGCCATCGGCAGTGCATTTTATTTATTGAAAACATTGAAAAATGAAAATGCTTTAGGTTATAACAGATTTAACAAAGTGAGGCCTAAAGAAAGTTTTAGTTCATTTTGCTTCTTACCATGATTTTACATTATATGGTTTTGCAGGACTAACTATACGGCATCCTGCACTGACAGCTTGTCATCTGCAAATCAAATGATGTAGATGTAGATTTCATCAGTGAGTTAACACATAACTTGATTTTAAAAAAAGAAAAAAAAATGGTTTTGGTGTGTCAAAATGTTTTGCATATATGATTCTTACTACTCACATTTTGACATGCTAAAATTATTCTTTTTTTTTAAGTCAATGGATGTGTTACTCACTGATGAAATTTACATTTCCATCATTTGGTTTGCACATGACAAGCTGTCAGTGCAGGACACCATACAGTTGGTCCGACAAAACAATACAATGTAAAATCACGGTAAGAAGCGAAACGAACAAAAACTTCCTTTAGGCCTCACCTTGCAAAATCAGTTATAACCTAAAACAGTTATACTTTTTACAGTTTTCAATAAATAAAAAGCCACTGATGATCCCACAGAGGTGCTTAAACATGTTTGGGTAAAAATAAAAAACAGTGTGTTTGCAAGAGGGTAGAATCCATATCCTAAAACTCAATGAGGAACTTGAAACTTTCAGCAGAGGGCGGGAGTGAGTAGAGGAACTATGGCTTAAGTTTAAAAGAATAGTTGACCATGCACTGAATCGATTGTGCCCAGTAGAACAGTTCATAATCGGGATCTCCTTGGTATACATTCATTTCAAAGAAACTTCTAAAGAAACCTAGATTTTTGCATAATAGATGTAAAATAAAGTGTTGGTCTATAGATAGAGAGATGCTGAATGAAACATGTTTGGCTGTCAAGAGAGCAATGGGTAATGCCTTCAATGACTACCATAGCAGAATATTGCCAAAGAATATTTCACAAAATCTAAAGAAATTCTGATTTTATGTAATGGCTGTTTGTGGCACCAAAGTTAGAAGTCAGCCCCTAGCGAATGAGACAGGAACTGAAATTGAAGGTAGCACAGCAAAAGCTGAAATACATAATTCCATTTTCACATTCTCCAGTACAAAGGAAGTCTCTGAAGAACTGCCATAATTAAATCTTTGTACCATTGAAAAGATGAATGAAGTAAGTGTTAGTGTCAGTGGTATTGAGATCAGCTGAAATCGTTAAAATTGAACCAAGCTCTTGGACCAGAAGAAATCCCTGTCAGATTCTATGCCAAATTTGTGGCTGAGTTAGCCCCTTTTATAAATATAATCTGTAACAGATTGCTCAAACGGAAAACTGTGCCCTGTTCTTGGAAAAAAGCACAGGTCACACCTGTTTACAAGAATCACTTCTACAAGTGATCCACAAAGCTCTGTCCAGTATCCTTGAAACTAATTTGTTGTAGAATCTTAGAATGTATTCTGAGCTCGCACATAATGAGGCATCTTGAACAGAATGACCTCCTTGATACCACCCAACATGGATTCTGAAAATATCAATCAGGTGAAACCCAACTCACACTTTTCTCATATGACATACTGGAAGCTTCGTCTAAGGGCAGTACGGTAGATGCAGTATTTCTTGATTTCCGAAAAGCATTTGACTCAGCACCACATGTATTATTATCGTTAAAACTACAATCATATAGGGTATCATGTGAAATTTGTGACTGGATTGAGGACTTTTTGATAGGGAGGACACAGCGTGTTACCTTGGACAGAGAGTCATCATCACGTGTAGAAGTAATTTCAGGTGAGCCCCAGGGATGTCTGTTGGGACACTTGTAGTTCATGTTGTATATTAATGACCTTGCAGACTTTACTGAACTGCAAGACTCTTGAAGATAGATGTAAACTACCCCGATAAAGTCTGTTAACAAAGTTTGAAGAACTGGCTTTAAATGGCACTAGGAATATGCTACAACACCCTATGTGTCACTAATGCAGGAATTGTGAGGATAAGTAGAATAATTACTGCATGCACAGAGGGATTCGACCAATCATTCTCCCTGCGCTCCATATGTGAATGGAATGGGAAGAAACTCTATTAACTGGTGCAATGGGACATACCCTCTCCCTTGCACTTCATGATGGTTTGTCGAGTTTAGATGTACATGCAGAAGGGGCATGTGAGCAGTTATCAGTATCTTATGTACAGCAAGGAAGTTAGCCATACTTGACACAAGCAGCTATACTACATACACCTGATAAACATCCTGCCTTTCAATGATCCTGATTGATGAAAGCCTATTAAAACAGACAGTTCCAGGTATTTCACATGGAAACAAATAAGTAACATCCCATAGTACTCATTAGATCTTTTCAAGATATTCTACCATGTAGCCGGAATAAACAGCAGAAGATTCATTATGTAGAAGGATATACATAAGGAGACACTTTGCTATGGGCTGCAGACATAGCTGAGCATTGTGAAACCTATGATCAATGTGAACAGTCTTTTCATTCTAAGTTTGGGTCGCATGGAGTACAAAAATGACTCAGACAAGACGTTTCTAACCTAGAACCACTTAATAATAAACAAGGTGAACACAGAAATATTTTGAAAAATATCTGAATAGGACTCATTATTGGAGTAAACCTATGGTCTTAAAATTTTAAAGGTTAGAGGAGGAGGAGGAGGAGATTTAGTGTTTAACGTCCCGTCGACAACGAGGTCATTAGAGACGGAGCACAAGCTCGGGTTAGGGAAAGATGGGGAAGGAAATCGGCCGTGCACTTTCAAAGGATTCATCCCGGCATTTGCCTGAAGCAATTTAGGGAAATCACGGAAAACCTAAATCAGGATGGCCGGAGATGGGATTGAACCGTCGTCCTCCTGAATGCGAGTCCAGAGTGCTAACCACTGCACCACCTCGCTCAGTTTTAAAGGTTAGACTACCAGTACACATTAAGAAGAAATTGGTCACTATACCAGAAAATGATTTAGAGTATTTTCTATCTGTCGTTGATGCCATTGATCTCACTTATCAGGATGGAAGTACGCAAACAAGAAAAACAAATTCAACACATAGTTTTTGTAATAATACTATGGCACACCTAAGCAATAATACTAACCACAAACAAGCATGGCAATGGCCTGTAATGTTAGACAAAAGACCCAATAGCTGTAATTTAAAAGCTAATGGAAACGCACAGAAAAAGGGATGGAATAGATATAACCCTGGTTATGCCAACATGCAAGGTAATGGTAATTACTGAAATAGACAAAACTGGTATGGTACACTCTGTAACAGGAACATAAACAATAGCAACTCAAATGATCATATAAACCCTATCTCAAGCAATAATGTTAGACAAGGGGGAAGAACTTTTCATAGTAATCAAAACACTAATTGGCATTCTCATGAGCATAGTTTTATTATTATTCTGGATTTAAAATGTGAGTACATTTTTCCAGCACCTATTCTAGATTACAGTAAGTCACTAATTATTGTTCTCCACTCTTCTCTATTTGTCCATAAAACTACAGGAATGTTGTTCTTCCTCATTGTTGACTGAACTCCCTGTATCCATGTATCAGGTGGTCGTCCCCTTTTTCTTCTTCCAATTGGTACCCAGTCGATTATGCATTTTGGTAACCTTTCCTGTTCCATTCGTCTGATGTGTCCATACCATTTAAGTTGTTTGTGCTCGATGAAATCAATAATTGAATTTTTACATTTTATCTTGTCTCTGATTACTTCATTTCTTATTCTTTCTCGTCTTGATATTCTTGCTGAACGTCTCCACAAATCCATTTCTGTGGCTAATAATTTTGATTTCAGTTGCCATTTTGTTGTCCACACCTCTGAACCATATGTAATAATGCTCCTAACTATTGTTTTAAAAATCCTTATTTTGTTATCAGTTGTTATGTGTTTGTCCCAGAGAATTCCATTCAATAAAGAGATTGTCGTCTTTCCAGAATTTATTCTTGATCTAATTTCTTTGTCCTGTTTCCCATCATTTGTAATTTTCACACCTAAATATTTATATTCCTCAGTAGCTGTTATTGTTCCCATCCCTTCTTCTAATATTAAGTCTCCATTCACTCCACCAATTACCATGTACTTTGTTTTATTCATGTTTACATTTAGACCTGATTTTTTATATTCTTGAATCAATTTTCTGGTCATATACTCTATGTCCTCATAGTCTTGGGCTATAATCAGTTGGTCATCTGCAAATTGTAACGAGTATATTGTTCTATCATTTATTGGTATTCCCATAGCGTGACATTTTTTCTTCCAATTCGGTAAAGTTACTTCTGTATATATTTTATACAATGTAGGTGAGATGCTACATCCTTGACGTAATCCTTTTGTGACTTGGAATCCATGTGATAGATATTTACCAATTTTTATTTTTGAAATAGAATTTTTATATAAATTTTGAATTGCTTTAATTATTCTTGGATTTATTCCTATTGATATTAAAGCTTTCCATAAACTGGATAAAGGCACACTATCATAGGCTTTTTCTATATCTATGAATACTAAATGTATAGGTTGTGCCCGAACCATTTTTTTTCAATAATTTGTTGTAGGCAAAAGATATGATCAATTGTTGATCTTCCAGCTCTAAAACCTGCTTGTTCTTCAGCCTCCTTTCCTTTGTATTCTTGTTCTAACAAATATTTAATAATTCTTCCATATAATCTACTGAAGGTATTGGTCACTGTTATTCCCCTATAATTTTTACACTCATCTTTCGCTCCTTTTTTATGTATCACTGAAATATATCCTACTTTCAAATCATTTGGGACATCTTCCCCATTTAAACATCTTTCGAAAAGGTTTCTTAACAATTCCATTAATTTCTTTGTTCCTAATTTTAATAATTCTGCAGGAATACCTCCAATGCCTGTAGCCCTTCCATTCTTTAAAGATTTTATTGCAGTTTTTACTGTCTCTATTTCCAAACGGATGTAATTCTCTGCTTGTAGATCTATCATTTCATTATATTCAGGGTTTCCCAAGTATTCTTCCCTGTTTTCTGTTAATAAACTTTTAAAATATTTTTCCCAAGAGTCATGAGTAATATATTTAATATGTGTTGCTTCTTTGGAATTCCTTCTTAAATTTTTTATAGTTTTCCATGCTTCTGTGTTTCTTTTACCACCAATATAGGATTCAATTTTTTGACATGACTGTTCCCAAACTTTGTTTTTTGCTTCTGCAACCTTTTTCCAGATTTTCGCTTGTTGTGCATTAAGCTCTATTTTATCTTGAAGATTTCTGGTATTTAACCATTTTAAATATTTTTCTTTCTTTAATTTCACTTCCTTTTTAATTTCTTCATTCCAGTAGTATAATGGATGGTTTGTACGTGTTTCTTCTGTTTCTCCTAAAGCTTCCTTGGCGGCTTCATGTAGTTTATTTACAATATAATGATATTGATCTTCTGTATTATCAAACTCTGTTTCTACCAGTTTTTCATCTAATCTCTTTTGATATAAAAATATTGTGCTTTCATTCTCAAAACTATTCAAATTATATTTAGGAATTTTGATTTCTGTTTGTATATTTTCTATAGGACAATTTCGATTTTCTTCAGTGCTTTTTCCTCTGAAGGGGAATAAAAATTTGGAATTTACCAAATAATGATCGCTAAGAGTTACCCCTCTATATACTCTTATGTCATGTATTTTTATCCTCGTTTGCTGTTTAATTATAATATAGTCTATTATTGATTTTTGATTCAATGTATCTTTATGCCATGTGTATTTATGTATTTCTTTATGTTGATAAAAGCCATTTAATATTTTCAATGAATTTTGTTCACAGATATCAATAAGTCTATTACCATTATCATTTATAACATTTTCTCCAAATGGTCCTATAATTTTATTTCCAATTTTACTTCCAGTTCTACTGTTAAAATCCCCAGCAATAATAATCTCCCTGGTTTTCCCGATATCCTCTATGATTCCATTTAAATTATTATAGAAATCATCCTTTTTACAAATTGGTTCATCTTCACTTATTCCATATACTCCTATAATAGTAATTTTGTATCCATGAATATCAATATTAATTTTAATCAGATTTTCATCAATAGGTTCCCAGTTTGTGACCATTCTTTTGAATTTGTTTTTCATCAATATCGATATCCCCCGTTTTGCTCTTTGATTTTTTGGGACACCACTATAGAAATGTGTATATGATCCTATTCTTTCAATACCTCGTCCTTTTTTCTTAGTTTCTGGGAGTATAATAATATCTCGATTTCTAGCCTCCATTTCTTTAATCACTTCTCCTACTTTATTTTGTAATCCTTGTATATTCCATACACCAATTAAGACAGTCCGTTTTCTTAGCCTTTTTCGTCTCCTATTATATCTGTCCTGCTGTAATCTTATAGGCTTTTTAACCAGTGAGGTTTTTCCAATGAATGGGGAGTTGGCCCATCGCATTAACCCCCAACCTGGAGGACCAGGTAATTTTTGTTCAAGGTTTTCTTCCTTTAGCCTTTGGTAATCCAATACCTAACCTACAAGGCAGTAGTTGCTAGTTTTGGTCCACCCCGGGTATTTTATTTCCCTGGTACCCTCCATATCTGGTGGGTATTCCCCTATCCGCCACCTGGGGAGGCGCCTGATGGGAGACTAGCAACTCCACACGGGATGAGCATAGTTAATAGTAATGAGAGTATTCCAATGCCACCACTGGAGAAAACGCTAGCTCACCATATCCTGGATGGGGGGGGGGGGGGGGGGGGGCAGAGGGGGTGTGCAGTCAACAACTATTCGTTTTTTGACGTATAATGAGGAACCACAATTTGAGAGACAAGTTATGTGCCAACGAGACAAAGAAGAACGAAGAGGAACCGATACAAGCAATAACACATGCAAATGTAGGCAATATACCAGTACATATAATTCTGGATATGGATGTGTCAGTGAACATTTTGTCCAAGAGTTAGTTTGACATAACAAAGGACAAGCATGTACCCACTTTCCCAACACAGAACTGCAAAATATTGACAGCCACAGGAAAGATGACACAAAATGTCAAGCTGCAAGCCTGCATTCCCATTGCTTTAATAATACAAGGATCAAATGCCGTTTTCTTGTGGTTGGGAAATTAATAGTAAATTGTATTCTAGGGATGGAATTTTTCAGACTGTTTAAGGCAAACCTTGACATGGGTACTGGTAAATGCTGCTTGAAGGCTGATGAAGAGATTATACCAATTCATCTGGTTATGATGAAGGAAAATTCTACTCAAGGTAGCACTGAAGTAAATTTTCATCTTATCCAGCCTCAAAAAATTTTATTAAATGAGCAATGCAATTAGGACAAGTTTGACATCCTGGTACCACATCATGTTAACAATGAAAAGGTTGGGGAGTCTGGTTATTTACCTAAGGCACAAAGAAAGCAGTTAAGAAAATTACTCATACAGTACAAACTGGCATTGTGAAAAATGTAGGTATTATGAAAGCTTAAAGTTACATAATTAATGTATATCAGCAACAAACTTTATCACAATTCTTACCCAATCTCTTGGGTGAAGGAAGTGGTGTTGAATAAGCAATTAGAAAGAATGTTAAGTCGGCAAGCAATAGAACTGTCAAACTCACCATATTGGAGCCCACTGTTGGCAGTTAATAAGGCAAATGGTAGTATACAATTAACACCTGATGCACAATCCATTAAAAATTCATTGTTCCTGTAAGAATGAAATGTAAAAATATCGATGAACAACTCTTAGAATTCCATGGTGTTACTTGGAGAAATGCATGGTGCACACTGTGCTTCTTACAATGTATTTTTTTACAACTGTTTTCGATCATGGATCATCTTCACAGTGGAAAATTATTGTGACACCTTCACATGTCATTCATGCTATTTAACCAGAAGAGATGTCATAGCTGACTTGCAAAAGTCATAAAAATATGCGTCACGCCATAATATGATTTTGTCTGGTTTTTGATGGTGTTATGTAATTAACTTCCTTGGATCTGTACTCCTCATGCTGGCAGGTGTCTCTGCATCTGGAAAGCAGTAAATACACCGTATTTGTATGTTCTGGGCACAGTTACCATTTTTGTGTATTACCTTTTGGACACAGTGTTTATGCAGGTGTCTTTATAACAGCATTCGAAACTGTATCAGGATGACTGCTGAGACAATCACCCTGTATGTCAATGATATACTGATTGTAATGAGTTCATGGAGGGAACATTTAGATTTGTTAGAAGAGGTACTTAAGAAATATCTTGAATATGGTGAAAAATGTTTTTTGGGGCCATGTGATCTCTCCCACATGTATTTAACTAATCCCAGAAAGATTGTAGTTATCATACAGTTTTCTAAATCATATAACAGAAAACAAATAAGGCTTTTCTGTGGCTAACTTCATTCTTTAGGAAGTTTTTATGTAACCAATTGCTAAATAGTCATCCCCTCCTCAAACTGTTAAGAAAAAATAATACATGGTTATGGACTGAAGAATGCCAAAGAGACTTCCTGGCCATAAAGGAAAATTTAGTAACTGCGCATCCAGACATGACACAAGATTTTTGTTTAAGCACAGGTGCATAATTTCAGGGTCTCAGTGCTTGCTTGTTTAAAATTATAAAGAGGAAGGGGAGATGTCTAATATTTGATAGCTGTGTATGATGTCTTTACAAAATACATATGTATGTAGGCTATGAGAACCATTGTAACTAATACAATTATTAGGAGGATAGTATAGGGCTATTTTCCTAGAATAGGTAAACCTAAGGCCATATTAACCGACAGTGCATAATATTTTAAAACCCTAAATGGAAAACCTTTCTCAAAGAACGACAAGTAAACTACATTTTAGTAGCCCAATTTCACCCAGAAGCAAGTCCAAGTGAACGTATATTCAAGCAGTTTAATAACTTTATTAGAACTTACGTACCAAACAAGCAAACAAAATGGGTAGAGTATCCCACATTGCTCCCTTTCAACACACAGTTAATAATTGATCACATCCATCTACAGGATTTACACCTACTGAACTAATGTTAGAGAAAAATGAATTTGATGAGTGGTCAAAACCATTGCCACATGTACCAGTACATGAACCATCATTAAAAGAGAAAATAAGACATGCAGAAATTATTCTGAGTGAGCAAACACAAAAAAGGAAGGCCAAGTATGACAATAATTTAAACTGGATTTGAACGTTTGAGATAGGAGACCAGATATTGTTACAAACACATCAAAAATCCAGTAGAGTTAAAAAAGTAAACGAGAAGTGGGAATTACTATATTCACGACCTTTCATGATAATGAACATTCCACATCCAGGATGCTATTTGTTAGCATTTTCCAAATCAGGAAAAATCAAAGGATTGTATGCACACATAGTTATGAAGAATTTTCATCACTGAACACAGGAAGCCTGGGATAAAAGGTAGAAGAGTGTAAATATGTAAATAGTTATTAATCAGTTTAAATACAGTTAGTAATAATTTTAAATTATGAGCATTGTCCTGAAGGCAGACACGTGAATAAAGATCCATTTTGCATCACTACTAGGGAACACATCTGAAAATTATGTACATAATACGTAACTTCACTAGAACCTTACATTATCTGGGAGCGTGTGCTAAATAAGACATATACATAGACAATGCTACTATGTTATGACGTGATGAGAGTTAGGAATATTTTATGAGAGGCAATGCACATAAATTGTGTGGCATACTTGTGGATACCAGTACATTAAGCTACACGATATACACAAATATACATGAATATATACAGCTGTGTACAATGCAATGACCTACCACCTAACTGCACCTAGGTAACTACAATATTTACACTAAATCTAAGTTAACAAGTACACTAAAACTAAGATAAATACTATGCCCACATCTATAATCTACTCTATTATTGGATAATAAACATGACACAAGCAGACATATCTGTATGTATGTGTATGTGCGGATGGATATGTGTGTGTGTGCGAGTGTATACCCGTCCTTTTTTCCCCCTACGGTAAGTCTTTCCACTCCCGGGATTGGAATGACCCCTTACACTCTCCCTTAAAACCCACATCCTTTCGTCTTTCCCTCTCCTTCCCTCTTTCCTGATGAGGCAACAGTTTGTTGCGAAAGCTTGAATTTTGTGTGTGGTTTGTGTTTGTTTGTGTGTCTATCGACCTGCCAGCACTTTCGTTCGGTAAGTCACATCATCTTTGTTTTTAGATATATTTTTCCCACGTGGAATGTTTCCCTCTATTATATATCTTTATTTTGATAAAGATGATGGAAATGATGCTTTGCACATTCCACTTTCTATGGAATATATGATTAAGGCAGAGATACCAATGGTTGGCCCTGCTTGTAATGTAGTTATGAGTATTTTCTATGAAAGTGTTTTATGAATGGGAAAATAATGATTAGGGAACCCTAGAATATTGGTATGTCAAAGGATAAACAAACACAACTGCTAGGAGAGCAGAAAGAATATTTTACCTTAGCTGCGAAGGAACACAAAATGCCATGTCAGTTACTAATGTACTCTAAACTCTACATACCTCCACATACACAAAAATGTGAGTAAGCCCATATACATGAATGTTATACAGTGTTATGAAAAGAAGTGTCAAAATGAAGTAAGTATGCGTAGTTGTCTTAGACTATTAGTGACACTTGCTGAAACCACTGACACATGACTCAGTGTAATTTTGGACATTATGCTAAACAAATTAGCACATATAAGAAAACTAATCAGTTGTACAGGGAAAATACAGTTGCATATGAGAACTTGTCCTGTACTGACATACAACTTTGTAAGATGCAGCAAAACATTTATGTCACAGATTATAGCACAAAACACAAGAATAAATAGTAACAAAACACACTATTGAACGCCACATGGGTAGAGTGAGATGCTGAACAGCCTGCATGAGTGAAGTATTGACAATCAGTTAAGCCCTGGTTGAAGTAACGTCATGTTGAAATAGTTTGTCTCCCTTATGAATAGTAATTCTTTCTATTCTTTTTAATCTCTGTAGTTTCTGGTTCTGTCTTGCTCTGAACCCACTATCCAACATGCTAAATAATACAAATTATGGATATAATATTACTGGAACATACCCACACAAAAATCACACATTTGCTATACATGGTGATCTAAAACTACTGGCATCAACAGCTCAACCAATTACTAAAGATAACAGAAGTATTCAGCAATGATATAAATATGGCTTTTGGAACAGACAAATGTAAGAAAAATAACATAGTCAAGGGAAAACACACTAAACAAGAAGATTACATATTGGATAACCACAGCGACTCCATAGAAGCGATGGAAAAAACAGATGCCTATAAATATCTAGGATACAGACAAAAAATAGGAATAGATAATACAAATATTAGAGAAGAACTAAAAGAAAAATATAGACAAAGGCTAACAAAAGTACTGAAAACAGAACTGACAGCAAGAAACAAGACAAAAGCTATAAATACTTATGCTATACCAATTGACCTACTCATTTGGAGTAGTGAAATGGAGTAACACAGACCTAGAAGCACTCAATACACTTACACGATCACAATGCCACAAATATAGAATACATCACACACATTCAGCAACAGAAAGATTCACATTAAGCAGAAAGGAAGGAGGAAGGGGATTTATCAACATAAAAAACCTACATTATGGACAGGTAGACAATTTAAGTAAATTCTTTATAGAACGAGCAGAAACTAGCAAAATACACAAAGCAATCAGTCATATAAATACATCGGCTACACCATTGCAATTTCATAACCACTTCTACAACCCTTTAGATCACATAACATCAACAGATACAAAGAAAGTAAATGGGAAAAAGAAAACACTACATGGCAAGCACCCATATCATCTAACACGGCCACACATCGTTCAAGACGCATCCAACACATGGCTAAGAAAAGGCAATATATATACAGTGAGACGGAAGGATTCATGATTGCAATACAGGATCAAACAATAAACACCAGATATTACAGCAAGCATATTATTAAAGATCCCAATACCCCAACAGATAAATGCAGACTTTGCAAACAACAAATAGAAATAGTAGATCACATCACAAGTGGATGTGCAATACTAGCAAATACAGAATACACCAGAAGACATGACAATGTAGCAAAAATAATACATCAACAACTTGCCATACAACATAAACTAATAAAACAACACGTTCCCACATACAAGTATGCACCACAAAATGTACTGGAGAATGATGAATACAAATTATACTGGAACAGAACCATTATAACAGATACAACAACACCAAATAACAAACCTGACATCATACTCACCAATAAAAAGAAAAAATTAACACAACTAATCAAAATATCCATACCCAATGCAGCAAATATACAGAAGAAAACAGGTGAAAAAATTGAAAAATACATCCAACTGGCTGAAGAAGTCAAGAACATATGGCATCAGGATAAAGTTGACATTATACCAATTATACTATCAACTACAGGAGTCATACCACACAATACCCACCAGTGCATCAACGCAATACAGCTACATCCAAACATACAAGGGCTATCCACAAAGTACATTACGTTTTGGAATTAAAAATAAATAAAGTATTGGAATTTTTTTTTATTATATACAGATGAAAGCCACACTTAAATACTACTTTTCTACATAGTTTCCATTTAAATTAAGGCACTTATCGTAGCGATGGACGAGCTTGGAAACTCCTTCGTCGTAAAATTCGGCCGCCTGCGCCTTCAACCACGTGGGTTACCTCTTCTTGAAGCTGTGCATTGTCATCAAAACGCTGCATAGCCAACCACTTCTTCATTGCTGGGAATAAGTGGAAGTCGCTCGGTGCCAGGTCGGGACTGTACGGCGGATGAGGAGACAACTCCAACTTAAAAGATTCGAGAACTTCACGAGTGGCATTTGCCGTGTGGGCCCGGGCGTTGTCATGAATCAGCAAGATCTTCGAGCACAACTTTCCCCTGCGCTTGTTTTGTATTGCTCTTCTGAGATTGTGCAGAGTTTGGCAATACCTTTGAGAGTTTATTGTAGTGCCTCTTTCCAGGAAATCCACAAAAATCACACCTTTTCTGTCCCAAAAGAGGTAACCACGTGGTTGAAGGCGCAGGCGGGCGAATTTTACGACGAAGGAATTTCCAAGCTTGTCCATCGCTACGATAAGTGCCTTAATTTAAAAGGCAACTATGTAGAAAAGTAGTATTTAAGTGTGGCTTTCTTGTGTATATAATAAAAAAATTTCCAATACTTTATTTATTTTTAATTCCAAAACATAATGTACTTTGTGGATAGCCCTCGTATATATACAGTTACAGAAATCTGTAATTATTGATAAATGTTCAATTACCTGAAAGTCCCTAAATGCAATGTAACATACACCGTACAGTTAAAAGGAAGTCACGCTCGATTGAGGTCCGCGTCACTTTCCATTTTTAACCAGACATAACGTCTGATAAAGGAAAGAAATAATAATAATAGTGACACTGACTTTTGTTTACAAATGAAGTGGTAGACTGGGTGTTTCAGAATTGTTGTTTGTGAACAATCTTTTGATGACATTGTCATGCTATGTGTCTCGGCTTTCAAGTATTCACAGTATTGGTTTTTCTATTGTGGTACAAGCAGAGCTGATAAGTGATCCTGGGCCATATTGTTCCTCAAATAAGTTTTTATGTGTTTAATGCAAGAAAAGCTCATTTCAGCTGAAGCACTTGTTGCAAGAATGCTAGCATTTAGACAAAATAATTCAAAAGCTTCTAGAAGAATTTGGGCCATTTCATTCTGTCATTCTTTTGATTATGTCTCCTGCAGAGACAGAGGGAAATGTTTTTTTATGCCAAGAAGACAATACAATCTCCAATTTGACATGCAACTGTGAGCAATTGAAGGATGCTCCTATGTTTGTAATAATAAATCCACACGGAGTAGTAGCACGTAACTTAAGGAAGAGCAGTTTCTCACAATGTGAAAATCTTGTTTCCAGTTGTGTTACAATATTATCCAATACCTTGAAGTACTCCTGTTTATATTTTGACATCAATGGATTGACAATGTATTCACACATCATTTCAGTTCTATTCACGGGGGCTTCATGTTGCGAATTAGTCAAGCATTTCATAGAATTTCAAAAGTCAATCAATTTATCTGTATTTCTTAAGTTTTTCATGTAAGCTATGCATTCTGAGACAAAATTGTTGCAAAACTTCATGTAATCATTTTTTTCCTGCAGACTGTCAAAAAGCAGTTCAGTCTTTAAAAATATGCTTTGAAAAACAGAGAGAAAGAAACAAACCCTGAAGGAGTCTAGAAGCCTATTTTTGAAACCACAGGCTTCTCTAGTAGCTGTTGCACTTGAGTCTGAACTGTCAATTATTTCATTCAAAACATCAATTGTCCACGAATGGTTTTCACGAATGGCAGATATTTACTTGGCATTACACTTCCATCTCGTTTCATTGTTTGGGGGAATGCGTTTATCAATAATAATACCAAGAATTGCTGTCCATTTGGAAGACCGGTGGAAGAAAGCAGTGATATCATGAACTGATGAGAAAACAAATTCTTATTGGTTTTATACAAGAACAGTGAGTAAAAAGAGCTTGAGGGGGCGGGGGGAGAGGGAGGGAGGTCAATTTTACAGACTTCAGCTTGCAGGTCATTTAATTCTCCTGCCAGAATGGAAGCACCATCATAGGTTTGGGCCATCAGTTTGTTCTACATATCATAAATAAAGCAGTTTGGCTAACATCATGAAAATGTTCTTACATGTCACCTTTGCAGCTGACCAGCCTCACAACAATAGAGCATTGTGGCTTGTCCAAAATGTCTATCATTTGTCCACAATGCAGGCATAAAATGAGGCTCTATCCAAACTTGAATGTATATTTTCACAAATTGACTCGCTTATACAGTCAGTCAGTCTGTTATGTATATTTTTTGAAAATCCCAGAAATAGCCTGCTTTCTTCCAATGTGCTTTCAAATCTTCATTTCTGTTTAGCACAAATTTAAAAATGGCTTGAAATTTCTGGAATTCAGGGAATCTTCTGTCTCATCAAGTCTTCTGAAAGCTAGCTCCTGTTTACTCAAAAGACTAGTGATGTCAATCAGAATCTTCATGATCTCTGTTAGCTTTCACTTCATAGTTGTGTCTGATTTTCGGCAGTTTGTGATGTTCATTAAGTAGTTCTGAAGTGCTAAAGACTTGTTTGGACAGTTCTTGAAATGAAAATGCTTAGATGATCTTTAGAAGAAGCATACTGTGTTAAAGCTATAGGCAGATTCCTCAGCTTGTCAAAATCCTCAGCAGACCGTATAGTTTTTCTTGTTCTCAAGAGTAAACATGTCCAGCACAATAATTTTCCTTTTGTAGGGCTAGCACATAACCACTTGTGCTGCTAATAACATGAAGTTTGTAATGCACATATTTTGAACTTATCTTTCTGAAGAAGGTATAATGCCGGTGTTGGATGCCCTTTCTTCAAAATTTCATGTTGTCCAGTTTTATATCTCCTTGAAAATGAAAGCTCCTGCAAGGAAGTAATGATGCCTCACTCAAAAGTGTCACATCAGTACTTGTGCAAGGTTGGGCTTTATCCAATTCACTGCACACGGGACAACCAATATAAGGGAAACCTAGAGAGGCAGCACAACAGCTACAGGCCTCCCTTGGCACAGAGGCACATTGCAGTATGTCTAATGTAGCAGGTACACCATCTCCTGTTTCTGTCAGCAACATAATGGTTACCATGGCAACAGAGTGTTTACAGGTGGCATGATACGTGAGTGGCCTCCTCACAATATGCTTTGTGCCTCTGTCTGCTTTAGGTTAGCATTAAGCTTTTACAGTTTGACTTTCTCTCTATTGCTGGCATTTTAGAAGAAATAACACAAGCTAATGTCTTTCATGCTCACTGACAAAAGTGCATGGAAGTTTATTGTAAAAATAAGTATTGCTACAACTACTTTGACTACAGAAAAGTGAGGAGGCCTGACCTCCCATGCCTCCTCTGATTACCTGCCACTTGCTATCTCACATTAGGATAACTTCATCTGGATTAGATTAGATTACATTTACTTTCATTCCAATTGATCTGTAGTGAGGAGGTCCTCCAGGATGTAGAACATGTCAGAAAAACAACACTCATTTACTAAGATCGCATTAATGCATTGAATTTAAGTTAAAAAAAAGTCTTTTTTTTATTTTTGCCAGTCTAGTAGCTGATTTCAGATTCATATTTTTACTGAGTCATTTGATAATTTTGTGAAAAATGTGAAGTAATCTGCTGATGATCCTGTTGTGCTAACACTTGATGGGCACTATATCTCACATGTGTGATAGACAAAGCAAGAAAAAACGGTGCCACATTATCCTTTTATCACCCCATTCCACACGTGAAATGGAGCCTCTTGTGTGGAATTCATGGGACCGTTTAAAACACACAACCCCTTGGTGGGGAAATAACCCAGGTCAAGTAGTTACTCAATTTTTTATTATAGGATTATTTCGAGCAACCTACTTGAGAGGAACATCAATGGAAAATGCTATAAATGGTCTCTGTGTCATGGGACTCTTCCCAGGTAAGAGGCATATAATTAAGAGACAATGACTTTGAAATTCACCTTTAATTTGACATACAAAACACAAACAATGGAGTAAATGTGAGTCCAAATGGCATCTGGTCAGCTCCCAAAGCAGCAAGCCACATCACGAGCCACCACCACCAGCTCTAGTAGAATCAGCACATTCTGAAACTGTTAAGTAGCTAACATTGTCTCCATACACGAAACATTTGAAACAATTCAAAGAAAGCTGAAAGCTGTAGTGCAATCAAAGATATAACTAATAGTATTTTTTGCGAAGAAAAAAAAAAAAACATAATCTTCCAGTCATTTGGAGCCTGATACAAATTTAATTGAGGGCAATGCTTCAGATGTGTTCTGAAGAAGAAGACACCGAATGCAAATTCAGTAGTGGTCATTTCTCTGAAAACTACCACAGGGAAATGGGCACAGTGTATAAAATACTATTCTTGAACTTCTGGAGAATGTTAACTTGAAAAAGAGTGTTTGTATGCTCTGAATGCAATTTTTTTGCACAATACACAGAATACATTGGAAAGGCAGTAAGGAAGAAAATATTATTACTTTAGGGTTTACCTTTTCTTATATTGGTTGATATTAAAGTGTTTTCTCTGACTGCCTTATGCCAGGACTCCATTACTGTTTCTATTCACATTGACTAGCTTGATCTTTTTTTTTTTTTTTTTTCAAATTTACATGTATTAAGTGTTAAGTAGCATGAAATCAATAAATAAAATTTGAACACAATGATTTAATGTAGATTTCCAATTACAACAATGATGTAATATAAAGTGGAGCAATGTGAGATGAGAAAAGTTTCACATCACAGATGAGGCTAGTATGAGATCCAGCCACAATTGGCATCAATTACCTGCCCAGTCCAATGGGGAGTGGAAGCAGTCAGCCCCTGAAAAAACATCTCATCATCTGCGAGGCTCTCCTATGTATCCAACACTAGGTCAGGTGTGTGCAAATCTGGTGTTGGTCACCAAAGCTCACGTGCCACTTCATTTTGGCCCACAAATTTTCAAAGAGATCCAAGTCTGGTACTCAAACAGGCCAGTCAGTCAGTCACGTCAATGTCAGCCAGTTGTGAAAACCATCGCTGAACAATTCAACTCATCTGAGTCGTCCTGCTGGAACTGTATCACTCCACTGGGATAGCCCATCCTCACAGTCAGTGGCACAGTGTGTTTAATGATGTGCACGTACTGATCCACAGCAAGATGACAATAAGTTTGATGAAGTCTCCTGCCCCATCTGAGGGCATCCACACCCAACACGAGACTGTGTTTTGGCCAATGTGCAAGTCTCTTTATTAGCAGTCCTATGGGCTCTAAGGCCAGTACCTCATAAGCAGTTGTGAACGGTTTGCAAACATCCAGAGAAATTGATCTCTTTCTTGAGTTGGATGGTGTTTAAAAAAGGATGCTCTATACAGGTGTCAACTAACATATTGTCTTGCTGAGACGCTGACACATTTCCCCAGCCCTATTCTCAAAACTGGTAAATTACCACTATCTCATGCCACTGCTTTAACCACTTCTGGATGCAGTGAGGTTGAATGCCTCATAATGAAACCATCATACTGGATGAGAGTCAGGACAGTATCTCTTATGGCCTATGTATGCTGAGACATCCTGGCAGTAAATGACTGTTCTATACTTGTCTGTGATGCCGTGTGTTATCATGTTCGGCATTCGTTGGCTATATTTCTGTCACATTTGCAACACCCCAAGGAAAAAAAAAAAAAAAAAAGAATACCAGAAAAGATTTACTGTGTCACGGAGATGCAAGTCCTCTCAGTGGAATTCCAGAGCCTCAAACAGTGCCATGCCACTACCATAAAACTGTGCAGGTTTCCTTTTATTTGTTCTTTCAGCAGAACCAGCTCAGTCTTTCAAACAGATAAAAGTGTTATAATTTATATATAATTAAATGCAAGCACAAAAAATCAGAAAGGTCTGTAAGTAAAAACATTGAAATAAGAACAATACAACCAAGTTAACTGATCTTACCAAGACAGGCAAACAGTTTTGTTTTGTCAATTGTTCATATATGTCAAATGCACAGCCAACTATTCTTCTAAATCTGAGCCACAGTTCTTCTACGTGCTCCTCTTCAGAACTAAAAGTTTTGAGTTCCTTTATGCGATACAGCACTACTGCCTTTTTACCTAGTTTTCTGATAATATAAGTCCTTCTACTTGTTTTAGTTGCCCTTTGTATTTTGGTAATCATTGTTGCGACAACTGCCCTATGCTGATTGATACCAATTTCTATGTGGAATCATCAAAGAGGTCAGTTATGTCTGTCACTAATAGGTCCAGTATATTTCTATCAATGGGCTTCCAAACAATCTGTTCTTGGCAGTTCTCAGAGAATGCATTTAGTACTGTTTTGCAGGACGTCTTGTCACACTTACCACTCACAAAACTGTAATTATCACAGTTGATTGTTGGATTATTAAAGCTGCCCAGAACCACAGGAAAGGTGGTTGTAAACTGCAATACCTTTCATGTGTGTGTTCTCCTGCTGCCGATTGGTGAATAGATTTTTTAATCTATCCGATTACATTATATCTTTATTATTACATGTCAAAACAGATGAACCTTTGGATACATCCCCTCTAAGACAAAGCAATATTGTCTAAATTGACGAGTTGGTCAAACAAGCCACCAGCGGGGTCAGTTGGACTTTAGAATCAGAAGATCTTACAGACATGAAAATATTGGTTAAAATGGCTCTGAGCACTATGGGACTCAACTGCTGTGGTCATAAGTCCCCTAGAACTTAGAACTACTTAAACCTAACTAACCTAAGGACATCACACACATCCATGCCCGAGGCAGGATTCGAACCTGCGACCGTAGCGGTCGTGCGGTTCCAGACTGTAGCGCCTTTAACCGCTCGGCCACTCCGGCCGGCTCATGAAAATATTCCTCTAATATTATAATCCTGGATGAAGATCTCTAGGGGACACTTCTTTTGAGTATATAAGTACTGTACATTATTAATATTATTACTTATATTCTCTCCAACAAATTCTCTTTTAGGCTATAAGGGACTGTAGTCATTCTTTAACCATTGAATTCCTATTTGTGTTTTTGTAATACCTTTTTTATTACCATGAATTATCACTAATAATAAATTATAAGCACAATCTCAAATACTTCCTTGTGTACATAAATTATCTCATTCTCATTGCACCTTCCTTTCCATTCTACTTCATATACAATAAATAAAACCTCATTCCTCATCCAGTTCCATAATAATGTCTACAGCTCATACCTAACAAGTACACTCAAGTGACTGCAATACAATTTAACAGCTGCACCTGGTAACTGCAGTAATCATACTGATAGCTCTAACAGCATGGCTGCAATATATACTTTAAGCAGATCCACCAGTGACTGAAGTATCTATTTAATGGCTCCTAAATGCAAAACATTTCTGAATATATTTGAAACCACTGGGATTTTTTAAATTTAATACTCATCTTTATATACAAAAGGCAATGTCCTGACTGACTGACTGACTGACTCACTCACTCACTCACTCACTCACTGACTCTTGATAGCCCAGCACTAACCACTAGGGATAGAAAGCTGAAGTTTGCAGAGAGTGTAGATCTTATACTGTAGGTGTCATTTACAAAAGGGATTCTTCAAAATACCACCCCTAAGGGAGTGAAGTAGGGGATGAAAGGTTTTTTGAAAACATGTTGCTGTTAATGCAATTTTGAAGCCAGACCTCCAAAAATTGTCAGTACCATTTGAAATTTAACTGCTACAAGGGTAAAATAATGGGTGCAAATTTTTTTAAAATAAATCATTGTTAAAGAACTACTAAAGTATTTTTTAAGCTGGATCTATGAAAATTGGTATTTGTCTTCTCAGTTACAAATAATGAAAATGTGTTTCAGTGTTTTTGGAAATTCAACTCCTAAGGGACTGTTTTATGAAATCATTATGAAAGCATTTTTAAAGCTAAACAGATGAAAATTTGAATTTGGGTTCTTGATTAGAAATTTAAAAAAAAATGTCTGTTTCACTGTCTTTGGAAATTGAACCCCTATGAGGGTTAAATGGGGATGAACATTTTTATGGAATTATTTCATTATGCACACATTTTTGAAGATAAATTTATGAAAATTGGTGTTTGACTTCTCTGTCAGAAGTAAAGAAACAAGAATTTCGCTGGTTTTGGGCACACAACTCCTAAGAGTGTGAAGTGTGGGGGTGCAATGTTTTATGAAAATATTTCAGTATGAAAGAATTTTTAAAGCTATACATGTGACTGTGATGACTGGGTGTTGTGCTGTCCTTAGCTGAGTTAGGTTTAAGTAGTTCTAAGTTCTAGGGGACTGATGACCACAGATGTTAAGTCCCATAGTGCTTAGAGCCATACATGTGACTACTGGTACTTGGCTTCTCAGTTAAAAATTTAAAAAAGTAGGCCTACATGTTTCACTGTTTTTGGAAATTCAACCTCTAACTGGGTGGAATACGGCAGTCTGATTCACTGACTCATCATTGCCCAGCCTAAACTGCCACAAACAGAAACTTGAAATTTGCAGAGGGTGTTGATCTTATACTGTAGGCTTTGTCTGAGAAGATATTGTTTGAAATTACAAACTTCAGGGGGTGAAATAGGGGATTAAAAGCTATTTGAAAATATGTTGCTATTAAAGCAATTTTGAAGCTAGAACTAGAATAATTGGTATTTGGTTTTGTTGTGGCGTAGTAAGACAACCACGCCACTCTGAAGTAGCCGAAAGGCACGCGTTACTGACGCAGGCTAGAGATAGGTCTGAAACAGGAGACGTAATGAATGCTGTAAAGAAAAGTACGTAGCTGCTAGAATACTTAACTTTATTCCATCATTTGTATACAGCATTCTTGATGATACAAGTGAGACTCTATCTTGAAATGGTTAATGGCGCCTTGCTAGGTCATAGCCATGGACTTAGCTGAAGGCTATTCTAACTGTCTCTCAGCAAATGAGAGAAAGGCTTCGTCAGTGTAGTCGCTAGCAAAGTCGTCGTACAACTGGGGCGAGTGCTAGTCAGTCTCTCGAGACCTGCCGTGTGGTGGCGCTCGGTCTGATCACTAACAGTGGCGACACGCGGGTCTGACATGTACCAATGGACCGCGGCCGATTTAAAGCTACCACCTAGCAAGTGTGGTGTCTGGCGGTGACACCACAGGTTTCTCAGTCAGAAATAAAAAAAATACATGTTTCAGAATTTTTGGAAATTCAACCACTAAGGCGGTAAAACAAGGGATGAAAATTTTTAAGAAAGTATCTCTTATATTAAAAATTTTTTAAAGGTAAAACTATGAAAACCGGTATTTCACTCCTCAGTTAGATATACAGAAATATGTGTTAAAGGATGAAGTTTCTGTACAAGTACCACCACAAGAATGCAAAAGGCATGATTAACAAAAATGTTGGACTCCAGCTACCAGAATCACTTTCTAATCAGAAGTACATTAGACAAAGACCACGCTTCTATTACCTCATTTAGTGTGAAAAATTTAGAAGGTGATGCAATTTGTGTACAACAAAACATTCGATTAAAAAAAATCAAAATTAAAAAAACTGTGCAGACAGACAGTCTATTTGGGTCAAGCTATGGACACTAAACTAGTCTCCAATAAAGTAACTACAAGACACATTATGCAGCTATGCAATTGCTCCTGCAAAACTTTTGTTTAACTTTATGCATATGCTCTGCCACACTGAACCAATGATTCTGTTATGCTTCTGATGCAGCAGATAAAAACAGCTGAACGCGAATGACATCTCTCACATTGTGTAAACCTTTTAAGTCTTATAATTCAACAATAAATAAATAAATAAATAAGGCTATCTCACAGCAGATAAGGAAAAAGTAACATATGTATGTAAATCTTACTAAACAGCTTTGAAATGATTAAAAGTCTCTTATTCCATTCCTGTGACTGGTTAACATGAAGAATATCGCAGTTGTAATGACTGATGACATCCTCAACACAAAATCATCCCAACACAAAATAATGTCTGGGCAATAAATGCACCTTAAATATAAGCTTTCTACCCTTCCATTGACTAATACACTTCTAACTCATAAATACAGTGCACCTATGTAATGTAGAACGCCTGACTACATAGAATCCGCTACTAATAATCTTTGCTCTTTCCACCAACAGTAATCGGCGTAACAAATTGCATAATATGACTTCATAGCTTACAGCTCCACTCAGTTAATCTTTAAAGTTCATATGCTTATTATAAGCAATGCTTAAAAGCAATAAATACAATAGTACCTCCATTAGCAGTCAGACTTCTCTGAGACATACTACATTCAAAGCTTAAATATTCTTCTGAGTATTCCTTGCAGTTTAATTATTTTACAAAACTAGGTTATGGCCATTATATACATTAATATGCTCATTGGAACACAGAAATTCTTTCTTAAATGCACTTGGAAATTATCCAGTGCTGTAAGGTTATTTCACTATTTAATACTCCATTCATCAACTTCACCTCTTAAATGACCAACAATAACTCTAATTCTTTTAATATCTGTCTAAAATTTACAAAATACTCCCTCAAATGAATTTAAAAATGCAACTGGGTGTATCTTGCCCATTGGATCATATGTAACTAATTTAGGTAATATCAATTTATCATTTTGCAGTACCCCTTTCTTAACCAGGGGTCTAATGTTTTTTAAATATCTTAAGACCTAATTACTTTACTTGTATCATTAATAACATCCTCCCACGTACCTCAGTTTTGTGCAGATGTTGAATACATTCTGTACCATCTTCACTAGTTGCATCATAACATAACCATAGTCCCCTGCTTCAGATTTCTTAGAATTTAGTACAATCCATGAACCAATTACTTTTCCATACTCAGCAGATACATCAGTCAGGTCTACTGCTTCAATTGAATGTGATACACCACTGATCCTTATAGCTATATTATCATTAAAAGCAGATGATTGACTCTTATTACTTAAGTTATTTACAGGGTGTTCACAATTAAAATTCCAGTTTCAAAATGCTGTAGATAAAGAACCACTGTTTAGAATGGCATCAAATTTGAACAGCATATTATTGACACAGGGATAAACGCCAATGGGCAGCAGGGGGAAGGATTTACAATATTTGTTGCTGTTAGTGTCTTAATGTAAATGGGGTTTAGAAATGACAGATGAATTGCAATATGATGGCCATGGTTTGAGATGCACATTACACCTCTTGTACTGTTCAGTGTGCATGAAAGTACAAATACGACTGTCAACAGTTGTGAGTTAGGCGAGCCCATCCACCATGGCAAGGTCATCCCAGATTGGATGGGGAAAATCAGTTTTAATTGTCCTGAGGCCAAAACCATATAAAAAGCAAAATGACATCATTTTTTAATTGTCATGGGACCAAAAACCACATAAAATGCAAAATGACATTGGTTTCTAAGTGTAGTGAGACTGGTGCAAGGCATCTTCAATACACTGGAGACTGTTTTCTGCCACACATTGAAATCGAGAAACAGCGTGTTCCACAACAGATCAAAATGTCTCAGGGGCCACACTCAGAACATGCTGTGCAATGTGTGCCTTCAATTAAGCTACATTCGAAGCTGGAACACTGAGCACAATGTCTTTCTGATAACTCCAAAGGTAGCAGTCACACAGATTAAGATCAGGTGTTTTGGACAGCCAGGCTGTAGGGAAATGACACTTGTTAATTATAGCATTTCCGAAATGCATCTGAAGTAGCTGCTTCAGTGGCTATGCAATGTGGGGAGGAGTGTAATCTTGCATAAAAATGATCCTATCCACAATGTTGAAGGGTTGGAATGACTTGGGTGGCCAGAAGCCTCTAATACTGTTTACCAGTGAAGGTATAGGTAACAGGACCTGCAGGACTCATCTCCTCAAAAAAATATGGCCCTATGGTAAACGATGTCATCAAACTGCACCAGTCACCTTTGCAGAATGAAATGGTACCAGTTAATGTGTGTGCGGATTTTCTGTTGCCCATATTCTGCAATTCTGAGTTCTGACATGATCTTGGCGATGGAAATGGGCTTCATCTGCCCACAGAATGTTCCATGGCCGTTCATTGTCCACTTCTGTGCAAGCAAGAAATTTCAGAGTGAATGGTTTCATCTCTCACAGATCAGCAGGAAGCAACTCCTTAAAATGAGTGATTTTGTATAGATAGCAATCCAGGACGTTTCAGAGGATTTCATGTACCATGTCACAGGAATCTCCAATGTTCGGTCAAGTATCCCTGCATTGCTTTTTTTGCAAAACCGCTCTCAACCTCTCCCTTAATGCTGTGGTCACCACTCCAATAGAAGACAGATCAACTGTTTTCTTCCCTCTGCCACATTGCACTTCAAAAGAGCCTGTCTTTCTGAATTTTGTAATCATTTTCTTCAGATCCTTAGCAAACATCAGACCAATGACTTTTTTCGTACCCTTAAATGTCTGGAACTTCTGCAGGGCTACTGGCACACAGTCACTGTACTTGCAAAAGAGCTTTACCAGCAGCATGCGATACTGCATGCAGACAGTCATGTTGGGCATCTTGGCCGCAAACAGAACACTCATGTGCCGCATGGCTGTTGGTGTGCTTATTCTGACACTTACAGCGCTATCTATTGGTCAGATTTCCAATGAATTTTTTGTTCCATGACGTTTCCCCCTGTGTCAATAACATGCTGTTCAAATTTGAAGTCATTCTCAGCAATGGTTTTCTTTATAGAGTGTTTTGACACTGGAACTTCAATTATGGACACTCTGTATATGCTTAGGTACTACTCTTTGTCCTACATCTTTGTAACTTACTTGATATGTCTTTACCAACTGATCAGTTCCAGTTTCAAAAACTTCTCTCTTTTGACTACAGTCAGCTTTCAATGTTTCTTTACATTTACCAAATTCATTCATTATATCATCTCTTAACTCTTTGTAATTAGCAACTTATTGATCCAAATCAGATTTGAGTTCCTTATAATTAACTCTCATTTCTGACCTTAATTCTTTGTTATCAGATTCTAATTTACTATGAT
Organism: Schistocerca nitens; assembly: GCF_023898315.1. NCBI lineage: Eukaryota > Metazoa > Arthropoda > Insecta > Orthoptera > Acrididae > Schistocerca > Schistocerca nitens. The sequence goes on from NC_064617.1 coordinate 224,100,411, forward strand.
TAGCTTTCATTTCTGTCCTTAATTTGTTGAGACAAAGAGTCTAATTCTCCATATAATACCCTGGAATACCATGGAGCATTCTTGAACCCTAGTACTAGTTATTCCATTCTGTCTACAGTTTATATAACAACAATATCTTGAAAACTTTTCTTAAATATGTTCAGCAAAGATGTTGTAGTGCAGGCACATAGTGGAACAGCCACCAACCAGGTTGCGTCTGCTGTCGATGAACACATTTGATGTGTAGAATACACCTGCAGCCCACTCAGTTGTGCAACAGCTGCACGCATTGTTGAGAGCTACTCCACTGCTTACTGCAGTCAACTGCAATGCATGTCAGCAATCTACTTCGAGGGGCTGAGGGGCTCTACGACATCTCCACTTGGTAGGATCTAGACCCAACAGATACTACACAAACTTGCTCATACTGCAACAATGAAGAAAGTGAGGTAATGTGCTCAAAGCCTGCTGTGCAAACTCTGCAGTCCCGCCACCTGTGCTACTGTGCCATTAAACCTCAGTGCTCTGTCTAGGCAGCCAACACTACAGAATCAGCCACAGACACAAGCCCAGCATCAGTAGTTGTGATGGATGAGTTGGACCACACACCATGCAGAGATCAGCTGAACAGCACAGTCAGGTGCACACGTAAAAGCTGAAGTCTGCTTGCTGGCAATCACCTACTTGCCTACTACAACCCCAAATTGGAAGGAAAAAATCAGCATTGGCCGTATTTTGTTGTTTTATTGTCCGCAAAATCGATTTTTGGTCACTAAGTGACCATCCTCAGTCTAGAAGTTAATTTTATTTTTCATTTTATTTTATTTTATTTTATTTATTTTTTTGTGAACAATAAAACAACAAAATACGGCCAATGCTGATTTTCCTTCCAATTCCATCCACTATTTGGTCGTGGTGGACAGAACACTCCATGGAGTCGCAAATCAATACAACCCCAAAGTCTCCCAAAAAATCTGTTGTCTGCCAGTACAGAACTGGCAGAAAGGTCATCAGTGTGGCATTTCTTCTGTTGGGAGGTCTGGGTAGGAGTATTTGAAACTGTCTGTCTGCTCACACACAAATTTGGATATTCAAAGAATGTGAAATTCTGATCCAGCTGAAACTACAGGTGTCAGGAGCCTAATATTTAAGTCCACAGAGAATGTGCAATGGATCAACTGGAAGTTTCACTACTTTGGCCCTGGGTTTGCTTCTGATTGCATCAAAATCACTTCTTCCCTAAGCAAATCTAAAGTTCAACTTTTCTTAAAGATTCTGTAACTTTTAGAGAACAAAAGTTCTGCACTATTTCATGAAATTATTTTCAAAATGAAATTCAACATTGCATTGACTATTAATCATCATTCAGATTAATGGTTCCTTATTAAGACACAAATATCTTCAATCTATTAATCAGAACAACAATACTGCAGTAAATTCTAAAAAAAAATATTACATACTCTGTACCTTATATTTTCCGTAACTATCTCTTTAAATAATCAGTCAGTATTAACATTAGATTCAATGCAATGATAGCTAGGTCTGGCACAACATAGATTATTATGCCAGTCCTCAAACTACACAAAAGTAATGATGAACTAGAAAATAATTTTTTTCTTAGACTCTTCATAGCAGGCAGCAGTGGTGTCCTGGTACTCAATGGCAGCTGGAGCAGTGTTGCCCTGCTATAATTGCACAGACAGTCCAGGAAAGGTACTTCAATCCCTAGCACTTGCAGCTAATGTGTGGCATCAGTAAAATTCGCTTTCCAAACATTTTTTGAAACAAATAAGCACACGATTAAATTCTCTACTTATGACTTAGTATGGTCACTCAGTACAATCCTCCCATCTTTTATTTTTAATTAAAGGAGTAAAGGTGACATACTAATGGTTCCCATAGTAGAACTGTTACACTGGGTAGCAGTCTCTGACATATGATGCACATCTGACCCATTTAGGAGGACCCTGCAGTTCCTAAGTTCTGTTAAGTTTGTGTACTTACTAAACAGAGCATCACTGAATGCTTCCCACATTCTCTGCCCTTCCATGCAACTATTTTAGATCTGTGCAACTTCCCCCCCCCCCCCCCCCCCCCAACTCCTCGCTCCTGGTATTTTGCCAGGTGGCCCATGCCTATTCCCAGAGCAGCCACAGACCTACATGGACAGCTGCCATTCCTACATGCTGGCTTATCACAGAAGTGGCTTGCCGTGTCTATATACTGTAACTTGCTCATGCTAATGCGCAGTCCTCGCCAGCCCACTTTTGAAGAGTTCAGCTGCATATTTTGGGACTTCAGCTTCAAATAGTACTACTGTCAGTGACATGTTCTTATCTGAGTATCCTTTCCAGCACTTTAAATATTGATAACTACGTGTTCCCGAGGAAATAGGTGTAAAGAACAAGAGAGTGTTAAGCTGTTAGATGTTATCATTGATAAAACTAAATACATATTAACCTAAAATAATTATCAGTTTTTATTCAGATGAAAAGCAATACGTTATGACACTCTGCAATGTAATAAGTAATCTTGTAGAGTATCTATCCTTTAAAATTGCATAAACCCAGTGTGTTTATATTTGCATTTTCTTACAATAAAACCACAAAATTATAGCTTCTCCCGAGTTCATTTTCTGGCCTCCACTGAAACAAATTGCATTAGGGTAACTGCAGCGACTAATGTGTTCTACCATTTGCCGTTTGAGGTTTTTTGAAATTCAATCACGAATTAGTGTGAATCAACATGTGTTATACAGTTTTCTGAAATTCCTTCACCAAAGAAGATGAAGTAAATATTTCAGAAGCCAAATCAAGAACAGAGTATAGTAACTTAGAGTTAAATATCCTCAGCATAGCAAAGCAACTTAAATTGCTTAATAAAGACAAGTCTTCTGTTCCAGACTATACACCGATTAGGTTACTGGTATGTTGATATAATAGCTCCATACTTAGCAATCACATACAACCACTCACTTGACAAAACAGCCTCACCTAAAGAAGGAAAATTTGAGCAGGTCACACAGTACACAAGAAATGAAATAGAAGTAATCTGAAGAATTATAGACCCCAGACTACTGACATCGATTTGCAATGGGATTTTTGAACATGTGCTGTGTTCAAACATTACGAATTACCTTGAAGCAAATTATCTATTGACATGTAGCACGGATTCAGAAAATGTTGTCCTTGTGAAACACAACTAGCTCTGACAATGGATCTCAAATTGATTCCATATTTATATATTTCCAGAAAGCATTTCACACCTTACTTCACAAGTGGCTGCTAACCAAATGCCTATGAAGTGTAATAAATAGTGTGAAGTTATCCAAGTGAATATTAAAAGGGATCTGTTAAATTTAAGTTACATGATAAATCACACAAATCTAAAGGCTATCAAGTCAACTTAATGCCTTGGGATTATAATTATGAACAACTTAAACTGGAACGATCACACTGAAAATGTTGTAGGGAAGGCTAGAACCCATAGTAGAAGCAACAGATTTACTAGAGAGACTGCCTACAGTACATTCGTCCATCTTCTTCTGGAGTACTCCTGTACGGTATGGAATCCTCAACAGATAGGGTTGATGGTGAACATCGAAAAAGTTCAAAGTACAGTTTGTTTTGTATTTTTGGAAAGTAGGAGAGAGAGTGTGACAGATACGATGGCAGTCACTAAAACATTTTTGGCTGCAGTGAAATGTTTTCATGAAATTCCGCTCACCAAAAATTCTCTTCCAAATATGAAAATATTTTGTTGATGACCACCACCAAGGGAAGAAACAAACATCGTAAGAAAATAACAGAAATCAGAGGTCTCATGGCAAGACTGATTGATCACTTGATTAATTGAGGGACATCGTGGGACCAAATGGCAAGGTCATCAGTTCCGAAATTCCAAAGTTACTTGCAGATGAGAGAGGGTCCGCTAAAAGTGGATGTATCCAGTCAGAGGAGTCAAACTATAAAATGAGGAACTTAAAACACACACAGTAGAAGGCATAAAGGGTAGACCAAATCTAAAAACTGGAAATGACAGAGGGGTAAAAGAGAGGACTTTCCACGGGAGTGTGGTCATGGGTTCCAGACCAAGAAAACCTGAGAGAGGCCCCAATCACAACCACAGTGCCCCTGCTCCAAGAATTAAGCAAAACCTTATATCTGGAAATAAAAACAACTTTCACAGAGGAAACTGAGGACCAGCTCAAACATCCTTGAATTGTCTGCTAATATTAAAATTAAGGAATCTGGAAGACTATACTTGGCATGAAGGGCCAACAGAAGGGAACATTCCACCAATATATTTTAGGATACCGTCAGTCTGGTTCCACAACCACATTGTGAGAATGGTTCATTATGCAAGAGGAAAAAATGGGTGAGCCTGGTATGACCAATGTGTACATGGCATAAAACTCCTTCTGAGAGGAGCAGAAGGAACAGCGCCAAACTGCAGTAGTCTCCTTGATCGTGCAGAGTTTATTACTGCGAGCATTAGTGCACCAGATGTCATTCCACTTTTGGGCAAAGAGAGATTTGACATAGATCAGCATATCTGCAGCTGGAATCATGGAAAGCAATGGGGGTAAGTATCTGCCTCTCAAGCCAAAAACGGTCATCCAGTTCATTCTCTGGGATGCCCATACGACTAGGGGCCCAAAGAAAGACAACTGAGCAAGTGGCATGGCCAAGGGCAGAGAGAAAGTCATGGATAGCAGAGACCAAAGGATGATGAGTGTAGCATCATTTGATAGCCTGCAGGCTGCTCACTGAGTTGGTACATATTAAAACACTGTAGATGGAAGCCTGAGTAACAGTATGGAGGGCCCTGTTGATGGCTACCAGCTCTGCTGTGAACACCTTACATGATACCGGCAATAAATGGTGATCTAAGACAGGAGGTTATGTGAAAGTGTATCCCGCCTTATCTATCATCTTAGAACATTCAGAGTAGAAACTCTGCAAGGATGGATTGTACAAGATGCTGGAAGACCACAGGGGCAACAGAGACCTGGAACATGTTGGTCCTAATCTGCAGTCTAGGCACCATCCAACTGGGGGTGTGGGAGAAAATACATAGGGCGCATTCCAGTAAGTGGAGATGGAGATCCCAACAGTGGGAAGTGAGATGGATTCCAACCAGCAATCCCACTTGTGGGATAGGAGTGAGAAAACCCTCGTTTGCAAAGAGGACAGGGTACGTGGTATGGTCAGGGAAATGGTGAATGGCGATTACGTACGAAACCAGGAGTTGGCTGCATTGTATTTGTGGTGTCACCGCTAGACACCACACTTGCTAGGTGGTAACTTAAATCGGCCGCGGTCCTGTAGTACATGTCGGACCCGCGTGTCGCCACTATGTAATCGCAAACCTAGCGCCACCACATGGCAGGTCACAAGACACGGACTTGACCTCGCCCCAGTTGTACGGACGACATAGCTTGCGACTAGACCTACCAAGTATTCCTCTCATTTGCCGAGAGACAGATTAAATAGCCTTCAGCTAGTCCATCGCTACTACCTAGCAAGGCGCCATGTGTATCATTGCTAATTGCTTACTACTATGCAAGAGATGTATTTCAACAAGAACAAGACTACATTAAAGTTAAGTATATTAAAATCTCTCTTCTTTTCTTTATAGTTTTCATCCAGTCTCCTGTTTCAGAATTTACGCCCGTCTGCGTTAGTTTCGCGTGCACCTAGCCACTCATTGTGTCGAGACCTTAGGGAATCGACACAACAATATTTTGGCGCCGAGGAGTGGTGCCGCGCCCACGTTGCAGTCTTTGTGTTATACTTGCTCTAATTTGCTTGTGTCATGGCTTCGCCGCATTCTCCAGATGTACTGTCCGAATTTTTTCGCTTGCAGAATCAGCAGACGCAGGCGTTATTGGAAGCCCTTGGACAGCTCGTCCAGGGTCAACGTGCGCTGCAAACCGATGCGGCGGCAGCCGCTTCATCGCTACCGCAGCCACACAACGCTGTCGCACCGCCATTTAGGCCCTTTGAGGCCCATAACGAAAGCTGGACTGAGTGGGCCGATCAGTTCCGGTTCCACCTCACTGCTTATGGAATTCAAGGTAAAGAGCGGCAGCCGTTTTTGCTTTCTTGTGTCGGTGTGTCTACCTACCGGGTGATAGTGAAATTGTTTCCCCGACGCGACGTAGCAACTCTGACCTACGAGGAAATTTTGTCGGCTTTAGATGCCTATTTCAAAGAAACAGTTAATGTTGTTGCAAAACGGTATACGTTTTTTCGTACAAAACGTACCGCCGGTCAGACTAATAGGGAGTGGGTAGCAACTTTGCAAGGACTTACTAGAGACTGCGCGTTTGCCTGTGAATGTGGCCTCCCATATTCAGATACTATGGTGCGTGATGCAATTGCACAGAACGTTTCTGATGTTCGCATACGGGAACAGATTTTGAAACTAGTTAATCCCTCCCTGCAACAAGTGATAGACATATTGGACAGGCAAGACACACTTGACTTTGCTCAGGAATCATTTGAACCTTCGCCGGCAGTGTGTCACGTTAATCGGCCTGCCGGGCCCGCTGCGCGGGACGCTAAGCGGCCCTCGCGCCCGAATTCGCTGCGGCCGCCTAGCTTGCAACCACGTGCGCCGCGTAAGCAAGCAAATGCAGTGAAATCTTGCCCGCGGTGTGCAACTAGACATTCGCGTGAAAATTGCCCGTCACGCCAAGCTATTTGCTTTTACTGTCAAAAGAAAGGACATGTACAAAGTGTTTGCCAGAAAAAGTTAAGATCAGACAATCACACAAATTCCAGGCCTTTTGCTTCGCGCCGGAATCGCACCCAGGACAATCAGGCTCGTGGACCTTCGCCCATGGACATTCATGTAGTTCATGCCCACCCGTCCAGTGACACTTTAGCTAACAGTGACTGTGTTCGTCCCACCCAAAGTGTGCGTCGACGTCGAAGGAAATCCCGTAAAGTCGCAAGTGCTTCTGTACCTGTATCAGTTCAATTTGCACGTGACAGTCGCTCTTGTCGTCAGCAGGACAATAAACTTTTTGTGGACTTAGACTTTGCAGGAAAAGTGATACCATTCCAGCTCGATACCGGAGCTGCAGTTTCATTGCTCAATCACGACACGTACAAACAACTGGGCGCCCCGCCGTTGCGTGCCGCAAATGTTACGTTAACTAGTTACTCAGGACAGCATATACCTGTGTTAGGACAGTGCAGCCTTATTGCAACATACAAGGGACAGACAAAACTTGTGTCATTTTATGTTCTTCGTTCCTCTAGTGCAGTGAACTTGTTTGGTTTAGATTTGTTTCAATTGTTTAATTTGTCTATAGTGAATCAGGTCCTATCAGTGAATCAGACTGTGCCGTCCGCCAGTGTTTCTAGTCTTTGTGAAGAATTTGCAGACATTTTTGCACCGGGCCTTGGTTGCGCTCAGAACTATGAAGCGCATTTGGAACTGAAAGACAACGCGCAACCGAAATTTTTCAGAGCGCGCAATGTTCCCCACGCATTGCGTGATGAGGTCGCACGAACATTAGCCGAATTAGAATCTCAAGGTGTCATTGAACGTGTGCAGGCTTCTCGCTGGGCCTCACCCTTAGTCATTTTGCCAAAACCTTCCGGAAAACTGAGACTTTGTGTGGACTTCAAGGCAACTGTGAATCCGCAACTTGTGACTGCTACTTTTCCTTTGCCCCGCCCGGAAGATCTTTTTGACAAACTGTGCCCGGGAAAATATTTTTCAAAATTGGACCTAGCAGATGCGTACTTGCAAATACCTGTGGACGAAGAATCCCAGCGCGTCTTAGTGGTTAACACGCATCTTGGCTTGTATCGCTTCAAAAGACTGCCATTCGGGTGTGCATCCGCCCCTGCTTTATTTCAGCAATATTTACAAACTATTTGTGCGTCGGTCCCTACTGCTGCGAACTATCTGGACGATATTGTGATCTCAGGAAAGACAGAAGCCGAACATTTGCAAAATCTCCGAACATTATTTCAGGTATTGCGTCAGAATGGTCTTCGCTTGAGAAAGGACAAATGTGTGTTCTTTGCTCGGGACTTACCGTACCTGGGCCATGTCCTTAACGCCCAAGGTATACATCCGAGTCCAGAGCACCTTCGTGCCATTCAGGACTTGCCGTCACCGCAGAACTTAAAACAGCTACAGAGTGTGCTGGGTAAGGTAAATTATTATAATCGATTTGTGCGCAATGCTTCTTCTCTTTCAGCTCCGCTTCATCGCTTACGCCGTACAGGTGTTCCGTTCGTCTGGACGACGGAATGCGAACGCGCCTTTCGCCAGTTGAAATCGGCGTTCCTTTCCAATACTTGCCTTACGCCATTCGATCCCCGAAAACCCATTTTGTTGATGGTTGATGCATCGGATTTCGGGATCGGTGCTGTGCTTGCGCACAAGGATGGCTCGCATGATCGCCCTATTGCCTTTGCGTCCAAATTGCTCTCATCTGCGCAAAGCAATTATTCCCAAATAGAGAAAGAAGCTTTAGCTCTCGTGTTTGGTGTTACCAAGTTCCATGACTTCTTGTATGGTCGTCACTTTACCATCATCACGGACCACAAACCGTTGACATCACTTTTTCATCCGAACAAGCCTGTACCTCCACGTACAGCGCAGAAATTCATTCGCTGGTCACTTTTTCTCTCGCAGTACCGCTACGATATCTTGTATCGGTCCACTGCTAAGCACGGCAACGCTGATGCGTTGTCCCGTTTGCCTGTTGCTGAGGATAAGGCATTCGATTCTTCCGAACTTGCTTGCATGTTCATTGATTCGGAAACCGATGACGTGGTCGCATCGTTTCCGATTGATTTTCGTCGTGTAGCTACTGCCACAGCTGCTGACCCTGTCCTTGCTACTGTTTTGCGTTTTGTTGCTTCGCAATGGCCCTTATCAAAGTCACGGATCGAGGATCCTTTGGTTCGCCGTTTTTTTGCTCACAAGGAGAGACTTTTTGTCCGACGTGGTGTTTTGTTGTTGCGTTCCGATAATGATCAATCCCGAGTCGTAGTCCCACGTTCGTTACAGTCCTCTGTCTTACGGCTTCTTCACCAAGGACATTGGGGTATAGTGCGAACGAAACAACTTGCTCGACAGCACTGTACTTGGTTCGGAATCGATGCTGCGATTACGAATATGTGCTCCTCTTGCGTGGCGTGTGCCGAACAACAATCCGCACCGCCGCGGAAATTCTTTGCATGGCCGAAAGCCACTTCCCCTTGGCAACGCTTGCACATCGATTTTGCTGGTCCATTCTGGAATGCTCGATGGTTGGTTGTGGTCGATGCTTTCAGTAATTTTCCTTTTGTTGTCCGGATGTCTTCCACGACGTCTTCTGCCACAATCCAAGCCTTGTCTGCTATCTTTTGCATTGAAGGTCTTCCGCAGACTATTGTTTCCGACAATGGCCCACAATTCATGTCCGCAGAATTTCAGTCGTTCTGCAAGGCCAATGGTATTCAACATCTGACATCCGCGCCGTTTTCGCCTCAGTCAAACGGTGCCGCGGAACGATTGGTCCGGACTTTCAAGTCGCAGATGTTGAAGTTGAAAGAGTCGCATTCTCGGGAGGACGCTTTGTTGCTCTTTTTGTCCTCATATCGCTCTCAGCCCCGCGATGGTCGCTCGCCGGCTGAGTTGCTCCATGGTCGTCCTCATCGAACTCTGATGTCTTTGCTGCATCCGCCACATCAGGTTCCTGTGCAGCGGCAGAGACCTGCTTTTGCTCCTGGCGACGTTGTCTCTTATCGCAACTATCGCGGTTCACAGCGTTGGCTCGCCGGGCGCATTCTTCGCTGCCTCGGCCGCGCGATGTATTTGGTTTTGGGGGCCTCTGGTGAGGTGCGTCGGCATCTCAATCAGCTGCGCCTCTGTCGTCGCCTGGGTTCTGCCGCTCCCCGTCTGCTTTCAGCGACGGAGCCGTCGTGTCAGCGCCCTGGGGACCCATCTACTGGCTCGCCTCATCCCCAGGTGTTACCGACGATGCCTTCCATTTTGCCTCATGGCGTCGCGCCGCCGCAGCCGCCGCCGGCGCCGCCAGCAGCGGACGCTTCGCTGCAGCCGCCTCGCGCCTCCCTGGGTCACGCGCCGCCGCTCGCTTCCCGTGACCAGCCGTCCTCCGCCAAGGACCTCTTGCCCGCTCCGGACCGGATGTCGTCTTCGCCCGTCGGGTGCTCCGACCACATGGAGGTCGACCCTTCTGTCTCATTACGTGCGCATACACCTCATGTTGACGTGCACCCTGGACTAGGTTTGCAGGCGTTTCCTAGCTCCCCTCGGACCGAATGGCCGGGTGCGGGTGGCACAGCCTCGCCTGTTGTTAGGCTCCCCACCTCATCGCATACGTCAACATGGGGTCCTCCCCACGGCGGGCGGAAGCCTTATCTCACGACCGTTCGCCGATTTGCGGGGGAGGAATGTGGTGTCACCGCTAGACACCACACTTGCTAGGTGGTAACTTAAATCGGCCGCGGTCCTGTAGTACATGTCGGACCCGCGTGTCGCCACTATGTAATCGCAAACCTAGCGCCACCACATGGCAGGTCACAAGACACGGACTTGACCTCGCCCCAGTTGTACGGACGACATAGCTTGCGACTAGACCTACCAAGTATTCCTCTCATTTGCCGAGAGACAGATTAAATAGCCTTCAGCTAGTCCATCGCTACTACCTAGCAAGGCGCCATGTGTATCATTGCTAATTGCTTACTACTATGCAAGAGATGTATTTCAACAAGAACAAGACTACATTAAAGTTAAGTATATTAAAATCTCTCTTCTTTTCTTTATAGTTTTCATCCAGTCTCCTGTTTCAGAATTTACGCCCGTCTGCGTTAGTTTCGCGTGCACCTAGCCACTCATTGTGTCGAGACCTTAGGGAATCGACACAACAGTATTTGTGGAGGGAGAAACCCCGCTTCTGCGAGAAGACTGTCAATGGGACTAGTGCGAAAGGCACCAGTAGCCACACTCACCCAAAAATGGTGAACAGGGTCATGTATTTTCAGAGTGGAAGGATCCGCTGAGCCATAAACCTGACTACCATAATCTAGTCTGGAGAAGACCAGAGCATGGCAATGATGGAGAAGAGTAGCATGGTCTATACCCTAAGATGTGTGGGTCAGAAGGCAGAGAGCATTAAGGTTCTGCATGCATGTAGTCTTCAGGTGGTGAACATGGGGCAGCCAAGTCAGCTTTTTATAAAAAATAAGGCCCAAGAAACAGGACTGTGCCACAACATCTAGGAACTGGTCGTCTAAATAAAGTTCTGGATCGGGATGTACTATGGGTCCACGACAGAAATGCGTAACAAGCATTTTGGAGGGAGAAAACTGGAAGCCATGGGAGATGGCCCATGCAGAGGCCTGTCGGACGGCACCTTGGAGCCACTGCTCAGCAGATGCTACCGAGTGGGAGATGCACCAGGTGCAAAAATAATCAACATACAAAGCCTGTGGTAGCCAGAGGCCTAACAGAGATTACAAGCCCATTGATAGCTATGAGGAAGAATGTGACACTTAACACAGAACCTTGTGGGATACCATTCTCCTGAATCCGAGGGGTGCTGAATGAAGAGCCAGCTCAAACCCGGAAGACCCAGTGAGATAAAAGCTCTCAAATGAAAATTGGAAGGTGGCTGCGAAAGCCCCAGTCATCAATGCTAACTAAAATGTGATGGTGTGAAGCCTTGTTGTATGCTTCATGTAGGTCAAAGAAGACTGCAACAAGGGGCTAGCAGTGAGTAAAAGTCTGTTGGATTGCTGTTTCCAATCTGAGTAAGTGATCTGTTGGAGATCATCCTTCCTGGAAGCTATACTGAAGAAAGATTCGAGTACCCAACATAATTGGAATCTAATCATCCTCTCAAGCAGTTTACAAAGTAAGTTCGTCAGGCTAATTGGGCAATAGCTGTCAAGAGATGTTGGGTTCCTCCCAGGCTTAAGGATGGGGATAATTATACTGTCTCGCCATTGTGAGAGGAAGGCACCAATGAGCCAAATGCAGTTGAAGACCCTGAGTAGATGTTGCCTCTGGGTAATGTCCAAATATTGGATCATCTAGTTGTGGATAGAATCTAGGCCTCGGGCTGCGTCATGTGAAGTGGTAAGAGCCTACAAGAATTCCCATTCAGTGATTGCAGGATAGGAAGAGGATGCTGACGCTGTTGAAAAGTGTGACACGAGGTGTTCTGCAAGGACCAAAGGCTCAGTACATGAAGCACCTTGGAGGATAAGACCCTGGACAGTTGAGCGTCGCTGGAGGCCCAGAAGGTTACAGAGCTTGGAAAATGGAAATTTGTGTTAAGTTCTTATGGGACCAAACTGCTGAGGTCATCGGTCCCTAAGCTTACACTATTTAATCTATGCTAAGGATGACACACACACACACACACACACACACACACACACACACACAAGGGAGGACTCACAGACCATGACAAGATGCCCCAGACTGCATGGCACAGAGCTTGAAACAAACCTGTGATGAAGAGGCATACGTCCCCAGGGAGGAAACACAGCGCTCCTAGGATTCCTTTTATCCTGCTTAATTAGATAGTGAGCCTTACCATGGAGGCGCATCAAAGCGAGAAGGTTGGTCTCTAAAGTGTGTCGTTTAAATAACTGCAACGCCCATCAGCAGTCCTGGATAGCAACTGCTATGTCCTTGGTCCATCACGATATGGGTCAACGATGACAGAGACCTGTGGATATGGGGATAGCAGTGCCAGTGGTGATAAGAAGAGCAGCAGAGACGTCTTGTGCAATCACATCAAAGCAATCTGAGAGAGAGGTGTCAAAGTGCACAGCAGACTGCCAAGTGGCTCAGCAGAATGCCCAACAAGTGGGCCTGTCGGCCTAGCAGTGGCAGGGGAATGAGACAATCACCTGGAAGTGGTCATTGTCACGAAGATTATCATGGGGTGACCAATGTAGGGAAGCCATGAGAGCGGGTGAGGATATCTTGACATCAATTGCAGCAAAGGTGTTGTGAATAGCACGGAAGTGGGTAGGGGAACCAACAATGAGGAGACACAAATCGAAGTCTGTAATAAGCTGGTCAATTAGAAGACCTCTACCTGTCAAAGTAGCCCACCCCCACATATGGTGGCGTGCACTGAAGTCCTCAAGTAGGAGCTACAATGGAGGGAGTTGCTGTAGTAAGGCAGCCAGGTCAACATAAAGAAGTGGCCTTCCAGGAGGGAGGTAGACATTGCAAAAAGTGATTGTTGGAGTCATTTGCACTCTTAGCACTATTGCTTCCAGGTGGGAAGCGGAATCCAGACACTACTGACATTGGTGCAAACCAAACCGTAGATCTCCTCCAGACACTATCCTGGGGCTGGCACAATTCCGACAGAATACTCGATAACCATGAAAAGTTGGAGAGTGGTCATCATGGGAGCGCATTAAGTGAAGAGCAAGACAGAATGGAGAATATAAGGAAATGAGTTGTTGATTTTCCTGTAGGTGTCAGTAATATCCGTTGCAATTCCAATGGATTACCATGTGGCTAGAGTCTAGGGTAGACATACAAAGTTGAGGGGAGGCATTCACTGGGTCAATGGTTATAACCAACGAGGATGGGGTAACATTCATAAAAACCAGGTCTGATTCGGGATGTGGAGGAGGGGGCGAAGCCCCCTGGGAAGCCGGGGAAGCTTCATCCTTTGACTTGCACCGTTGATTCTTCTCCCTCGGAGAGAGGGAGGAGGTCTTGTTAGTAATGGAATAGGTGGCAGCGATGTCAGGATTGGACAGGGAATGAGCAAATTTGGGACCCTCGGAGAGCGGGTCCCTCATCCTATCCAAGGTTGCAGGCTGTCCTGAGAATGCTTGGGAGGAGTGTTTTGAGAGGGAGCCCCATCCCAGCAGGAGCCAGAGAAGAGGATGTTTTCCCTGTCCGAGGAGAAGGAGGAGGAGGAGGAGGAGGAGGAGGAGGTGGGGCAGTTCCTTGAGAAGAAGGGATGGGAGCCACCAAGGGTGAGGAAATGGACGGGGGGCAAGAGGGCAAGATGAGGGTAAGGAGGGGAGAGGAGGGGAAGACATGATAGAGGCAAAGGTAGAGGAGAGATTCACAGGGTGAAGCCTGTCAAACTTCTTCCGGGCCTCAAAGTAGCTGAGACTGTCAAAGATGTTTATTTCCTGAATTCTTTTTTCCTGCATATACACTGGACACACTGATGAGCAGGGAGAATGGAGACCAGAGCAGTTTACACAATTAGGCAGTCAGGTGCAAGTGCTCCTGATATAAAGACGGGGGACACAGTCACCACACATGGGAGTGGCATTGCATCACGAGGACGTATGGCTGAACTTGCAACAGAAGCAATGCACAAGAGGTGGAATGTATGGTATCAAATCACATCTGTAGACCATTTCCTTGACCTTCTTGGGCAGGGTAAATGCCAGGATGAAAGTGTCAGTGTCTACACGATGGCCCTTAGCGTCACTCTGGACATGCTGGATGCTTGCCACATCGTTCCAGATTAGTTCATCAGACTGGAGGAGAAGGTCCCTAAGGAAAATTACACCCTGTGTCATGCTGAGTGACTTGTGAGGAGCGATAGTCACAAGGCTATCTCCTAAACAATTGGAGGTACAGAGGGAGGCTGACTGACTGGCAGAAGTGGTCTTTATGAGGAGAGCCAGATCTCATCCTGCTTAATGACTCAACTTCAGCAAACTTATCCTCAATATATTCCACAAAGAAAAGGGGTTTGGTGGCAGCAAAAATCTCCCCGTCAGTCCTGGTACAGAGCAGGAACTGTGGAAAGGGTTTCACCCCAAACCGGTGGACCTGGCCCTCCTCCCAGGGGATGGACAAGAAGAGTAAGGCTGGTTAGGCAGAAACAGGAACTATTTCCAGGAAGAGATGTGGCCACAGAAGAGTGGCCAGAGAGTTTAACGCATTTCATGTCCCAAATGTCCTTCCCGGTACCACCCATTCCAAACAGGGGCTCGCCTCATGGGTGCCACCGAGTCACATCAACGGCTGCCTGGCAAGATGGTTATTGCTGGAAGCTCTGATGCCTTCAAACGATAAGCAACCACTCCTCGGTTTTCACAAAGCATTCACATTGCAGGTATCAACAGGGTGATCCCTGTGGTGTCTGGGGACTCAGCCAGATGGGTACATAACAGCCCCACCACACAGACTGGCTACTGAGCTGGTGACCTAGGAGGAGGGAAAAGTGCTATGGCAGGGAGGGGGGGGGGGAGAAAGGAGAGGGAGAGGAGAGGTGGGGGGCAGGAATCCATGCCAAAGATGTTAGGGAGGGAGTTCTTCCCCATTTGGATCACGCTACATATTTCAAATTTAGAGATGGAGGTCAAATACCTGAAGGGGACCAAAGAAAGAAAAGTAAAAAAGGAGGAGGAAAAGCAAACCAACCGCAAGATGAAGCAAAGACAGGATGATAGCTGGTCCAACATAAGGAAGAACATCAAGAGGAGGAAAGTAAGGGCAAAGGGAAGGAGAAGGAAGGGGAAGGTAAAGCAGCCCGGAAAAGAATAAACGCTGCAATAGCTCAGGGACCTGTGCACACCACACACTTACCCACCAAAGAGCTGTGGATCCTCTGAGGGGTCTCACGGAAAGATTTAAGTGTTTCTTTTCCTGTATGCTGCTGAAGAGTGGAACAGAAGATAAATCATCTGAAGGTTCATCAAACAGATGAACCCTCTGACAGGCACTTAAGTTTGAACTGCAGAATAGTCATGTAAATGTACATCTGAGCATAGACTTAAGATCTCAGGATGATCGTACACCTTTAATCTTTAGCATTTTTCTGTAGCACAGCTCTAAGCTTGTATTCTCTTCTTGTCCAGGCTGTTATTAGTTCATTTTTCACTTTTGTACAAGGTTACACCCATGAGAAATACCTTCAGAAAAGAATTCCTTAATAGGCGGTGCTAGGTGGGAATCTGGGTCACCCAAAAGGTGGGCCGAGATAGTCTGCGCAATTGCGATAAACGTGTACAGGTGGCACACTGGTTACTGCAACTGTCTATTAAGCAGGAGATCCCAGGTTCAAATCATGGTCGAGCACACATTTTTGCTTGTCCCCAGTGATTCTGCATAGAGACCCAATGTAGCTGACATCAATAGTTCCTTTCCTTTCCTTTCTCCCCACTCCACCTTCAATTTACATAATATGTATCACATACAATGAAGGTTAACCAGTCGCCAAGCAACTAAGCCTTTTTCTGTCTGTGTAAAGGACTATATCAAGTAACTTTAAACAGCAGAAATATCAGTTCTTTAACACGGATGGAACAATTACGATTCCTAGATGCTGACAGGCCAACTCTTAACTTGGACATGGTGGAATATAGCAAGGCCACCACTCTGCCTATAGTTTCGAAAAGGATTTTTAATGGCATTTTGTCATGGTGTACTATACAGAGCTGTGGATGGGCAAGAAGATATTAAATACATCTTCAAAAGTGCTAAACTAATTACATTACTTCCAGAATGAAATTTTCACTCTGCAGCGGAGTGTGCACTGATATGAAACTTCCTGGCAGATTAAAACTGTGTGCCGGACCAAGACCCCAACTCAGGACCTTTGCCTTTTGCGGGCAAGTTCTCTGCCAACTGAGCTTTAATTCCACCAGTACCTCATCTCCTACCTTCCAAACTTCGCAGAAGCTCTCCTGCATACCTTGCAGAAGTAGCACTCCTGGAAGAAA
Organism: Schistocerca nitens; assembly: GCF_023898315.1. Taxonomy (NCBI): domain Eukaryota; kingdom Metazoa; phylum Arthropoda; class Insecta; order Orthoptera; family Acrididae; genus Schistocerca; species Schistocerca nitens. The sequence continues at coordinate 224,117,117 of NC_064617.1, forward strand.
GCTCGAGTTCGAGTCTCGGTCCGGCACACAGTTTTAATCTGCCAGGAAGTTTCATATCAGCACACATTCCACCGCAGTGTGAAAATTTCATTCTGGAAACACCCCCTAGGCTGTGGCTATGCCATGTCTCCGCAATATCCTTTCTTCCAGGAGTGCTACTTCTGCAAGGTATGCAGGAGAGCTTCTGCGAAGTTTGGAAGGTAGGAGACGAGGTACTGGCAGAATTAAAGCTGTAAGGATGGGGCATGCATCATGCTTGGGTAGCTCAGTTGGTAGAGCACTTGCCCGCGAAAGGCAAGGGTCCCGAGTTGTTGTCTCAGTCTGGCACATAGTTTTAATCTGCCAGGAAGTAATTACATTAGTTTTTAATGTATATTATTACTATTGTTGTTATTATTATTAATTATTGTTATTACTATTATTCACTCTTATTATTTGTGTTGGTAATTCTAATTACCTTAATACATAATCTCACATATACATAACTGAACCACATATATGCTTAGAAAGTGAGGAAATTTTTTAATAGTAATGATATACAGGATGAACCAGAAATCCACTGACAAACTTTCAGAGGTTGTTCAGTGATACCTTCCAGTATTTTGGAACAAGGGACCCATACCTCCAATGCCTCATTACAGAGTACTAACGGAATGGTGATTTATTTGGTTTGTTACCACAATCACCCTTGTTTCTGTGAAAATACCTTCACAACAATGAAGAAGCCTGTAATATACAATAACCAAAATGTAAACCCACTGTAACGCAACAACCCTCAGATGAAACATGTATATGTAAATTTTTATCACAGTGTGTTCAATCTGTTCTGTCACTGTACAGTGTCACACATAACAAATGCAGCTGAACTGTTCTTTTAAGGGACTTTCAAAATGTCAATCACTGTGACCATGGCTGAGTGCACAGTGACACACAATCTACTGTCCTCCATGTTCAGAAATACCAGGACTTTGGCGTACTATATCTGCAGCTGTGATAATCCTAGCAAACAGGTCTGTGCATATACCAACTGGAGTCTCCCAAATTAAGCTCTTTGCATGGCCCCAGAAAAAGATGTCCATTGGTGTCATGTTTCGTGACTAAGATGGCTATGGAACCTGACCACCACAACCAATCAATAGTCATCCAAACTGTATTTCAGTGTGGCACTAGATGTTAGGAGTAAAGTGTGCCACTGCCCTGCCATGATACTGATGAATTTTCAGTGGCACATGTTCTAGCAACTGTGGGAAGAAACGATGAAGGAACTTCTTGTAGGCAGCTCCATTCATTGTATCAGGAAGTAGGTAAGGCCTAGTCACAAAATCATTGACAATACCAGATAACACATTCACAGCAGATATCTGTCGATAGTATCTGCCATGTACCCAACATTCGTCTAAAGGGATCAGCAACCCCTCAGACACTGAAGCATCATGGTGTTGCACATGCACAAGGTGTTGCCTCCCCAGACTGTGTCAATAATAACAACAAGGATGACAGGTGGCAGGACATGCGCCAGCAAAGATCCTTTCTTCCAACAACTTGTTTCCCCCGTCATGACATCTGCAGATTAAAACTGTGTGCCGGAACGAGACTCGAACTCAGGACCTCTGCCCTTTGCGGGAAAGTGCTCTACCATCTGAGCTACCCGAGCATGACTCACGACCCGTCCTCACAGCTTCACTTCTGCCAGTACCTCGTCTCCTACCTTCACACAGTTTTAATCTGACAGGAAGTTTCATATCAGTGCACACTCCACTGCAGAGTGAAAATATCATTCTGGAAACATCCCCCAGGCTGTGGCTAAGCCATGTCTCCACAATATCCTTTCTTCCAGGAGTGCTAGTTCTGCAAGGTTCGCAGAAGAGCTTCTGTAAAGTTTGGAAGGTAGGAGAAAAGGTACTGGCAGAATTGAAGCTGTGAGGACAGGTCGTGAGTCGTGCTTGGGTAGCTCAGATGGTGGAGCACTTACCCACGAAAGGCAAAGGTCCCGAGTTTGAGTCTTGGTCCCGCACACAGTTTTAATCTGCAAGGAAGTTTCATATCAGCGCACACTCTGCTGCAGAGTGAAAATCTCATTCTGGATCAGTATGAATTCCTCCACACCCCAGTTATACAGGGTGATCAAGCCAATACATTGGCAGTTTGTTCCACCAAAGCTCCAGGCCAATTCATTCACCAGCTCTTAGCAGCCCATCAGTCAGAGCCCAGTCAGAAGCCACTGCAGCTGGAAGCACGAATTTCCAGCGATATCCTGAGACGTACCTGTCGACCAATACTCCGAACACTCAACTTCCATCATCAGGGATTATCAGTGGCATAGTCTTCATGTCCCACTACATTTATTCACTGTGTGCTCCAGGTGTATGCCAGTTAGCATCTGAGAAGTTGCATTTTTATTGAGAAGAGTTTTTCCTTTGTTATTAAATCTCTTTACTGTGGTCATATTACACAAGTGTGTGTGGATTTTCATCATGCCATACATAGTTATTTCTACTGTTGAACTTGTCCTCTCAATAAAAATGGCCCAATCAGTAAACAACATGAAAGCAGGAAAATTGGGGCCTTCTGTACATTGCTGTAGGAACAAAATTGCAACCACCACGTGAAATGGGAAGTCCGCTAGCTGCAAAGACTGCACCTTCTGTGGATGATATGGTTGCAATTGTTGTTCAAGTAAGACTCTCAAAACAGTTGACTGGCTTTTGTTCAGTGGTGATGCAATGCCCTAACTACTAGAGACAGAACTGCCATCAATCACATGTAATACATTCTTTTTCTTGTCAGGTGTTCTAGCACACCTCACACACTCAGTATCTTCTATCCCAACGTGGAAGAAACCAGTTTCTCATAGGCGACGATGTACAGATGCAAACGTACTGCGATGTGGTTGCTGTTGGTGTGGAAACAGCTCAGCATAGCACTGTCGTGCCATTGTTCCACTGCATTAACTGGACCCATTGACAAGGTTCATACCATCCAACTCTTCAAAGTGATTCAGAGTACTGCTGTGCATCACTGTTAACTCACAACTAGAAATGCCAGAAAACAAAATCCTAGACGGAATCGAGCAGCACTGAACACGTACTTGAGGGAGAGGCAAGGATGGAATTGTTGTTGTCAACAGCAGATACCATGAGTGAATGAAAACAAAATGCAGCATAGCATATACTGTCAACATTTGCATTGTTGTACACTATTTTAAGTGCAATACAGATAATGGGGGCAAGTGATCAGATGAAATACAATAACTCTACCACAAGCCTCTGGTATTCCTGAATATCTGAAAGTTTGTCGGTTAAACTCTGGTTCACCCTGTGTGTCGTTCCTGGTCTGATGTGAGAATACAGCATGAAAACCCTGATCTGGGTAATTTAAATAGAAAAACCAGATACCAATGCATCATTGGACTTTAGCTGGAGAAATAACAATGAACTTTGCAACAGCAGTTACATTTATGGATAAAAACAAATACGGTGTTCTGCAGTCCAGTGATGGTGTTAAAGACAGTGTGCATGGTCCAGACCTTGCAAAAGAAAATGCGCTGAAAATGAATAATCAATCTGAGAAAAATGGTGATAAACGGGGAACATCAGATAAAAAGAACAGTGTGCTTCTTCTGACAGACAGCCATGGTAGGAATATATCTAGTATGCTTCGAGAAATAAATCAAGACATAGCATTGACCAGTGTTGTCAAACCTGGAGCAGGAACTAAACACGTTTTAGACACTTGCATTCAAACAAAATCCACTCAAGAAAATGACTTTGTCATATGCATAACGGGATCAAAAGATGTTGCGAAAAATGAAGCAGATGTTTCCGTAAAAGTGCATCAAAACTTTCTAGAAAAAAATAAATAAAAGAATACAGTTGTTGCTACAGTCCTTCATAGGCACGATCTAATCTACAGTTCGTCCGTTAATAAAGAAATTCGAAGAACAAATATTAAAATAAAGAAACTGTGCTCTGAATACACAAATTTTGCTGTGGTCAGTATAAATAAACTGCAGCGTAACCTTCACACCAGACATGGGCACCACGTAAACTATGAAAGGAAAAAGTTTGTGTGTCAACCAAATAATTAAAGAAAGACTCACATGGGATAAAACAATCTACAAAAGTAGTGGTTTGAGTAATACCTGGAATGTACATCATTTTTCAGTATAAAAGTCAGTGAATTGGCAGGTAATAAACCTCCTGTACGTGAACTAGGTGCTAAAAGCAACATTCGAATGAGAGAGTTCACAGACAATAAACAATAAACATAAATCTGTTACCGTGATGCAAACGAACATTCGCTGCATTACGAACAAAGTATTACAGTTAGAACATTTTTGCAGTATTGAAAACATTGATGTTGTTTATGTCTCAGAACATTGGCTGAGAGAAGACCAAGTACAATATTTTGTTCCTCAAGGGTACGCTGTTGAAAACATTATGTGTAGAAGTGAAAGAAAGAATGGAGGTGTTCTAATATTTGTTAAAGATACTATAATGTTTACCAAAATAGATGTTAGCTCTTACTGTGCACAACTAGATGGAGAATTTAGCTGTATAAGACTAAATGCAGATAATACTATAACTGTTAGCTTATATAGATCACCAGGTGGAGATTCAAATACATTTTTTGAAAGATTTGAGCTGCTTATGAGGAAACTACTAAAATCTAAAACAAAACTAATTATCCATGGCAATTTCAACATTAAAATGGCCAACAGTGATGAATATGTTACTAGAACATTTTTTAATATCTTAAGATCACTAAATTTGCAATGTACAAATTACACACCAACATAGGATAATGTGTGCTTAGGTAATATTATAGCAAATTTTTCTAGAGATATGTATGACGTCAGGATTGCCAGTGGAGCCATAGCTGATCATGAACCGTCGATTTTAACATTCTGCTGTGATCAGTTGCCTAAATCAGACACACCAGTCAGAATCAAGTCTAATGCCACATGGATAAGGGGGCAGAAAGATGAATATATTAATGTATTTATTGACAGATTATCTGATGTTAACTGGGACTTTGTATACAACGCACAACCTGGGAAGGGGCTCGTGAAATGGTGTTTAACAACTTCCTGAAAATACTCACACAGAGTTATGGTACTCCTGGTCAACATTAATCAAAAGTAGCCCTGAGCATAAACAGAAAAACAAACAGCTAAAATGGTATACAGATGAGCTAGCTCTCACTAGGGAGGAGATGCTCAGACTGTACAGAATATATAAAAATTCTTGTAAACAAGGACCTGAGCTAGATAATACTTCTTATAGAGCTTATTTAAAATAAGTTTATTTAAAATGTAAAAAAATCTACAAAGACAAACTGTCCTTGGCCAAAAAACATGCATGTGAACATTACATTGTAAGTGCTCCCAACAAATGTAAAGCAGCATGGGACATCAACCAATATAATTCAAAAACCCACACACAAGATGCAATGATGGTTCCAGAAGAAGTAAATAATTACTTCCTAACCTCAGTGAGTGAGCTGAAAAACATAATCAAGCAAAATAGCACTTGTGCACTAGATCATCTTAGTGCTGTGCCCCATAGGAGGTATACTTTCCACTGGAATGTTGTCACCCCAGAGGATATTGTAAAAGCTGTGGGAAAGTTCACCAACTTCAAAAGTATGGACTGTTATTGGTTCTCTTACTATGTAATGAAAAAATAATAATACACTTTATCTGCCAACCTCTTTCTTTCATTTTTAATATGTGTTTAGAATCTGGAGTTTTCCCAGATGCATTCAAAACTGCTAAAGTGATACCAGTCTTTAAGAAGGGAGATGAGCATCTGCCCCAGAACTATCCACCAGTTTCTATTGTCTCAATTTTCTCTAAAGTTTTAGAATATCTAATGTACAGCCAACTAAACAACTATTTTGAAAAGCATGATCTCCTCTCCAACAGACAGTTTGCATATCAACATGGTAAAAATACCACTACTGCTGTCACTGAAGTTGTTAACCAGGTGTTAACTGCATTCGAAAATAAGGATCTAGTATCAGTTGTACTTTGTGATCTTAGCAAAGTCTTCGACTGCATACCATTTAACATACTACTTGCAAAACTTGAATTTTATGGCATACACAAACCATCTTTGGATGTAATCGAATCATACTTAAGTAACAGGAGACAGTTTGTATCAATTAAAAATAGATGCTCCTCGCTGAAGGAAGTTCTGACTGGAGTGCCTCAGGGCTCTGTCCTTTTCTGTTCATCACTGCAATTAATGACTTACCTTACCATGTAGGAGCAAATTCAATTGTGTGTTATGCAGATGACACAACACTGCTCAATACACACCATGACACAACAGAACTGCATCAGGCAACACAGGAAAATCTAGAACTAGTAATGAATTGGTTTTCTTCTAATGAACTCCTACGTAATCCTGAAGAACTAATTCTGGATTTAACTACAACTGTTGAAAGCAAATCAGTAAAATTGTTAGGATTCCACAGTGATTCAAAATTAAACTGGGAGGAACATATTAGCCATATCTGCAAGAGAATAGCAAGAGTGTGTTATCTCATCTGGAGACTGACAGATGTAGTCACTGATGAGTATCTAAAGGTGGTATATTTTGGCCTTTTTCAATCACACATTGCCTATGGCATATTGTTATGGAGACATTTTTGCTTTGTCAGTGAAATTCTGAAAATTCAAAAAAAAGTAATCAGAATAATGAACAAAGTTAAGCCTAAGGAACACTGCCATCCCCTCTTTATCAAGCACGTAATATTAACTGTTGTGAATCTATACATCTACAGAGCACTGCTTTGATGTCAAAAGCAACTTAAATGAGTTCGGGACCAGAGAGAACATACATCCCCACAACACCAGAGGCAAACTGGACATACGAAGACACAGACTCACAAAGACTGCAAACTCACACAAAATAATGAGTTTAAAACTCTTCAATAAACGTCCAGCATCTGCTCGGTCACTAACCAGTAATATTTTCAAACGTAAGATTTATGACTGGTTACTCAAACACCCATTTTATAAGAAACCAGAATATTTTGAAATAATCATTGACTTTAATATATAAGAACATTCCTAAAAGAAGTGGAATTAAATTGTAAAAACTTTACTGTAAAGTTATTTTTAATTGTATATTTAATGTTCAGACCTATTCCGCTGTAAGTGGTCAATGGTGAATAAACTGAAAGTGAATTGGGAATGGGTGTATTCTCAACGAACTTAAAACAACCACTAGTAAAACCAGTACAACATTGATCAACTCTGTAATAGAGCTGAAGCGGCATAGACTGATGTACCAGTATATGTCACTGATTCTTCATTCACTCAATGCCCAGCCATTGTTGCTGTCAGATGTGGCAGCTTTGTGTACAAAATTTTGGGCAGATCAAATCATCTAAAAACTGAATCATGTACACCGAGGTGACAAATGTCATGGGATACCTCCTAATATCATGGTGTACTTTCTTTTGCTGCTCGGTGCTGCAGCAACTCAAAGTGGCATGGACTCAACAAGTTGTTGGAAATTCCCTGCAGAAGTACTGAGCCATGCTGCCTCTATAGCCATCCATAACTGCAAAAGTGCTGCCAGTGCAGAATTTTGTGCATGTACTGACCTCTCGATTACATCCCACAAATGTTCGATGGGGTTCATGTCAGGTGAGCTTTGCGGCCAAATCATTTGCTCGAATTGTCCAGAATGTTCCTCAAACCATCCGCGAACAATTTTGGCCCAGTGACACGGTGCCTTTTCATCCATAAAAGTGCCATTGTTGTTTGGAAACATGAATGGCTGCAAATGGTTTCTAAGTAGTTGAATATAACCATTTCTGGTCAATGGTCAGTTCAGTTGGGCCAGAGTGCACAGTCCATTCCATGTAAACACAGCTCGCATTATTATGGAGCCACCACCAGCTTGCACAGTATCTTGTTGACAACTTGGGTCCATGGCTTTATGGTGTCTGTGTCACACTCTTACCTTGCCATCAGCTCTTACCACCTGAAATTGGTACTCATCTGACCAGGACACAGTTTTCCAGTCATCTAGGGTTCAAATGCTATGGCCACAAGCACACAAGCCACAGGTAATGTATTGTTAGCAAAGACACTCCCGTTGGCAGCCTGCTGACATAGCCCATTAACACCAAATTTGGCCACTCTGTCCTAACAGATATGTTCATTCTATGTAGCATATTGATTTCTGCAGTTATTTCACATAGTATTGCTTTTCTGTTAGCACTGGCACCTCTACACAAATGCTGCTGTTCTCTGTTATTAAGTAAAGGCTGTTGGCCACTGCGTTCTCTGTGGTGAGAGGTAATGGCTGAAATTTTGTATTTTCGGCACTCTCTTGACGCTATGGCTCTCACAATATTCAATTCTCTAATTATTTCCAAAATGGGACGTCCAATGTGTGTAACTCCAACTAGCATTCTGCATTCAAAGTCCATTGATTCCCGTCATGCAGCCTTAATCACATCGGAAACCTTTCCACATGAATCATCTGAGTTAAAAGAAAGCTCTGCCAAAGCACTGCCATTTTATACCAGTTGTTATGTGTGCATATTGCTATCCCATGGCTTTTGTCACCTTAGTTTATTGGCCGTACTCAGTGGTGGTTGCTCTGTAAGAGCAAGTGAACACCCTAACTTTTGACACCTTGAAGATTTATTCGTTATTTTTTTTTTTTTTTTGAATGCTGTTAAACGTAACATAGCTGCCGCAATCTGAAACATACAGCACGCAGATTTACTGCGCTACTGCTCTTCTAAGGCTGTGTGAAATTTGGCATCAGGGTTGCGAGCACACCCTCAGCTGTGCATGTTTTAAGAAGCTATTGTGCAACTGGGTCACGTAACTGCCTTATGGGCCAAATACATACGGATTTGATAAACAAATTTCACAGTTCACGATGTGCACAGCTAGCCCTTACCACTCATATGCAAGTTTACATCAGTGCTACCAGGTGGTAGCACACTGCAGCAAACTTTTATCCCCATTCGCTTGGCATAAATTCCACCAGATGATAGCACACTCCACAGATATGCCAATTCACTCACTATACAGTAAAATTAGATTGGATGTCAGTATATGTTAAAGTTGTACTGAGAGAAAAATCTATTTTGTGGGTTTCTGAATGATTTATATTACATTAAGTTTTGAATTTTATCATACAGTAATCCATTTGAGGCACTGACAATTATGAGGGCCTAAAACACATCATCGTTGATTGTGAGATTGTAACATTTATTCATGCTTCTGGAATCTGTTGATCATATTGTGGGTCAGGTTCATCTGTGCTGTAGGACATTATGGATCTCAGTGCCTCATTTGTATTCTAGTCAAGTGACCATGTTGGTAGACATTACTACTTGAATTGATCATTTCCACAGACAGCAGTTTGTGTCTGCAGTTGGTTGTTTACTGTGTGGGGATTGGCTTTTGGGTGCAGTGTAAACGTGAACTATGTTGAATCTACTTTAATGCTATCAGGAAAGTAAAGCTGTGAGTCGTGCTTGGGTAGCTCAGTCAGTAGAGCACTTGCCCACGGAAGGCAAAGGTCCCAAGTTCAAGCCTAGATCTGGCACGCAGTTTTAATCTGCCAGGAATCTTCATATCAGTGCAGAGTGAAAATCGCATTCTGGAAACAGGGAAGTAAATTACCAACAAACGTTAGCCACAAAGGAACTACGGCCTCCGAGACCAGATCCATTCATTGAGAAAGTGACAAAACCACGTAAGTGTGACTACAAGCGAACATTTAGCAAGAAAGTGTACAATTAGCACAAGTTTTGTGGGTGCAACATAAGAATATCTGATTTTCAGCCTGGAAGTAAATTCGGGACTAATACATACGTTAGGGATCTTGTACATTTGTCTGCAAAATGGAAAAGCATGAAAACTCCCACTTACACAAAAATGCGATACGGAGAGTTGCAAAAACGTATATATTATTTCAATCTTGCCCTAGACTGTACTGAATTATGCACAAAACAACAAAATTCCATATATTTTCTTTTGTGAGATAAGTTATCCATATTATTATTATTACTATTATTTGATTACTTTCTCAGACTTTTTAGAGGTCTGGTTAAGAATGGAGTGACGCGGACCTTTATCAAGCGTCACTTCCTTTTTGCTGTACGGTACATGTTATATTGCATTTAGGAACTTTCGGGTAATTGAACATGTATCAATAATTACGGATTTCTGTAATTGTATATATATGTTTGGATGAAGCTGTATTGCATTGATGTATTGGTGGATATTGTGTGGTATGACTCCTGTAGTTGATAGTATAATTGGTATGATGTCAACTTTATCCTGATGCCACATGTCTTTGACTTCCTCAGCCAGTTGGATGTATTTTTCAATTTTTTCTCCTGTTTTCTTTTGTATATTTGTTGTATTGGGTATGGATATTTCGATTAATTGTGTTAATTTCTTCTTTTTATTGGTGAGTATGATGTCAGGTTTGTTATGTGGCGTTGTTTTATCTGTTATAATGGTTCTGTTCCAGTATAATTTGTATTCATCATTCTCCAGTACATTTTGTGGTGCATACTTGTATGTAGGAACGTGTTGTTTTATAAGTTTATGTTGTAAGGCAAGCTGTTGATGTATTATTTTTGCGACATTGTCATGTCTTCTGGGGTATTCTGTATTTGCTAGTATTGTACATCCGCTTGTGATGTGATCTACTGTTTCTATTTGTTGTTTACAAAGTCTGCATTTATCTGTTGTGGTATTGGGATCTTTAATAATATGCTTGCTGTAATACCTGGTGTTTATTGTTTGATCCTGTATTGCAATCATGAATCCTTCTGTCTCACTGTATATATTGCCTTTTCTTAGCCATGTGTTGGATGCGTCATGATCGATGTGTGGTTGTGTTAGATGATACGGGTGCTTGCCATGTAGTGTTTTCTTTTTCCAATTTACTTTCTTCGTATCTGTTGATGTTATGTGATCTAAAGGGTTGTAGAAGTGGTTATGAAATTGCAGTGGTGTAGCCGATGTATTTATATGAGTGATTGCTTTGTGTATTTTGCTCGTTTCTGCTCGTTCTATAAAGAATTTTCTTAAATTGTCTACCTGTCCATAATGTAGGTCTTTTATGTCGATGAATCCCCTTCCTCCTTCCTTTCTGCTTAATGTGAATCTTTCAGTTGCTGAATGTATGTGATGTATTCTATATTTGTGACATTGTGAACGTGTAAGTGTATTGAGTGCTTCTAGGTCTGTGTTACTCCATTTCACTACTCCAAATGAGTAGGTCAATACTGGTATAGCGTAAGTATTTATAGCTTTTGTCTTGTTTCTTGCTGTCAATTCTGTTTTCAGTATTTTTGTTAGTCTTTGTCTATATTTTTCTTTTAGTTCTTCTTTAATATTTGTATTATCTATTCCTATTTTTTGTCTGTATCCTAGATATTTATAGGCATCTGGTTTTTCCATCGCTTCTATGGAGTCACTGTGGTTATTCAATATGTAATCTTCTTGTTTAGTGTGTTTTCCCTTGACTATGCTGTTTTTCTTACATTTGTCTGTTCCAAAAGCCATATTTATATCATTGCTGAATACTTCTGTTATCTTTAGTAATTGGTTGAGTTGTTGATTGGTTGCTGCCAGTAGTTTTAGATCATCCATGTATAGCAAATGTGTGATTTTGTGTGGGTATGTTCCAGTAATATTATATCCATAATTTGTATTATTTAGCATGTTGGATAGTGGGTTCAGAGCAAGACAGAACCAGAAAGGACTTAATGAGTCTCCTTGGTATATTCCACGCTTAATCTGTATTGGCTGTGATGTGATATTATTAGAGTTAGTTTGGGTATTAAGTGTGGTTTTCCAGTTTTTCATAACTATGTTTAGGAACTGTATCAATTTAGGATCTACTTTGTATATTTCCAATATCTGTAGTAACCATGAGTGGGGTACACTATCAAAAGCTTTTTGGTAATCAATGTATGCGTAGTGTAGCGACCTTTGTTTAGTTTTAGCTTGATATGTCACCTCTGCATCTATTATCAGTTGCTCTTTACATCCTCGTGCTCCTTTGCAGCAGCCTTTTTGTTCTTCATTTATAATTTTGTTCTGTGTTGTATGTGTCTTTAATTTCTGTGCAATGACTGAGGTTAATATTTTGTAGATTGTTGGTAGGCATGTTATGGGGCGATATTTAGCTGGGTTTGCTGTGTCTGCTTGATCTTTAGGTTTCAGATAGGTTATTCCATGTGTAAGTGTATCAGGGAATTTGTATGGGTCTGCAATGTAACTGTTAAATAATTTAGTTAGATGTGAATGTGTTGAGGTGAACTTCTTTAGCCAGAAATTTGCTATTTTATCATTTCCAGGGGCTTTCCAATTGTGCGTAGAATTAATTGCTCGGGTGACTTCATGTTGTAAAATTATCACTTCAGGCATTTGTGGTATCATCTTGTATGAGTCTGTTTCTGCTTGTATCCACCATGCATGCCTGTTATGTTGTACCGGGTTTGACCATATGTTGCTCCAGAAGTGTTCCATGTCTGTTATGTTTGGTGGATTGTCTATTTTAATGTGTGTGTTATCTATTGTCTGGTAAAATTTCTTTTGGTTTGTGTTGAATGTTTGGTTTTGTTTCCTTCTATTTTCACTTTTTTTGTATCTTCTAAGTCGTTTGGCCAATGCTTGTAATTTCTGCTTCTTTTCATCTAATTGCTCTATTGCTTCTTGTTGTGAGATTTTACCTAACCTTTTTCGTTTTTTGTCTGATATTTCATTTCTTATAAATTGTGTTAGCTGTCCGATGTCTTTTCTCAGTTTTTCTATTCTGATCTGTAGCCTGTGTTGCCATGCTGGTTTTGTGGGTTTCTTCTGTGTGTTGGTTGGTTCTGATCTCTGCCTAGTATGTATATTTAGTGTAGTGAGTGCTCCTACATAAACCAGTAGTTGTAACTCTTCCATTGTTGTATTTTCATTTATTTTGTTGTGTATGATTGTGTTGATAGTTGTTATTGTTGTTTCGACTTGTGGGTTATTTGGTGGTGTATGCAAGAATGGTCTAATGTCTGTATTTGTGTCTTTGTATTCTATATATGTCAGCTGAAATTTCTCTTCTATATCTAACATGTGTGTCACTTCGTGTTCTATTTGTGCTTGTTCTGGTGGCTGTCTTAAGATGTCGTTTTCCTCTGATTGTTTAATTGATGTGTGTTGTTCTTTGTTTGTTTGCTCTGGGATGTTTGAGTCCATTACTGTATTTTCTTCTTCTTCTTCTTCTGATTGCACATTATTTTGTTCTAGTATTTGTTGTACTTGTTGTTTGATGTTTTCTAATTCTGACTGGGGTATCCTGTTATTTTTGATTATTACACGGATCTGATCAGCTAGTCGTTGTTCTGTTAAAAATTTTAATTCTGGGTATCTGGTAATAAATGTTGTGTATACTTGTGATCTGTATCCAGTTGTGTTGGTTCCTAGGTTTGTTGCTTGGTAATAACAGAACATGAGGTGTCGATTAACTTCATCTGACCATCTCATCCTCTGTCTTTGTTTTCCTTACTATTATTATTATTATTATTATTGGCAGTGACTGTAGTTGTATAAACTTGTTGACAAGCATTACTCTCATACATCAGATGCTATTAATTTCATACTCTCAAATTTATCTAAATTTATGAACATCCAGAACGTATACTCATGAACCGCCAGTGGTCCTATGTATTGCATACACACAACAAAAATTTAATTATTTTTTGTGCTCTCTGGCATTGCAATTTTAATAGGAAGCAAAACATTAGAGGAAGGCAAGAGAAGATTGCAGTGGCATTATTAAGGTAACCACTGTTACTGTGATGATAAAAAATAATTAATGCTTTAAACATTGTAACAAAACTGACAAATGTAAAGTAAATGATTATCATTTGTCTGTCTTTCGAAGGATATAGTTCAAATTCTTTGTTTTGGCACTGATTAGTTGACAACAATTATCTGTTAATGAGAAGATTAATTAACTACAATGCCAAGTGAATTGTTTAAATGAAATGTTTTGAAAGAGGGATTTATGGGGTTAATTTTTAATTACAAAAATTAATAATTTATTGAGAAAGGTTTGAGGCCAATAGTAACAATGACATAGACATAAACAAAGAAGTTGAATTTTAACATCCTCACTGTATATCACAAGTCTTTTACCATGACAATGAGTCAGTTGTTTTGACAGAATAATTATGAAACGTTTTATTGAGAAAAATTAGTGTTTCCAAAAAGTCTTCCATCTTCTATATGTAACAACACAACTGTATCTGTAAGAAAAGAATAAAGTATTATTTATAGTAAAGCTGGTATCTGTGTCTGACGGGAATTACTTTTTACTAGTACATGTCTCTTTTTTCCTTTCCTTTTTTTCAGTCATATCTATGAACTCCAATGTGTCAACAGACATCGAATCTTTGATACTGGATTACACATAATGTATGTGGATAAAAATAAGTCAATTTTTCATTACAAGCAAAGGGAAAACAAAATCTAGAGGTGCTGTTGTATTGGTGGGTATTATTAATGTGCTATCTGGTAATAGTTGTAGACTTTAAATACTCTTTCCACTGTGAAAATACTGTTATCTACAAAAAAATGAAATTCACATTTTTGAGACACTGCTGTATTTGGATTTGATTTGAACAGGGAGATACAAACAGCAGCAGTCCTAGCCCACTACTACCTGCACCAAAACAAGGTTTATTGTGTGGTTTCATTTCCTGTGGTTCTAGTAATGCTGACCAGTATCCTTGAACAGTAGTACAAAGCCCTTTAATAGTTGCTTATAGACATTCCTTCTGGGCTTCATGACCTAAATGTTCTGTGTCTTTTGATCTTCAACACTTCACACTGAAAGGTGTGGTGTGGTTTCATCATCCTCACCACACAGCCTAGAAGTAGGGTTTCTTTCTTTATATCCATCATGTGTAGGTGTTTCCTAAAGTTTCCATGGCCTGTCATGAGTCCTACACAAGTGTAATCTGTCTCCTGTTCAAGCCCAGGATTGAAGTTCTTTTACAAAATGCCTTTGGCATCATTAGCTTGCCATGTTTTTGTGTCTGGAGCATACTCTAATCTTATACATGCTGCCTTCTGATCCAGTTTCTGACTTTTTATTTAACCATTGCCTTCGTGATGATTAGGACGGTTCTGGTCCAACAGAGTTGCCTCACCTGTCCTGGCTACCCTGTCAGCTTGTTCACTGCCACTGATTCCTGGGTGACCAGGGACCCACACCAGGTTTACCCTGCTCTTCCCCCCGTAGTTTTAAAAGGACTTTATAGCATTCTGAAGTGACCTTATATCTTGTTGCAGGCTTTGGTAGAGACTTCAGAGCTGCTTGTAGATGCTACATCTATATACCACTTACACAACTCCTCCTCCACACATACTCTGATATCCACCTGGAATACTGTGGCCAGCTTCCCTAGAGAGATGGCACACTCTACTCTAGGCTGTACACAAGATATTCTGACCCCACTGTCTTCATATGTTTTTGACCTGTCAGTAAACCAGACTATTCTCATGCACAGTGTCATGGTTCGGTCTTCCATTGCTCCCTACTTCTGATTGTATGAAGCAGCTAGAAGTTTTTGTATAGACAGCAGGTATTTCCCCGACCATTTCTGTCTTCACCACATTCCCTTTATTGGTGAGAGATTCAGGATATTCTAAAGGTATCCAGTTTTAGCCTGTATGCACCTGCCTCCATTTCAACCCACAGGTATGATTGGGGCATGTCCAGTGTGGTCTCCAGCGTGGCAATAAATGTGCTGCTACATCCACCTGTTATGGCTAATCAGGTCAGTCTCTGCACCTTGCAGAGCTCCTTGGCGGCCACCATCTGTTCTACTTCATTCCAGCATACTGCAGCACCATAAATTACCATAAGTCTTATTACAGAGGTAAATATCCAGCACACGCTCTTGGAGTTTAGACCCCATTTGCTACAGGCTTTTCTACTGCTCAAAGACTACCTTTCACTTTTGAACATATATTTTTCATGTGAGGGGTCCATGATAGTTTTGCATCCAGATTCTTCACTACCACCTCTCAAGGTAGAGTTTCATTGAGAAATTCACAATTTCAGTATGTGTGCTGGATATGTTTCCTTGTAAATGGTGCTACAACAGTTTTCTTGCACCTGAACCTTAAATGCTGTTTTCTGCATCAGTTTTGCACCATATTCAACCCACATTGTGCCCCAGTACTAACAGTACACTGGTGTCCAAAATTAAAGCAACAGAGTGCTATTTCCCAGTCCTGTGTCTAATTCACAATATAATCAAACAAACTGTTAACAGATGTCAGTACAATCGTGTTCTGCGTGGAATATGACATTCTGGTCCAGGGTGGACTCACATCCACTATAGCTGTGTACACAGTAACTGACGGCACAGTGAAGACACCTATCAGACTATGCGGTGGACAGTCATAAGAGGAATGGAAGCAGGACAGTTCCAAACTGATGTGGCCCAATGGCTTAATATGAATAACTCTGTTGTTTCTCAGATATGGTAACAGTTCATAGAAACCAAAACTGTATCCCAAAGACCAGGGCAGGACCAACCAGTGTGACATCCGAAGGAGAGGACTGTTAATTGGCTGTAAGGGCATGATGGTATCACCTTAGTATTGCATGGCAGCTGGCATCTGATCTCGCAGCATCCAATGGACAAGTTGTATCGAGGTAAAAGGTGTACAGAAGGCTTGACCTTTATTGTCAGAAACCTGCTGTGTGTGTACCTCTTAGGTGTCTTCCCAAAATCGAAAGTCCAGAATGGAGTCATCAACATGCCACTTGGACGGTCAAACAGTGGGCCGATGTTCTTTCCACAGGTGAGTCCCAATTTTGTCTGGAGAATGATTCTCAATGGACCCGCATCTGGAGGAAACGTGGAACATGATTTCAGGACCCAAACTTTGTGGAAAGAGACTGATGTTGAGGAATATCCCTAATGGTGTGGACAAGAATTATGTTGACCACTCGAACATCTCTTCATGAAATTGTGCAGGTGGATCAGATAGGTTTAATGGCTGTCAGGTGCTGTGATGAGGTCTCAGGAACATTGTGTGCAGTAGTTGTGAGCCCAGACATTGTACTAATGGGCGATAATGCTCGACCTCATAGAGCATGAGTGGTTGATGTTTCCTTGGAAATGGAAGATACTGCATGCATGGTGTGGCCTGCTCGCTCTCCCAATTTGGTTACAATGGAGTATGTCTGGGATTATCTAGGGAGGAGGGTTGCATCACATTAGCATCCAACAATCACTCTTCAAGACTTGCGACATCATTAACAATATGCCCCGCCATTGTCAGGTCTGTACTGGTACCAGACGTGGTCACACCCCAAACTTGGTACATTAACCAGTTGTCGGAATGTGTGTGGTAATCTGTTAAGGTGGGGGGAAAAAATGAAGAATGTTTCTGTCTGTCATTATATATGTTCCACTTGTTTACGTTGTGTATTGTTTAAATTGTTTCTACTTTACGATCATCTGTTTATACTGTTTTGTGGCAAAATAAATGCAAACTTACAAAATTTTCGTTTGTTGCTTTGATTTTGGACATCAGTGTATTACTATGACTAAGTCGTTTATGTTCCATTGATAAAAGTAGCCTCTTGTATCTAGCTCATCAACCAGTTCACTCATCACTAGGTTCCACTGTAGTGAGGACAAAAATACCTCCTTGTGGGCACCCATTGTGTTTCAAAGAATGTAGGACAGACAGATCAAACTCATATCTTTGGCCTTGGTATGATCAATTCTCCCCGGCTTTAGAATGAAAACAACCCTCACTTTCCTACAAGCATTAGGAATGATTCCTGCTGCTTGTTGCAGTAGAGCTACAAAGATTCCATCAGGGCCTGGTGACTTGAAAAGTTGAAAGATTTCTCCACAGCCCACTGGATTTTTTTGAAATTAATACATTCTCTGGCAGATTCTCAGTTCTCTCTTTGATTACCTGTAAATCAGTGCCTCTCAGTGACTGAATCTTGTTCTGTCTTGTCTTACAGGCAGCATTGAGGGAAGTAAGTCTCGAGGACCATATCCAGTGTCTCATTCACTGTCCTTGCATACTTACAATTGTCCTTCCTTTTGAGTACCTCCTTGTTTAGTTGGTATTCTGGTGAGGATTTTGTGAAGTCTGGTACCATTTCTTCACAGAATACCTTCCAAGATGATAGTTTTGCTTGCTTAAACACAAGGTTGTATTTGGCAAGGGGGACCTGATATTTTGCCCATTGTCCTTTCCTTCTTGCAAGGTTCAACAGTCTTATTACCAGTCTCCATTGGAGTGCCAGGTTATTGTTCCATCAACGTAAGTTCCTGTTTGTGCATTTCTTCACAATTTTGCAGTTTCCTAAATATGAGGTCATAATGGCACATGCCAGTGCATCTAATGTTTCCTCGAAATCTACTGTATTCATTACCAAAGTTGTGACTTCAGATAAGCATGAGTTGAGGTCTTTCCTATGAGTCCCAGTCTGTTTTCCTACGATTCCTATATGCCATGGTCTGCTTAATGCTCATTTCAACCTCAAACATAATATACATGTGGTCAGATAACGATGGCTCCAACACTACATACCATTTTTTGACACTGCTGCCCATCAGAAAGTTCTGTCAGTTACTTCTTCCCTTCTTATGTTCCCGAAGTAGGTTTCTTATACCTAATCAGGATCTCCAGGTTGCTTTTGAGTAAAAATTCAAGAAGGTATTGACGTTTGCTTCCCCACACCAGGTGGTAGTCATTGGCATCACAACCAAGCAGCAGTTATTCATTCTGGTGTGAGCAGCTGCCTATGAGTCTCTTCACTTCTGGGGAAGAAAGGGTACTGTCCTCGATAGGAAGGTAAGCTGAGGCCAGTACTATTTCCTGCCTCACGCTGTTTCACCCTGATGGTCATTATGTCCCTGGAACAGAAACCTACTGTTGGCATGAATGAAGTTCCCTCTGTTTATATAACTGTATGGTATGGAGTTCGAAAGATTTCTAGTGTAAATTAACTTACCTTGAGTTGCTCCAAATACTCTGCTTATATAGATAAGGTTCCTGGATCAGAGCCATATCCACCTCCTGTCTTCCCAGGAGATAACTCAGGGTGGCAGTTACCCCTTTATTGTGTTGCAGGTTTATCTGCAACAGTTGCTGTCATGGTTGCTTCTGATGTCTTTGATTACTCTGACAGCAAACTGTGAGAACCCTAAGTATAATCTCAATTCCTGTTCCCACACTGCCCTCGTGGATTTTTTATAGAGTTCCACCACAAGGATTTGGCCATCCAGTACAAACTTACCCACCAATCCTCTGTCGGGACCTTCTGGCTCTGGGTCATTATTTTCTTTAACAGAGTCTTTGAAGAAGAATCGTTAAGATGTTTTGGTACCCAAATTGATATATTTGCAGTCTTGAAGAGCTCAGCCATTGTCTAGAACAGCGCCTTCGCCTCCTCCCACAGAGATATCTTTGGACACCATTTTCTTAAGCCAATCCACTACTCCAATCCCCTCCAGACAAAGATAAGAGTGCCTTTGTCCAGACACACTCCTGAATTTGGGTCCTGGACTTGTGTCGTTCCCCCCAATCTTCCCCAAGACAGCCATCTGAACAAGCTCCATCTGCTGCAAGGTGATGCTGAGCAGTGGATACCCCTGTTGAATAACATCACCCTGAGACATGATGTAGTGGCGTAGCAAGACAGCCACGCCACTCGGAGGTAGCCGAAAGGCACCCGTTAAAGCTCACGCAGACTGGCGTGAGGTCTGGAACAGTTAAAGGAGTTGAGTCTACTAAATAAAGTACAGAGCTTCTTGGACACTTAACTTTAATCCACAATTGTAGAACATCTCTCTTGATGGTACATGTTATAACCACAATATAAAATGATATCCAATGCTATGGCGCCTTGCTAGGTCGTAGCAAAGGACGTAGCTGAAGGCTATGCTAACTATCGTCTCGGCAAATGAGAGTGTAGTTGTCAGTGATCCATCTCTGGCTAAGTCGGCTGTACAACTGGGGCGAGTGCCACGACGTCTCTCTAGACCTGCCGTGTGGCGGCGCTCGGTCTGCTATCACTGACAGTGGCGACACGCGGGTCCGACGTATACTAATGGACCGCGGCCGATTTAAAGGCTACCACCTAGCAAGTGTGGTGTCTGGCGGTGACACCACACATGACACAGCAGTACTATAGATCTGTTTCCCTGTTTCCTGCCTCGGCTTTTTCTGGATGTGATTATCCTGAGAAGTAAAAGTATTAAACTCCTCCCAATTCCTCTTGTTTTCAGTGTTAGAGGTGGAAGAGGTATGTTCACCCCTTTCACTGTCCTCGGATAATCTTCTTTCAAAACATGGAAATCTTGCAGATGATAAGTACACAAGTCATTCTCACTTGCAACATTCCAGCCAAGCTGATGAAACTGTGTTCATGAATTACTGCACTGATGGCAGTTGAAGGCTTTAGTCTGAAATGGAATATATCTTCTCCAAATTTCAGTCTTCAGTTTTCTTATCCATCCTGAATTAGCCAGTCTGAATGTAAATATTCTCATTCCTCGGACGCTCTAGTCAAGAGCCACATAGGGATAACTTCTAGTGGCATTATATTTGGGAAATGTTCAGCACACCATGTTCTTCCACCCACAGCACTGCATGCTACTGAAATTTTGAAAGCTGGCCAATTTCTTGTTTGTGTACATGTTGATGAAGTCAATGCTGCAATACAATGAGAGACGACAAGAGCAATCCTCCGTGACAACACAACAGATAGTAGCTTTGTTAAAGTATCATAACATAGGATACATCCAATTTTATCTATTTACTGGACAGATTTATACATGCTAGATATTGACCAACTGCTATTTTATGGCAGCAGTTAATCAACGCTGGATTTCTGATCTATGATTACCTCGAAAATATTGCTCAAATTAACATTTTTTGCTTTGCTATGAATTTCATATCAGACAGAGATGGCCTTACAAGCTATGCAGTTAATATTCTAAATACGATAAAATGCTCTGTCACAGACACACACTGATCATCATCCTCTTGGTTGTACTTAAACTGTGAGGTCAAACTTAAAATAAGAGGATATAAAGTGATTAGATTTACCCATTATGACAACCAAATTTTAATTACTATTGGAAATTATAACAATTATTGATCTTGGCTATCATGGCACCCCTGGTAACATGCTGTTTAAGCAGACTGCTGCAACTGCACCTAATAAACCAAAATGGCTTTTCTGTTACGTGTGCTGCTATTGGCAGCTAATGACATTTGTCTCAATGCTATGCTGACTAGTGCAAGAGAATGCACAAAGTCTGGGTCCAATAGCCATTCCTCAATGAATTGCTCTGTGCTTTTGTGGCTGATTAACCCATACCATTTACTATATATGTGTGGGATCTACATCTCCACCTGTTATATGAGCAGAGACACAAAGTCACTAGTGGTCATATCCTCAGGAGACTCTGACACTCAGTTCCGTAACATACCTCATCAGCTACTCATCTTTCCATGCAAATATTTCTTATGATAAGTTTAGTCTTTAGGTGAATGGCCATTTGTACTAATATCTCCATACGGAGCAATGGCTACTGTGATATTCTTAAGATTGCAAGAGAGTGGTGACAGCTAAGCAAGCATAGTAACTGCATCCACCTGACCTGGAACTGGTAATAATTAGTTACACTTTTCTCCAGAGTTAATTCATGCGTTGGTGGACGTATTGTGTTCCAATAAAAAAGTAAATGTTTTACTATACTTACACAACATACTTTAACTACATTTAAAAGCTATTGTGTTCATGAAAAAAAAAAATTAAAAAATGCTTTGTTCATTCTGACAACAAAACAAGGATTTTGACTGCCACTGTGGCATCTCATGAACAGTCTTAGTTTGGGCTGAATTTATCTACACACCCACCATCACAATTTATTATTATTATTATTATTATTATTATCATCGTATACATCAATTTCAGTAATGCACATTCAACAAAACAAAGAAATATATATATATATAATAGAGGGAAACATTCCATGTGGGAAAAATATATCTAAAAACAAAGATGATGTGACTTACCAAACGAAAACGCTGGCAGGTTGATAGACACACAAACATACACACAAAATTCAAGCTTTCGCAACCAACGGTTGCTTCATCAGGAAAGAGGGAAGGAGAGGGAAAGACGAAAGGATGTGGGTTTTAAGGGAGAGGGTAAGGAGTCATTCCAATCCCAGGAGCGGAAAGACTTACCTTAGGGGGAAAAAAGGACAGGTATACACTCGCGCACACACACACATATCCATCCGCACATACACAGTCACAAGCAGACATTTGTAAACGACAAATATATATACGTGTGAAATTATATATAGTACACATGTTTTAAAACAGCTCAGACTACACTCAGATGTTGATGGGCTTGATCCAGTGGAGTGCCTCGTGGGATGCTTGATGGAGCTTCTCAATGGCACCAGGGAAGCATCTGATTGGACAGTCATTCACAATGTGGCTCATTGTTTGGGTGTCACCACATTCACACACACTGTCACTTGAAAAGCCCCACTTGTGCATGTTGTATTTGCACCTACCTTCTTTAGCCCGATATCTGTTTAACTTCACCCACACCTCCCTTGGTGGGTGGAAGCCTGGAACTGGAACTGTTCGGTTGTCTAAAAGTTTGTGGTTTCGGGTTCTTGTAGCTTGTCACTCACATTTCCACTCTGCGTCCTGGTCGAATCCTGTGGATAGCATTTGGACTCCCATTTCATATGCTGATCTTCTAAATTTAAGGCATTTCCTGGGCAGTGATAGCAAATCGTCATGAAGAGGGATCGAGTTGTTTTCAGAAACTTGCTGACAGAGACTGTAAAGAGCAGCCTTTCGACAGAGGTCTGGTGGACAGATGTTTGAAAGCACTGGTAGCCAGAGGCGATTTTAAAGATAATTCCAACAGCGATTATGAAATTAACTATATGAAACCCTATACAAACGGCACTGTTCAGAGCCAACCTGGAAACGTGCTCAGAATATGTCAACTGAATGTTGAGGGACTGTCCAGAAATAAGGGCGAAATACTATCTAAAATTTTGAAATTTTGAGAGAGAATAGGGCATACGTCTTAGTGCTGCAAGAGACTCATACTGAAGATGACAACGCTCTGTGGAAGCGAGGGAGCATCCCAGGCTATAAATTAGTGTCCTGAATTAACCACCCTCAATATGGTGTTACCATCTTTGTCCGCAACAACTTCAAGGATGTCTCAGATATTCTCGAGGAGAAATCAGACAAAGAAAACATGATGGTAGCAGTGATTCAGATCGGAAATATAAAAATAGCAAATATCTACAAACCACTGAATAGCACTTGGCGCAAACAACTCCTAGTGCTAGAACGTCCTGCAATATATGTAGGTGATTTTAACAGCCATAGTTATGAGTGGGGCTATGCTGAAGAGGATGAAAATGGTAGATGTCTGGCAGAATGGATGGAAGCAAACAACTTAAAGCTCCATTATGATGCAAAGGGAAAAGGCACATTCAGGTCTGGAAGATGGGGTACAGAGAGCACACCTGACCTCTGCCTGTCAACTATGGACCCTTCGGAGAGTAGTGGCGGAACTATCATCAGAAAGGTCCTGCATGACTTTCCCAGAAGCCAACATCGCCCCATTCTCATTTCCTATGGGCTAAACATTCCCCCCAGTGCGATCTGCTCCTGTATCCCACTGGAACTTTCAAAAAGCAGATTGGGATAAATTTTCTAAATTGCTGGACGAGTCAATACCACCGGTCCCTGCACTTCCAAAATCATACTGCCAAAAAGAGCATACCCACAGGATGCCGGAAAGAATACATTCCTGGCTGGAATGAAGAGATCAACCAGCTGTTTAACCAATTCAAGGAAAGTGGAGACCAAGAAACAGCTACAAACCTTATGAATTCCTTGAATGAACAAAGGAGAGAAAAATGGCATAAAGAAACAAGGGACCTCAATTTCACACACTCCAGTAGAAAAGCATGGACGCTGATGCACAAACTTGGAGAAGACCCTACCCACAACGAAGAAAACTCAACGGTCTCATGCGACTCAATCGCCAGTCACTTAGTGAGAGTTTCCAAGTTCCCAACAGATAAGGCAGATCTTCAGCAAGTAAAGAGAGAGCTTACGGAAGTCAAGAAATCTCTGCAACATAACCCGGAATTCTCTTCTTCATTTACAATCACTGAACTGGAGACAGCCCTTAAGCAAACAAAATGTAGATAAGCTGTAGGTGCAGATGGGCTTTACCCTGAATTTTTGGTGCACAGTCGACCGGTAACGGGAAATTGGCTAGTTTGCCTTTTTAACGAAATTCTTCGTACAGCGACATGACCCAAAAAATTATCACTATCAAAAAGCCAGGGAAAGAGGGAACAACTGCAGAACACTTCCAACCAATATCTCTACTTAGCTGTGCTTACAAGCTATTGCAAAGAATGATTCTAAACCGAATCCAAGATCAAATTAATGCTATGATACCACCTGAACAAGCTGGATTCAGACCTTATAGAAGCTGCTGTGAACAAATGCTCTCCTTGACTACTCACATAGAATCTGGATACCAAAAGAAACTTAAAACTGGAGTAGTGTTCGTTGACGTGTCAGCAGCTTATGACACAGTGTGGCGCGAGGGCATATTACTGAAATTTTTGAGAGCAATACCTTGCAAATCTCTAGGCAATAGGCGGTTTAAAGTACCACCACAATTGAAATATCTTAAGAAATACATGAAAAATTAAAAGCTGATTAGTCTTAGGAGAGGCATCCATTGCATATCCAACATGCTTGTTGCAAATTAATATATAAGAAAATAATGTGAAGTGAAACTGAATTTTGCGGTGTGCTTCTCTTCCTGCTGGCCCAGCTGGTTTTGCTTGCGTAGGCCTGGTGCGTAAGAGTCTCACAAGAGGGCACATTTGGTGGCATGTGGACAGCAGACGCATCACTCTGAGCTTCTCTACCCCAACGCTATTTGGCAGTGGGCAGTCTTCTGTACGGAGAAATGCTGTCAACATCAGCTGGAGGTCACCGCAGTGGCCATTGGAAATGGCTGACAGTACTGCGTTGTGTCATTGGGGAATAGGCATTGGCATGACGGCTGTGGTTATATGTCAGTGGGCTGGCCTTGGATGTGCTGGTCAGCAGTTAAGGAGCAGACACACAACACCAACTTGAGCCAGTGCCAGATGCCCAGTGAGGATTGACTTCATGGGGCTGTGTTGGGATACTGTTTTGGTTTTGGCATTGCTACCCCAAATAGTTGCTGCAGGCCGCAGTTCGTTGGTGCCCTGCAAGGAACATGGAAACAGGAAAAGTCTGGAAGTTGAGTGCTGTGGGGTCGGACAAGGTGTGAAGAGTTACAACGGTCAATGCAGGACGTGGCCAAGCCGTATGTGGATGTTGCCCACTTGGAGAGTGGACAGGATCTTTTTTCGGTGTCCAGAAGAAGACGGCAGCCACAGACAAGACACAAGGAATAGTGGAAACTAGCTACTGTTGTACTGTGCAAAGCACTAAGTGTTATTCATTAATGACCCATATCTACTGATGGGCAGTTGATGTGTTGTCAGAGGGAAATTATTGTGCAGCAGGTGCTGAGATCAGGGGAGATAGCCAGTGGTTGTTAACGTGTTTGCAAACAGAGATTAACCGTTACAAGTTGTAATACCTATCCTGAACGGCATGAGAGAGTGATTTCTATAGTGTGTATTGTATTCACACAGGTGGGGGGGGGGGGGGGTGTTATCATTGTACATAGCTACAAGTTTTCTGTGTTCTGCTGCTTTCTGTTGTCAGTATATTAGCTAGATCTGTGTAGTCGTGTTGTCTGTAGTATTAATGAGTGGTTGTTGGACGTTCTTGGTAGTGGAGCGTAGCTCTTGTTATGGCTTTATTCATTTAGCATACTGTGTTCTTACGGTTGATCATTTAGAAGTTACAGTCGTCTGATACTCTGATTTCTGTTCGTTTGTTCTGAATCGATGCCTGTTTTATGTCACCTGGGCTGAATAAGATTATTGCTTTGAAATATTGTATCTGCTTAGAACAAGATTATTAATTATCATTATTATCTGTACTGTGCCCATTTCAAGTAAGAAGTATTTCTCGGCAGAATACCATATACTTTTATATTAACCACCAAGCATTGCTATTGATGTTATATGGGTTTTAAAAGATATATATGTTAATATATGCCATTGTAAAATAAGGCCACTATTGCACTACCCCCAGCCCAAAACCCACTCCACTCAGATATTTACGTCTGTCACCACGTGTATGTATTTTACCATCCTGTAGTAGAACGGAAGAAGTTGTCAAGAAGATACATACAGTTTACCTTCCTAAATGTGAAATAGCTACCCATTAGGCATTTCATGTATTTTAGCAAGTTTTCAAAAGATTTATTGTAGCCAAACTTCATTTCATTCCAAAAAACATAAATTTTAGAAGGAAGAATTACTGATGTTTTTTATTTTTTTAGTCAATAAACCATACTCCCTAAACATTGAATCCTCCATAATGTACTTTTTTTCTTTGGTATTTTTCTGCAAAATAATCATTCTATTTTACTTAACTCTCTTCAAATACAGGTTGTACATAAAGTCCAGGAACACTTTCAATTATTTATTGCACAAGAACTAAGCAATGTACAAATGTAATACATACTGCATTTTGAAGAGACACACTGAAATTTTTTTCTTTTTTTCTTAACAAACATTCGATATGTGAACCATGAGTGACCCAGCAGACGTCAATACGGTAATCGAATTCTTCCATACCTGTCCCAGCATGGCATTGTCGACTGTGGCAGTTGCTTCCCATATTCTCTGCCAGAGCTCTGCTACAAAACTTGGTAGAGGCGGTTCATACACCAGATTCTCACAGGAAAAAGTCACACAGAGTGAGATCTGGTGATCAGGGAGGCCATTTCATGAAACAGCTCTCCCGGCACCTGAACTCACCGTGTTTGCAACTGGCGCTGACTACCAACAAATTACCAAACTATGCTGTGGCATTATACATGAAAAAGACTTTCATGATTTCTCTTCAAAATGACGTATGTCTGACATCTTTACAATGTCTGGTTCTTGTGCAATAAATAATTGAAAGTGTTCCTGGACTTTACATTCTGTACTTGCAACAGCATGTGTCTGTACAACTCATAGAATCCTATTACTTCAATTTTCCCTTTGCCTTCACAGTTGAAGGGGCAGGGGGGGGGGGGGGGAGGTGGCATAAAATCCCTGATCATCAATCTTTGTGCCAATTTCTAACTTCTCCACACTGTCTCCAGAAGTGAGAGCATGCAACACTGTTGATGGTGATCCATCTGTCGGACAGAGACTTTAAACTCAGCAGCCCTCTTGGTGCTGCATATCGTTTCGCCCTCTCCCTTCTATCATCAACACATCAAAACACACACACACACACACACACACACACACACACACACACACACACACACACACACACACTGATAAGGGTGGGGAGGGGGCAACGGGGAAGAGAGGGGGGACAGGGAAGAGGGGAAGTGGGGGCGGGGGAGACGAGGTAATGGGGGGGAGGGAGGGAGGGAGGGAGTGAGGGAGGGAGAGCTAAGGGGAGGAAGAGGGGTATGTGCAGGGGGGAAGAGGGATACGAGGAGGGGCTGAAGAGGGCTACGGGGAGGGGCTGAAGAGGGCTATGGGGAGGGGCTGAAGAGGGCTACGGGGAGGGTTTGAAGAGGACTACTTGGGCGTGGGGTATGAGCGATAGTTATTGACAGAGGCATCAAAAGTACATGTAAAATATAGTAGTGATAAGGAGAATTAAAAAATAAATAAAAACAACAGCTCACTCTAAAATAGAAATTTGTATTCATTAGCGTGATCAACAAGTCATAAAAACATTTATTCACCAGACACAAAAGATAACACAAAAAAGTTCAGAGCTTCATTGCACAAACTTTTTCTGTTGCTTCTGTAGTTTCTACTGGAGCCTTCTGTAGACTGACAGAAGGCAGAGGCCTTTTCTCCTCTGTCTTCTGAGCTGCAGTTTTTGAGGGCTGTGTCAGCTGTGTATGTAGTTCTACCAGCTGATTATCAATGTCTTTTATCATTTTGCGATTTATTTCACTTATCTGAAACAAAAAATCAAGCATAAAACAACACTCAGAAACAATCGTTCGTAAATGAATACACGCTGACGAGCCAAGATGTTACTGCCAGTTAATAGTGTGTTGTCCGCCTCTGGAATGGAAAATACAACAGGGATTATGCATGACACGTATTTGACAAGACTTTGTTAGAATTTCAGGCGTACATGGCACCCCATGTCTATGTACAGGCTACACTATTCCTGTACATTATGGGTGCGGAACTGGCACATGATAGTGTCCCACATATATTCCATCGGGTTCCGATCAGGCAAATTTTGTTGCCCCCACAACATAACATCTGGACCATCAAATCTACCATGTTTGACACAATTTCTGCGTGCATTACATGTTTCAGTAAATGGACTAGACTGGCCTACCTGCCCCCCACCCCCGACTTAAATCCCAATTGGATGCACTGGGCAGATATATTGCAGCATGTTCACATGTACCAACGAACCTCCAGCAGCTGTCAACTGCTTTGGTAGATGAATGGACTGCCCTCTTACAACAGCTCCTTACCAATGATATGACCTGCATGAGAGCAAATTAGAGAGTGTGCAATGCTGTCCATGGTGATCACAAACCCTACTCAGAATGACATTCCGCAGTCTGTAATGACCAAGGGACTCATGAATTTCTGAGAGTTCGGTGTATTTACTGCTTTAGATTAAAAGTGTAAATTCTTTCTGTGTATTTATTTCAGTTACCTCCAATACCATACGGTAGCAATTCTTCCTATGTTAAGTTTCATCGAGATATGTTTCTTGGCAGTGATATGTCACACAAAAGTTGCTTTCTCCTTAAATTCCCACCAGTGTATTTTGCTTAACAGTGTTACTTTCATTAAGGGAAAAAATGGTGCACAGAGTTTCATCTATGAAAGTCAAATTCAAATTAAGTGAGGTATATAGAAGTACTACTGTTACCTCTTCTTCTTCTTGGGTAGCTCATACAACAAAAGTTTTGCCTGTCAAAGAAACAGTACAGGAATGAGTTCTCATTTGGCACTTAATTTTATTCTGCCATGAACAGGGTGCATACGTGGACAAGGAAAAAAATTTCCAGATTTTTCCTGGATCTCCCAGTTAAAAATACACTTTCTCCCGGGTGAAAATACACTTTTTTCCGTGTTAAGTGACAGTATACTTTCCCTCGGAACTGTAAAATTTGTCAATCATTTGAATGGTTATGGTTTTTTTACAGAGGCTTATAATTTTCCGGGACTTTAGAAAACGAAACACAGGGGAAAAAAACATGTTTTGGAATGTTCTTTGATGTGCAGCAACATCTACGCTGCATATTTTTGTATTACGAAAGTATAAATTCGCATTCCACCGAAGGCCGCATGTTACTTTCCGAAGCACTGAAATCGAGATTGCAATGCGCTTTTGTAAGCCTGTCCTAGCTCATATCACGTGATCTCGACAGCGGATAACAGCAGATATTCAGAGCATAGGACACGTGATATAGTCAGTCAATTGCAACATCACTGTTAAGTAGCGCAAACACACGAACAGGAAAAGTTAATGGTTTAAATTAATGTACATAGTGTTGCTTCAAAAAGCAAAGCTTTCATATATAATATTTGTCTCTAAGATTAATAACCTACAAGAGAAGCTAAGCTTTCACATATAATGTTGATCTTTTTTTTGCGTGTTTTACACTTTAAGTTACATCATACAAATGTGCCAGTAAAATGTTTAATACTGACATAAATCTCTGATCTTCTGGGCTCGAAATTCTTCTGAATGGCTTGCCATCAAAGAGTTGACTTTTAAATGAGAGTCAAATGCTCTGTGATTTAAGAAATTCATCGTACATTTTCGCACATAGTTCATCTTGCGTAAAAAGAAATTTACTTACAAAATAACGCTTTTCAAACCACAATTCGTAATATTTTCCCGCAATCTATTAGAAATAGATTTGTTCCAGCAGTTGTCAGAGAGCGTGAGGTGTCATCGCGATTGTGCTGCTACGATGACGTAGGATGCCTGAATGTTCCTATGTTTAAAACATTAAAAGATCTAAAATTATGTCATAAAAGAAACAAGACATCAGAGGATACTCCAAGAGCATTGCAATTTCTTGAACCATACTGCAATGAATAACTCGCCTTAAAGTGCACATTTGTATATCCAGATTCCCAATGAAGTAAACCTCAACCTGATATTAAGCTTTTCAGTGTAGTTTTTGGGATGTAAATTTTCTTGGAGAACCAGTACTACTGTATTATCTCATATTTGGTTCTTTATTATGGCAAAATGCCATACATGCTAGAAGATGAAAACATGCACCTGAAAAGCAGTGAACAGTTGAAACTAGTCAGTAGTGTGAAATTAAACACTTTGTTTCAAATAAATTGGCTGCCTCAATGGAAAATATAAATAAAAGTCGGATTTCTTTAGCAACGCGACAAAAATAACTTCATTGTTCTGCAAGGCGATTAATGCTTGACTGTCAGAAAGGTGGAAATAAAATAAAATCTGAAACTAATAACATATTTTAGCCCTCTGTAATTATGTGAATGTATGTATATTCACTTGATAGCTTCCAGCCACAGAAATAACTTTTTTTTTTTTTCATTTGACGTGAGAGCTGTAAACAAAGAGGAAACAGCAAAAATCACTAAATGTAGACACAGACCACAAGGAACCCCTGCTCCCATAACTCAGACTGCTATGCGCATCAGCCCCAGATCTACGATATTTCGAACCAGGGCAATACTATATGGTGATGTCCCCTCCGCCCGCCTCCCTGGAGCGTTTGAGATAGGATGACAAAAATTAAAAAAAGACTTTTCAAAAATATGTTCATTTTGTAGCGCACATCTTTCTGAAGAGTCTGATCCATAAAACATATAACTTCGAGGAAATGTAAAAAGTGTTATTTGGTCTTAAGTGTGCCAAAGTGCAGTGCCACGCCTCTTCACACAGCATTCTTCTGCCGCACGTCACTGTATTTCACACTGTGGAACTCAAATGTGTATATTTTGTAATGGATGCCATCAAACTATATTCAGGATATTGGAAATTAAAACGTCCTGTAGTGCCTCTCCTGCTCCCAGTTAGCCGGTTTGACATCCTGGCCCTATTTAAAAAACCAAAAAACCTCGCAATTAATACTGACTGGATGGGATTATTTGTAACTGGAAGAACAGGAACTCTTCAGAAAATTTGGACTCTTTATTGCTTATTAGCTAATAACTTGCTGTTCTGTGTGACATAAAATTAAAAATAGCACATATAAAACCAGTGTAGACAAGAGACAAGCAAAACAGTACACATTTATTCAGTCCTTAGCTCCTAGAATTTTTTTCTGACTAATCTTGCTACAGCTTTACATGGCGTGCTTTCCTTTCTGCGATAGACTCTATTACCCCATCAAAATTTGTCAAATGTTTTGCTACACGAAAAATCAAAATATTATTGTCTAATACTGAAAAAGCTGTTAATACAAATAGTACCCAAGACTGGTGTGGTTTCCCTATCTGATTACGTCTATTTTGTCACTGTCTACTGTATAAAAGAAAATAGGCCTTTCGAATATCGCAGCAATTGTAACACACACCAAACAAGTGAGACTGTTTTGGTAATGTGATTCTTCAATTTCTCCTGCGTATTTGTTGCTCGAACGGTCCACGGGTATATCCAACGGACACTATGAACCGGCTGTTTTGGTAATAATTGTCATTTTTATAATACAACAGAATATAATTCGTGAAGTACCAATATGAAATGCCTATTTAGCCTACTACAAGCAAAATGGTTTATATTAGGAAATAGTTTCACATTTCATTCATATGCTCCAGTTTCTCACGCATGAGATCAAAAAGTAGTAGTACGAAATTTTCCTATAAATTTGGAATCGTCTTATTTGTCCATAATTTGTGTGATGTTACAATTCACTAACTATTCCTACTACTGACAAAACTCATTCTCCAGTTAACTCTACTAACCCTGACAGAATTACCGATTTAGTTATCCAGCGATTATTCTCTGGTTGGGCATTATTACGTGTTCGTACATTTTTTCCGTGCTACTTCCAGAATAGAACTTAAGTGGCTGCTAGCCAGGGACTGTACAACTTTATAGGTAGCGATCTGGCAAAAAACTTTCTGTCAAAATTTTCTTGCATACACTGAGAAGATAATGCGTAATATTTCTTAGCTACTTGTTATTCCTGTTAGTAGTTTATTTCCACTCTGGTAGTCTGAATCTATGGATGCTGATCATTTGCGTACCCAATCAATCACATAAACAAACAGCAGTTGGCACTCACCTGTTCAGCTTTATTCCGTTCAGCTCGTATAGCCCCATCCCCTTTTGTCTGCAGGAAAGTTTATTTCTAGATGGTTTCCCCTGGCAGGGACATCATGTACACTATGCACGCATTCAAATATTCATTCAGAAATCAACTTGGAATGTGTTCAAAAACCAATAAGAATGCCTTTCGAAATCAACTAAATAATCGATAGACCAAAGTGCACTAGATGCTAGGCGCTTTGTGAAACAAGGTTTTTTTTCTCCTCAAGAATATGAATTTGCCCCCCCCCCCCACCCCCCAGAAATTGCTGCCCGGTTCAGATCATCTGGTTTGCTGCTTACACAGCCAACAGCAACATTTCTGTTGCCAGAAGCGGGAGAAGGTACTACACATACACAACTCACCTGTGCATGCACATGAGCCCACTCATAACTGCTTAAATGAATCTAATGTAAACAGTTCTGACATCATGCTCATCGGAGGTAATTTGTTGTTAAGGAGCACTGCATAGTCTTCCTAAAACTATTCACACACTCTGCTGTTGGCAGACACTTGTATGAGCTCTGTGTGTATTTATGTGGCACACTTCCTTTGCAATTTAAGTTTTATTCTCTTGTTCATGTTTTGTTGCTGCAGAATTATTCTGCAGTAGTGGGATACAGAAATAGACATTGTTAGAGTATCGATTCTTACCAGTAAAAATTACAAAAAATTTACTGGAAACTAAAACAATGAAAAATTCCTGGGTTTTTCTCGGTTTTCTACTGGATGAAAAAATTACCGGGTCTTTCCTGGATCTCCCGGTTGTCCCAGGTCGTATACACCCTGATGAAGTTTCGAAGCAGCACAGACTAACTGTACAGTGAAAGATTCATGGTATCAAAAATATTTATGGATAGTTTTTGTGGAGTTCTGTGTTCTGACACACACATTCATATAAAGCTGTCCACAGATACAGAGCAGTAATTCACAAATCTACTGTAATAAATTAAAGAGTCACCTTATTAGCCACTCTTTCCATGAACAGCTTCGGTTCTGTGACTATAATTATGTTGGCACTATGCGGAATTATTTTAATAGAAGTTAAATTCGGAATTATTATAACTAGTACTAGCAAAAGACTTTTCTTACATTAAATAATTAGTACTTGGATGTGACTTGTATCCACGAATCTACCTGAATAAACTAGTAGAGATGAAGCACATTTGAATACAAAAACTGGAAAATGTACTACTTGTTTGTACATTACATAACATGTTCAATATAGCAAAGTTATGAATAAATGGAGTTAGGCAGATGACCAAGAGCAGAATCATGCAAGTTATAAACAAGTAGTAGTTACGAGGTGTGAGAGGAAAGTAATGAGGCTGATTTTTTATCTACCAAAGTTTTTACTTTTTTCAAACAACAATATTATCTTTCTCAAAGTAGTTCCCTTCAGCAGTTCTACACCTGCAAAGTTGTCATTCCCACTATTGGTAGCAGTGCTGAAAGGTTTCAACTGGTAGGGTCTTGAACATGTCAGTCATATGAATGATCTCCACAGAGTCTCAAAATGACATTCTTATTTTTCAATTTTGGTAAAAGAAATAAGACACATAAGACACAAGGGCTCAGATCAGGTGAATGGGGGTGCAACATGAATGCCTTTAAATGTCAAAAATTTTCTGATGGAACAAGGCCGTAGCCAAAAGGGAAGCGGAGGAGGGGGGGGGGGGGGGGGGGCCACAACCTCCAGACCCCGCCCATCACCTAAACGAAATTACGCATGACCTAGTTGCTGTGTAGTGAAATTGAAAGATATTTTGGTTTTCAAACACATGATGATAAAGGGATACACACAACCGATTGCCAGTAAGGCCAACAACAGATTTAAACTATCTACACATCCATAGTACTATTCCCCATTGCCCACACCTATTTTGACCAAGACCAGTTGTTGGTCTTATTTGAACTCAGCTTTTGTTTTGCTAATCAGTTGAGTTCTTACTTGCAGTTCAATTTAATGTAACTGCTACTGTTTATTGTTTTTGTGCTGAGTGCTGTTCTGATAATTTCTAATTATGGATAAGTTTGTACAAAGAAAGAAGTGGAAAACCGATTTTGATTCATCCATTAGCGTTATATTAAGTTAAGAAAGTGTACACACTGCTATAATAGCCTGAATGGTCTGTCTATAACAGTTCAGTGCTAGCACTGGATTTATTATTTGGATGTTGGTAGAGCTTTGGGGTTGCAAGGCAGTGGAGAGGTAAATATCATTAAAAATAACATTAAATTAAAATTACTGCATAAAAGTACACTTGGATTTATCTCATGTCGCATAAATTTTGCGTTGATCAACAACAAAAATATCACCCAAAAGGCGATGGTTGCATTTATTAAAAAAAAATGGCTCAATATTTTATCATCAGTGGCCTAAATGGCAAATGTCACCCACCTGGTTACCTGGGCGGTACTCAATTATGAAAACCAGTTCTGATACAGAATGATGAGGAGGGGTTCATGGAGAATGTTAGGGGCACAGAACGACAGAACATCCTGTAGTTCGTTAGTTTCTAAAAGATTTTTTTAGCAGGATGCTCGAATTCATTGGACCCGACTGTATTGTGTGTCTCTCCCTTGTCCTTTCATCCAGAATCTATTTACGATCTTGTTATATTGTAATAACTGTAGCCAGCAATTCCATGCACAATTAAATGACTATCAAATGACTAGAACCAGTTCCTTCCAAATTCTACACCAACTTGGGGTAGCTCTGCATGTTGGGCTACTGAGCTAGCAATCCCCGGATTCGTGAGGCTAGGTAGTTTGAATCCATCCACCGGCAACCCTGAAAATTGTTTTCTGTGGTTTCTCAGTTTCAATTTAGACATATTCTGGGGTTGGTCCCTTACATTAGGCCACAGTCAATTCCTTCTAAATGTCTTTATTTCATGAAAGAATCCAATTCCCTTAAAGACGCAATCCCTTTCCATAAATGAAAAAGCTGCATTGAAGGAAAGCTGAGCATACTCCTGGCGCTAAAAGCCATACGATAAACAAATAATAATCAAAATTCTCCTCTTTTAGGCTCACGCATTTGTCTGCTGGGGCATTTTTTAATGCAGAAAATGATCTTTCTTAATTGTAGAGAGTGAGAGACGCATACATAAATGAGGAAATTTGGGGTAGTGTAAGGTTGAATAGTTCCAGACCATCTGCATTTTCACCACCAAAAATTGTTCTAGGTTCTCTGTCAAACAGAGACCTCTTTCTTCCAGAAGCCATGTCAGTAACAATCACCATGTTCCAAAGAATTTGTGCTCATTCATTCCTGATATCTTCCTCAGCTCAAATTCATACCAAAAGAACAAGAGTGTAAAAATATCTGGTTGGTGAAGGGAGATTGGAGCATGACTGTTTCTCAGTGGTTTGCCAAAATACAGCACTCCTAAGTAACGAGATTATATCTCCGCTTGGTGAAAATGCCAAGATCATTGTTGAACAAAATGGTTTATCGTTCTTCATGGAAATGTTGAGAATAAATGAGTCTTTTTAAGGCTTTTCGACAAATCAGACGCCCGCTTTGACAAAATCCTTGGTATGTCATTGGATCGAAGTAGCCGTGTGACACAAGGCGGCGTCATGATGTGGCATCACTTATCTGCAATGTCCAGTTTCACTCTATTTACCCTTTTCCTTAGCCTTTCAAGGATGTATTTTTAAAACTCTGGGTTGACAGTTTGTCCTGCAGGAACAAATTCTTTATGCACAATACCCCTACAGTCAAAGAAGCAAATCAGCATTGTTTTCATCTTTAATTTGCTC
The DNA here is from genome assembly GCF_023898315.1 of Schistocerca nitens. NCBI lineage: Eukaryota > Metazoa > Arthropoda > Insecta > Orthoptera > Acrididae > Schistocerca > Schistocerca nitens. Next base: position 224,153,410 of record NC_064617.1, read on the forward strand.
ATTTCATCTGTTTTTTGTTGAGATGTCTCAGTGTGCCATTCCTCAATTTGTAGCTTTGTATCAGGATCGTACTCAAAAATTGAGGCTTCATCACCTGTGATCACATGACTGAACAATTCATGGTCCTTGACAATCCTTCACTCACAATCCTTGGCAATCCTCTCAAGAGGATCAATGCTCACTTTCCTCCAATGTCATTCTGCTAAGTCATATGCTTTTTGGGCACAATTTTGACACAAACCTTTCGCATGTGCAAATCTTTGGTCAAAATTTGATGTACAATGGAAGTGTTTAAATTTAACAGGTCACCCATCATCCTTATTGTTAAAGGTCAGTCTGATCTCACAACACCACCCACATGTTCGATGTTTTCGTCGGCTTTGAAGTTGAAGGTCTCCCTAGGTGAAGGTTCATCTTCAACACGTTCTCAGTCTTCCAAAAATGATTTGTGCCAGAGAAAAATTAAGGCACTGATAAGGAATGTTCCCCATAGACCTGTTTCAATTTCTCAAAGGTTATGTCCACAGATTCCCCAAGTTTAACATGAAAGTTGATTGCATAAATTTGTTATAAATTTAACTGTTCCATTTTCTTACCACACAAGAAAAACACAACTTCACTGATAGTGCTCTCAAAAACCACATGATAGTTGCTCAGACTGAGCATCTGGAAGGGATAAGTATACTGGCCTCAACAAGTGGAATAACGCAAAATTGCCAGATAACTTGCAGTGTTGTCAGTCCCATCTCTGGCACACCTTGTATTAATTATTTTACAACAATAGTGGATATTCCTCCACTAGACAATATCCAAAATAAGGTAAAGGCAACCACTCACCTATAGTGGATAGATGTATGGAGCATAGAAATACATTACAGAAAAATGTATTCACAGAAGCTTTCAAGCTCTCACTGTTTTTATTGTAAAAGTACAGGCATTCTCACACAAATGTGTGCACCACACACACACACACACACACACACACACACACACACACACACACACACAAAAGTATATGGACACCCAAATGTACATTTTGTGTGTGTGTGTGTGTGTGTGTGTGTGTGTGTGTGTGTGTGTGTGTGTGTGTGCGTGTGTGAGTGAGTGAGTGAGTGAGTGAGAGAGAGAGTGAGCTTTTATTACAAAAAGAGCAAGTGCTTGACTGCTTGACACCTAGTGTGAATACTGTTTTCTGTCATGTTTCTATGCACCACACACCAATCTCCTATAGATGAATGGTCGCCTTTGCCTTTCTTTAATCATTTTTGAGCTACAGATTTGTATATTGTTTCATAATTCAATAAATTAACCCTACCTTTTTCAACTGAGTGTTCACTGGTTTAGCCTTATTTTTCACTTTTAAGCTCTTTGCACCAGCAACCTTAAAGACACTGTTTTTACTCTTTCTGTTATGTTTTTCCTTCCCCATCTAAAAAAAAAAAAAGAAAAGAAAAGAAAAGAAAAAAACACATGTAACATTAACTGTCTCATTTAAAGGTCAATATCACAACATGATTTAAAATACAAACAACTTAAATAAAGCAACATGCCCAACATCAATTACAAAGTAGACACACAAATACTGTTGTAAAACTGTGCAATAAAAAGCATAAATCCAGTTAGAGTGAAAGACACAGCTGTCAACTAAAATTTTTGTTGAACTATCAGAAAGAATTGTAAATCTTTAGCTCCACACTTTTTGTATCAAAGCACTAAACACAATATCTGAACGTTAAGTTCTGAGTCTAAAACCTGGAGAAGTAGTGGTCCCAAGGATTTGACAGAAAACTAACAATCAGACAACTGGCCTTCCTGTTGTGACAAACTTTTTCGAAAATGAACAATCAATGTGCAATACAACTGATGGAGTAAAAACATGCACATGTTTCTGTACTGTGTAAAAAACGAGAGAGGGAGAGAGAGAGAGAGAGAGAGAGAGAGAGAGAGAGGGGGGGGGGGTCTTCAGTGATGCTATGTTGCCCAGTATAATAATTTTAAGAACTTTTCTGATTTGTGTAATCATTTTGCAAATTTTGGAATTTATTTGGGCTGAGTGTAATTTTTTAGACTTGCCATGGGTGATCCTTTTGTGATGGTGTTGGCATAGCAGCAAAGTGATTGCAGGTTTGTACTGTTCAGAAGATAATTGAATTCTTACAAAATTTGACTTACACAAACTTTCTGATGGTAATTTGCAATATAACATTTGTATTTATTGAACAATCAGAAATTTAACAAGCTTAAACAACTCTGCTTCGACCTTTGCTGAAACAAGAGGAAACCATAGGTCCACTCTTCCTCATTTACAGAGTATACAGGTCAATAGCATTTCAGGTGACTCATGTTAACTTTTAGTAAAGCTCTATGATGTCAGTCCAGAAATAGCAAATGATGCAGCTGCGACAGCCAGAGTAGTATGTTGCTTGCCTTAAAATGACGAATAACAGGTTGGAAATGCTAGATTTCAGCTGAGCAGTATGATGCACTGATAAAGTTTGTGCATCCTTGTTGGCCCTCACACTATTTCCACTGGACATTGAGAAAACCATTGTAATAGTCAGTTCCTTTTTTGTGCTGCTCTCAAACAGGTAGTGGAACCAATAGGACTGCATTCCCAGTGGCACTGACAATAGTCGCCAGCTGCTGTTGCCAGAGGTCACCTGATCACGTTGGTTGATAGCTTGGTCACACTGTGTCCGATCGCATTTGTCAGTTTTTGGCAGGGTGAAAGAGGTTAGGTTAGAATCTATTCTATGTACAAACTAGGTTAGATTTAGAACCCTGAGGGTGGGATGGATACCACGGCAACTCTGTGCTTAGAGAAGAGTCCTGCAGTCCAGTCTTTGCAATTAAAAAGATGTCAAATGCATTTAAATGAGCTATATCTGTCTCGAATAGAATGCGATGATTACTGCACACTTTGTCTTCAATTATTAGAATAACAAACAAGTCTTATGAATATATGAGATGGAGAGAGAAACATTCAGTTTCACCTTAGGATGATTCAGGGTGACCTTGAAAAGCTAGATTACAAACACTGTTTTGCTATATTTATTTGAAGTTGTGCATAGATATGCCAATTACTCTTTAATGACTGTGATTCAGTGTACATGTGAAAGGCGAACATGAAGTTTAGAGTATTGCAAATTGCTTCATACAACAGAAACACCACACTACTGGCATAAACACGTCACTCAGCATTTACTTAATAATAATTAGTAGACATCTGATACATACCTACCCCAACCCAAGACAGATCCACTGCAGTAACTAACTATAAGCATAAGACACACTGCCTTTCTCAGTTGAACATATTATTTTTTGAAGTTATAAATTACACCTAAAATTTACAATAAGAATTTTGCATACTTGTGATTTCCAAAAAACCTGCAATTTTAGTCCAACGATTCCAAACTATACCCTGATTATGATATTTTTATCCTCGGGTTACCACAACCTCACTCACTCTCTCTTTGACTAAATTTAGCAGTTTCTCATGGTCCATATTTTGTAAGTGAGAACATAATTCAATTTAACCAAAGAAAACAAACCAATTTGAATTTTGTTAATTGTCATCCGAAGTCTGTACACTTGGATGATGAGATCGGCTACAGTGTGACCACACACATCGTGGGATACTGATTTGAAAAGATCGTCTGTTTTCGACCAATGCATGTCATTGACAGAATCCACAAATATTAGTGTCACTGTAACAACAGCCTACAATAACCACCAGAGGCATGGGATCCTCATTTAGACACCCATTGCAGACGGGAGAATCTGAGTAAAGTATCTCACTGGCTAGACTTGCCTGGCTACGATGGTCATGCCATGTTTCAAAACTTCGTACATGATTAAGCCACTATGAATTAATGCAAATTATTTCTCATCCACACAATGAATTAAATTAATGGTCATCTTTGGAAAATACGTTACTTGAAAATTTTTTCTATAGGCTGAGTTACAGTTGTAACCAAACTACTCAACTATGAATCCTACATTTTGTACACTGTCTACTTTATTTATCCACGAGTTGAATTCGCAAGTTTCACAGGGAGACTTTTCCTAACTGCTATGTAATCTCTCTCCTCCCCCCCCCCCCCCCCCCCCCTTGGTCAAGGAATAGGAGCCTCAGCACTCTTCAGGCTTTGCCAGAGAAGGAACACATGTGTTGTTTGATAGGTATTTTACCTCTATTCCTTTACTGGAATCATTGGCTGAAAAAAACTTGCCTGCCACTGGAACAATCATGAAGTCAAGAATACCCAGAGTGTCCATCTGACAGCAGACAAGATTCTTGAAAATCAAGGACGTGGGTCTGTTGACCGGACAGTGTCTATTGTAAAATGACCAAAAGCCAGTCATAACTGCATCAACGAAGGTTGGGAAGAACCCTATGGATCAATGTAAAAGGTGGTCGAAAAAAGATCGGAGATACATTCAGGTTCCCCGTCCAGCAGTAATCAGCTGCTACAATAAAAATATGGGTGGCATAGACCTGATTGACAGAATGAAGAGTTTTTACAGGATTTGCACAAGAACCAAAAAGTGGACCGTAAAAACTATTTTTCACTTCATAGATCTGAGAATTGCAAATAGCTGGATTCAGTACAAAAGTGACCAAATTAAGAACGATGAGCCAAAGAAGAATATCCTGCAGTACCTTGAATTCAAAATTAGAATTGCTGAACATTTGTTAAGGGGCCAAGAGGAACAACTTTCTGATGAAGATGATGAGGAGTCAACTCCTGAAAGGCGAAGATTTTTGCTGCCACAATCAGCTTCACCTTCTGTAACCCATTTGCCAGAAATGACTGGGTTGAAAAATAGCATGAGGTGTAAGAACAGTGGCTGCAGGAAGAAAACCAAAATAAGGTGCAAAGGTTGTTCAGTTTTTCTCTGTCTAACATCACAGAAAAACTGTTTCTCTGGGTATCATCAGAAATAAAACTGTCAAAATTCGTCATTTATTTTACTTTTTAAATTTATATTAATTATTTTAAATTAATAATCAGTGTATGATTCAAGTAATATCTGCCTAATAATACTGTATGTTGTTCAATAAACTATTAATAAAGTACGTTTTTTTTACATTTTCAACTTCCTTTCTAATGTTTACTTATACGTCTCCAAGGCCCAGTGTCCATTGTAATGGACACTTCAGAAAATCATGAATTTAAAAGAAAAAAAGAAAAACTTTTGTGAATCTTATTTCACTATCTTCTGTTTAACAGGTACAGAATATCTATTTCCAAAAAAATCATGACAATTGTCACTAGGTCTCAGGAGG